>NC_142591.1:16761400-17061400 GCF_965207765.1 Zootoca vivipara | reverse complement strand
GTCTCTCTGATGTGAGGATCTGTTAGTGTTTTTTTCTTTCTGGGATGTGTGTGAAAGGCCTTGCTTGCAGCTACAGTTAGTGGATAACTAACAATAGCACAGAAATCCATATATCTCCTTGTCTTTTCCATTCCTTTACATCCTCTATTGTCTCCCATTTCATCAACATTCCAGATTGCAAGCTCTTTTGAGCAGAGGTCTCTTTTTTCATGACGCTCTGAAAAAGGTACGCACATTGGAAGAACTAATTTAACAAACAGCACAATCCTAAACCTCTTCTTGATATCCCACTTACAGACAGCATGAAGATTTATGGGTATAAAAGTACTGGCTTTAGAATGACCTCCAACACATCTCTCTCTATAAGCCATATGAAGCCATATGGATCCCTGAGGAAAATGTCAAAACCAGAGTCGAGTGAATTTTCTTTGCGAATCCGCTCAAACCAACAAATATACAGTTGACTCTTTTTTGGGCAAAGTGATATCATGTATATGTGTGTGTGTGTGTGTGTGTGTGTGTGTGTGTGTATTCTGTTTTACACTTTAGAATGTTCATTAAAAAACCCTTAAAATATCAATGACTTCTTCTGTTTCCATGATTCATTTTGCATAACATAGATCCCTGCATATTTTACATAAACACTAAACCAGACATCCCCAAACTGCGGCCCTCCAGATGTTTTGGCCTACAACTCCCATGATCCCTAGCTAACAGGACCAGTGGTCGGGGAAGATGGGAATTGTAGTCCAAAACATCTGGAGGGCCGAAGTTTGGGGATGCCTGCACTAAACCATTCACTATTCCGTTATTGCATGTTTAGGGAAGCTTTTAATCTTTAAGAAATTAGTGTATTCTAATATTTCTGTTGGAAACCGCCCAGAGTGGCTTGGGAAACCCAGCCAGATGGGCGGGGTATAAATAATAAATTATTATTATTATTATTATTATTATTATTATTATTATTATTATCCATCAAAACTTTTTTACTCTGTTGCATTTATCTTAATTCTGCCAACATTTTCAAGCGAACACAATCTCTCCCCATATACTGTATTCAATAAACATTTTCCAATCTTCTTTAAATGTATGTTCTTCTTGTCCTCTTATTCTTTATGTTAGGTCCTTGGGCAAGGTTTTAGAATCCATACTGAATGTTGGCAGATTAGGACTTAACAACTCAATCTGCAAATCTTTTACCTTTGATAATGCTGATACAGCTTCCAAATAAACCTATTTATACTCACCAGTTATGAAGATCCATCCTGACTTTGTTCAGACTCTGTCTGACTGTTAATTGTTCCTCACTTTTTGATGATTTGAGCTTATCTTGTTTGTGACATCATGGATGACAGCAGAATGCCATGCTTGCTTTCAACCTAGGCTACTGCCTCCATGGCAACTGCATGGACCAGTCAACGTAGGTAACTCAGTCTGACTCTACAGCAATGTTTCTTTTTGTTCTTGCAACTTTCCCCAATAGTAAAGTTAGCATAAAGGTAAAGGGACCCCGGACCATTAGGTCCAGTTGTGACCGACTCTAGGGTTACAGCGCTCATCTCGCGTTATTGGCCGAGGGAGCCTGCATACAGCTTCCAGGTCATGTGGTCAGCATGACAAAGCTGCTTCTGGCGAACCAGAGCAGCACATGGAAACACAGTTTACCTTCCCGCTGTAGAGGTAACCTATTTATCTACTTGCACTTTGACGTGCTTTCAAATTGCTAGGTTGGCAGGAGCTGGGATCGAGCAACAGGAGCTCACCCCGTCTCAGGGATTCCAACTGCCGACCTTCTGATAAATCTATTTATCATCACCTGTTACAAAGATTCATCCTGATTGTCTTCATTTTCAGCTTCACAACCTGTTCATGTGATTTTCTCCTCATGTCAAAACAACATTGCCCAAAAGAGGGTGAAAAATACCAAAACGGTGACATTTCAAGTTACTATTTTCTGGCGGCAGCAGGGAATACGGACAGTATAAAAAGGCACTGTAATATGAGTCTGCCATCACAGTACAAAAGTGGATGAGTTGCACTATGATGAACCTAAATCTAAAACATACAGCAAAGGGACCCCTGACCATTAGGTCCAGTTGCGGACGACTTTGGGGTTGCAGCGCTCATCTTGCTTTATTGGCCGAGGGAGCCGGCATACAGCTTCCGGGTCATGTGGCCAGCGTGACTAAGCCACTTCTGGGAAACCAGAGCAGCACACGGAAACACCTTTTACCTTCCCGCTGGAGCGGTACATATTTATCTACTTGCACTTCGTGCTTTCAAACTGCTAGGTTGGCAGGAGCTGGGACCAAACAACGGGAGCTCACCCCGTTGCAGGGATTCGAACCACCGAGTTTCTGATCGGCAAGCCCTAGGCTCTGTGGTTTAGACCACAGCGCCACCCATGTCCCTTAAAACATACAGTAGCTCTCTGCAAAAGAAAGATGAAGTTAAATGAGTCTGTTGGACAAATATAAAAATCCACAGTCAAACAATACTTCCATTAGGAACAAGCAACATGTCACAGAAAGCAATATTGCGAATAAGCCCAAACAAACACACATAAGGCTAACTCTTTGACTAACAAGACATTCAGAAAGCATAAAGTTTCCAAGCCGCTATAAAACTATCATCACCTGCTGTGAAAATCCATTTTCATAGGGCTTGGTCATAATGTTAGCTCTCTCACGTTGCAAAGGCTTGGAGCTCATCCTACTTGTGACATCATAATGTCATGTTTGCCTTGATGTGAAGACATCTCCATGCCAACTACAGCAGCCAATAAACCTCTCTAAGAAGTTAATGTTCAGCCCAACAGTCTGGTAAGTTCGTTTTTAAAATCTCCCTCATATCCAGAGCCTGGAGGAGAGTTCTGTATACCCAGAATCCCGATTCCCCTTTCAAAACAATGACAAACCAGTTGATCCTGTGAAAGTTTTCATTTCACCTGCTGTTTGTATTAATGCTGAATTGTTAGTGCCTGTCAACATTTTAATTGAGCTCTCCGCCGGCACCCCAAGACTGTGTTTCCAGTCAGTCATCATCAGCTTAGACCCCATTAGTATACATGTAAAATCATATATACTATGATATATGACTCAGATATATGGGGACATGGGTGGCACTGTGGTCTAAACCACTGAGCCTCTTGGGCTTGCCAATTGGAAGGTCGGTGGTTCGAATCCCTGAGACAGAGTGAGCTCCCATTGATCTGTCCCAGCTTCTGCCAGCCTAGTAGTTCAAAAGCACGGCAGTGCAATAAATAGGTACCAGTGTGGCGTTTCCATCCACTCTGGTTTCTGTCACGGTGTTCCATTGTGACAGAAGCAATTTAGTCATGCTGGCCACATGACCTGGAAAGTTGTCTGTGGGCAAATGCCGGCTCCCTCAGCCTGAAAGCGTGATGAGCGCCGCAACCCCATAGTCGCCTTTGACTTAACTTAAATGTCCAGGGGTCCTTTATCTTTACCTTTTTTATGTGAAATCAGGACTGTTTTCCCTGCACACATCTCTTTACACTTGCATCAAATCATGTTTGCTATTTCTCGCTCACTCCACAAGTCTGGAGAGATCATTTTGGAGCTTTGCACAATCCCGTTTTTGTTTCAAGCACCCTGAACCTGAGTAACTTGGTGTCATCAACATACTTGAGCAGCTTTTTCCCCAGCCCCTATTCCCACAGATCAAGTTTTAAAATGTCATCTCACACAATGGGCAATAGATACAGGACATAATATAGATCTGAATCTCTGGGAAAGACTATGGAAGAGCAATCTGAAGTTCACAGCATGTTATTCCTTGAAAGAGAACTATCTGAAAATGATT
Organism: Zootoca vivipara; assembly: GCF_965207765.1. NCBI lineage: Eukaryota > Metazoa > Chordata > Lepidosauria > Squamata > Lacertidae > Zootoca > Zootoca vivipara. Next base: position 17,057,575 of record NC_142591.1, on the reverse strand, counting down.
TACAGATGGTATTTAACTCCGAGTAGACTTGCTAAGATGTCTTAGACTTGCTAAGACAGAATCAGTTAAGTGCTGAAGGTGCAATGAGGTTGAGGGAATGTTCTTTCATATGTGGTAGACTTGTAAAAGGGTAAAAGAGTATTGGGAAATAATTTATAATGAACCTGGGGGGGGGGGATGTTCAAAAGTACTGAAATTCCCAGGTGTCAAAAAAATGTTATTTATGTATACGTTTAAAGAAAATTGGGAAATGTTTAATGAATATATGGGAGAAAGTGGCGTGCATTTGAAAACATTGGCAGCATTAAGATAAATTCAACGGTGTAAATAAGTTTTGATGGATGTAAAAATGGAATACTGAATGGTTTAGTTTATGTAAAATATGCAGGGATCTATGGCATGCAAACTGAACCATGGAAGAAGAAGGAAAGTCAGTGATATTTTAAGGTTGCTTAAATGAATATTCTAAAATGTAAAATAGAAAAACTTACTAATAAAAAATATACAAAAAGATAAAAGTGTCATTTCAAACACAGGTCTTTAAGGAAGCCTAATTCTTACACCCATCCAGCATTGGAACTGAACATCTACTCTCCAAATTCTCCTGTTTAACCAGCTACAAATTCCCAATATGAATCTGGCCTATGGCAGATCACGCCGTGCACAGTGTCTAATTTTTACAAAGGTATCGGCCACCAGTATAATTTCCACAGGACCACCAATGTGTTGAGTTACATTTCCCTGATTATTGTTATTTATATAAAAAAAGAACATATGCAATTGTTTCAAAGTTTAGCATTTAATATCAGTGAGAGATCTCCTTCTCCCAGCTTGGAATCTGTTACGAAGACCAGTAGGTGGTGCTGTAGGAGTGACCTTGAGTCAGAAATTTTCAAAGATCAATGGACTCGCTTAGTTTATTTTACTGTTCAGCAAAGCTGTACTTTTAATGCTTGCTTTTGGTGTGTGTGTGTGTGTGTGTGTGTGTGTGTAGGGGATGTTTGTCAGGTTGTAATTTGATTTGTTCTTTTAATAGTTGCATTGTTTATGGGGACCTGCTATTGGTTTATTTTAAAGCTCTTGCATTAGGCGACCAATATAAATGATAATTATAATTACTATTTCCTCCGTCTTCAACGTACTCCCACCACAGTCCATCTGCATCATGTAGCTTCTTGAAAAACACACCCGTGCTCTACTTGCGTGAGAACTGTAGATCCAGACTGACTCCACCCATATTTCAAAATATTGGTGATCATTTTTTAGAGGCACCGATATGTTTGAATTCTGAACTAGTGCCCTTAACTATGTTGATTTTTTTTCTTTTTTCTTTTGCAATTTAGGTTTGCATCCAATGCTAGTCCTGCTCAGAGTAGATGCAATAAAATTAATGAACTTACATCCAGTAATTTAAATGGATTTTGATTATATATTTTGTGGTTATATTTAGATTTTCCCCCCTTTGAACCTGTCAGGGGCTGGACTGAGGAGGAATTGTGGGAGCCACCCCACTTTTATCTGAACCTTCCCGAGGGCAGGAGGACAGTATTGATTTAGAACGGTGGTTTGCAGAGGGGCATAGTCCAGAGGGCAGAAGCTGGGAAATACTGGGTGAGGAACAACAAGAAGAGGAAGCACCAGGAGAGAGATAGCTGGCAGATTCAGTGTCCTTGGATAGCTTTCCTGATTCCCCACCCCCTTAGCCTAAGACTAGAAGGGCTTGGGAAGTGTTAGAACAAAGTGCAACGGCAACAAGCTCAGATTACCCGACATAGGAGTGACATAGAGCTATGCATTCCTCTGTTTCTCACTGTGATTATTAAATAACTTGTCTGGTAAGATCTCTCTTTTCATTTGATCTGCTCATTTACTCCCACCGAGGCACATAGGAACATCCTGGGCTGCAGCAAGTTGGAATTCCTCTTTGTTTTTCTGCTGGGTGCAGAAGGAAAACCAGCAGATAAATAAATGCAGCTCCTCCTCCAAAACAGCTGATTGGAGGGATTCCAATTATGGGTACTGGGCTATGACTCCATGACCATTTTGTCAATGGCGAACGGTGCCGCTTGGCTGCCCGGGGCGGCACCCCTTGGGCCGTTGCTCCGCAGCGCACATGCATCCTGACACATGCATCATGATGTCACAATGCACGATGCACATGCCAGAACAGACTGTGCATGTCCACACATGCACAGTCCGTCCGGGTTGGCGCTGCTGCTCTGCTTGGCCGGCACACTCTGAAGCAGAGTGCGCTACAGAGCGAGTTGCCGGGCGCCACTGCCGCTGTAGTGCACTCTGCTTCTTCCTGCTTGGGAGGAGGAGGTGAGGGGTGGGCCAGGGGCTGGGGGCGCTGCCCCCGCACGCTGCCCCCACCAGAGTGGAGCTAGGGGCAGACTGCCCCCTTCGCCCCTCCCTTTCTACACGCCTGCATTCTGTCCTTGTGGTTTGCTATCCAGTTAGTGATATGTGCATAGGTATCTTGCCCTTCATTCGTTCATTACATGCAATCATTTCTTTGAACATTCTTTTTGCCAGTAAAAGTGAATGTTTTCGCTAACGTACAGGGGGAAAGGAAGAGAGCAAAATTCCACGGACTGCAGCATTCCTTTAAATAAGCACCTCTTAATTTCTTTTCCTAATTAGTATGCAAAGCACACATTAAATAAGCTTTCATTTAATCCTTTTCATGCTATTGTTGGCTTTGACCCGTTGAGTCGTATTGATAATTCAGTTAATCTCCTTATTTGGAGAGATTATCTAATTAATTGACAGCTTGCTGCTGAAAACAAATACCAAAATGCTTTGTGACCACAAAGTCAGCTAACCCCACCCCTCACAAAACTCATATCTACATTTTGACCACGGTGAAGAAAATGCAGATTTGTCGATTCTGCCTGTAGTTGGTATTAATAAAATCTGAATAATTTTGCTAAAGTCACATCAAGCACGCAAACCTTCTCAAGTGTGATGGGGGGTGGGAATGTGGAAGATTTGCAAATGTTTTTAAATTGGGGCAGGCAGGCAGGCAGTTAGCTGTTATGTTGGAGAATCTGTTTGCTGCCCAAAGACATAGTGCATGAGCAGATAGAATCAGAAGGTCTCAGCAAATTTTACCATTTTTGTAACCAAGGTCAGTCTGATATTTTCCCCAAAAGGAATGAAATTGAGCCATTTACTTACACTGGGAAAATTACTAAAGGAGGGGTGAACTCTATCCTATGTCTTGGTAATCTCTTAGGTTTTTTTCTATGCTCAATTGTGCATATATATTTAGTTCCCCACGTTAAAAAAACCAAGATAAAGGTGATCCTGAAAATTCAGCAGCATTTTAGTTAGAATTTCTCCTAATATGCCATTTTGTATGCAATTTTGTTTGTCCAATACAGTCGTACGGTACCTTGGTTTTTGAACAGTTTAGATCTCAAACGTTTTGGCTCCCAAAGGCCACAAACCTGGAAGTGAGTGTTCTGGTTTGCGAGCTATTTTTAGAAGCCAAATGTCCGATGCGGCTTCTGTGCTTCCAATTAAGTGCAGGAAGCTCCTGCAGCCAATTGGAAGCCATGCCTTGGTTTTCGGAAGTCAAATGGACTACTGGATTGAATTCCATTTGAGAACCAAGGTATGACTGTATAGCACATTTTTTCAAAGCATGACCCGCTGACATAATGCATCTGGATACATTATTTTCGCTGATATATACATTTTTTATGCATACTAGACAAATGCATTGCAAAATTCAGAGAAATGTGAATGTCAAAGAATGACTGTTTCCATTTGTATATTCTTTCAGAAATAGTGAATTAGGTAGGCTTGCCTTGAAATGCAAACTGGTTCAAATGTCTCCCCTATTCCTGGTTGAAATGCATAGATCAGTTGTGTAAAACTCCTTTTAAGTTATTGGCAAATGTGTCCTTCCCATTTTTAATATAAATAAAATCTCCTCCTGTGTTATGTCTCTGGTTTGTTTACATTGATAACTCCATATATGAAAAGTTAGGGTCTATCATATTCAGTAAGTATAAGCTGTACTTGATATTTAGCATTTAAACTTCCCTTCATGAACCTCAAAACCTTGCCACTACTGGTTGAAATCACAGCCTTTATTGCCAGTCACATTTTTATGTTCATGGACCAATGAAAAGATATACTCATCATTTACAGTACACAGTCATTTCAGGGCTTTACTTATTATATAATGGACTCCCGTTTCACATTGCTGTTTTTGGTTTATGTATTTGCCACTCTGCCACAAGGTGATAGCCAGAATGAAAGGTAGGCTATCTGTAGAGACATGGATTCGGTATTTTTATTTCAGATCACAATTCTTTGAAGCACAAAGCAGCAATTTTTTTAAAAAAATATGGCAGGATGGAGGGCTTTTTGTCTGCTTTCTGGCGATGTATAATCAAATGCTGTGAACAGATCAATGCTACCTGCGTAGTACATCACTAAGCAGAAAATGGAAAATCCAGGGTGGAACTTGATGCTACAAAAAGCAAGGAGGTACCACTAAAAATGGCATCATTCCTCTCCTCCTCCTCCTCCTCCTGTTCTGTAATATATAGCGAAACTTGCCCTTCTGGTAATGTATTTTTCCACTTCCTGCCAGTGGTAGACAATAGGATGGATGGATCTGTCAATTTTGGCTGCCCTCCTTTCCTCTCCCCCCCCCCTTTCTTAAGTTCTGTTTACCTGATTTCCACATCAGTTTGTAAAAAAAAAAAAAAAAAGTCCAGAGAAATATTCAAGCACACCCTCATGTGCATTTGCATGTGGTGACCTTTTAACTAGGCCTAGAAAAAAATTCAGACAGGACTCAACTTTTGTTTGGTTTTTGGCAGAATTTAGGCCACAACTTTATTGATTACAAATCAGGTGAGTGGTTGCATAGGCTCTGGTTCGACTAGCTACCTGCAGCCTTGTAGGCAGCGCTGACTCTGGGCACCAACCATAAGTCAGCCTTGGGTGAGCACCTGGGACAGAGGCAAGCAGGGGGGTCTGCCACACCTCCACCCAGATTAGTCCTGAACTCAGGCTCAGGGCACAACCCCGCACGGGGAAGACCAACCATGAGTCCGTGGATTCCTTCTCAAAGGAATACCCAACACATAGGGATGGCCAGGCATCCTGCCACCCCTATCCACCCGAACCAGAGCCTATCCGCAACCTTACAAGTTGTGACGAGTTGCTATGTGGCAGGCAGGGCCGTCTTAAGCATATCTGGGGCCCTGGTGCATGGTGCGAAGATCCCTCCGGCGCCCCCGCCCCGTTTCCCAGCACGGCTGTCTGGCGGGCGCAGCAGCGCGGTGCCCCCTGGTGGCCCAGCGCCCTGGCACATTGCACCACCCAGCCTTGTCTTAGGGCCGGCCCTGGCGGCAGGCGAAACCCAAATGGTACCAGCCAATCAGCCAAGTGGGGAAAATTCCTGCCGTGCCCCTGCCCCAAAGGCAGGCAACATAGCAAGGTCAAGCACAAGCTCTAAATATAGGGAGAGGTGGGCGGGGATTCCGATGCACTGAAGCCCGAAAGAGAAGCTCAGGGCCACGTGCAGCATTTAAGTAGTGGTCCCTCGAACTCCTTTGACTGGCGTCCCGCTAGCCCAATTGCTCCCAGTTTCGAGGGACCACCAATAGGGTGTTGTGGCTGCTCCAATGATCCCACCCACAACACAAGGCCTGATTGCCAGGTCCCACTGCAACATATGCCCTCTGTTTAGGGAGGACCCGATTTCTCACAATGTACCTCATTGTGTATGTAATTTTGCTCACACATTTCTCCTTAATATAATACATCTCTGAATTTTAATTTCCACTCGTAGGTGCATGGCTGTACACATTTTCCTCCGCTGTGCTGCTTTCTATGTTTTTTCAGTTGGAGGACTTCATTGGGAAATGTGAATTTGGAAGGACAGCTGTGTTTTGACTCATGTATTGATTAAAATGCAAACCAAATTTCCACCCCAATCTCTAGCAGAAACTGATGTAAAGCAGGGGGGTGTTGGGGGGGAAAGTGAGATGTCAGGAGTACACGGGCCAATGTTCTATACTATGATCAACAACTGGATGTTATTTTGGATAGTGGATCTTTGTTTTCTACAGGTTGCATGCAGGGTTAAATCTTTGGTTAATAAGCCAGGACCTATTTGCAAATAATTATTGTTACTGCGAAGACATAACAGCTACATCTTAGAATTTGCCCAAATTTCCTTGCCTCTCAGACTGTTGCATGAAGATGTACATATAATTTTGAGATTTCAAATATTGTGTATCTAATTTCTTTGCTAACAGATAATGTTGGAAAGTGTCCGTGTGTTTCATTTTCTCAACTGAACACTGTTGCACTTTTTAATATATAAAATATACCGGCATAATAACATGTTCATTATTTCCTAGCTAATTATGTCTGCAGCCAGCCACATCTTTTGACAAAGCTGTTAAATCTCAGTAAGTATGTTTTAATAATCATTTGATGTTTAATTAATAAACAGTACCCATCGCATTAAATCCAAATTAAATGCTCTTGTGAGACACTCAGATGGAAGTTGTTGTAATGAAATAATAAAGGCATATTTAAGAAGGAAATTGTGCAGAATCTCAGTTAACCTAAATGAACTTCTGTGAACACACATGCAAATGACACTCATTAGGAGGACATGGGCACAAACAGTTTCTACAGTTTACATTATATGTTGGAACTTCAGAAATAAAGCAGTGGGATTTTCTCCTCCAACCAATCTGTCTTGCTCACTCTTGACCAATTCTACCTGCATGCAAATTCTACCCTATTCTGAGTTTTTATTTACATCAACCAGCTCTTATTAGCTCTCTCTCCTTTTTAGCCTATGTTGCCCTTTTAAGATTTTACTGGTTTGTACTAGTTTCAGAATTATTATTTTCTTCCCCCCCCCTTCCCTCCTAATAACCTTTGTAAGCCATCTGGAAGGCTCCTGAGGGGAGAGGCTGGATAGAATTGTGAATCACACTGAGATCTGCAGAGGAAGGTTGGTATACAAATTTAATAGATAATAGTAATAATAAATGAGTCTGACCAAACTGCGGGAGGCAGTGGAAGACAGGAGTGCATGGCATGCTCTGGTCCATGGGGTCATGACACAACTAAATGAGTAAACAACTACAGTAATAATAAATAAATAGATTATAGAAAACTGCAAAACAGCCAAACAAACTTCAGCTGCAGTTCATCATAAGAATTCATACAAATAAAGCTGCACTCCTAATAATATTTGGAAGTAATGACTGCTTCCCACATCAATTGGGGGGTGACTTTTGCGTGGTCACGCGCAACCCCCTGATCCCAGAGGCGACTTCCTGGTAGTTCGGGGGCTGACACTGCCTTCCCAGGTAGGATGCCTGGGGTCTCCGCCTGCCCAAGCCTAGTGTCCAATCCTGCCTGGCGAGGTGATGCCAGGGGGTGGCCAGGTAAGGAGAGGGACTGTCCGGCTCACACAATAGAATTGGAATCTTACCTCCAAGCACCAGTTGGTTCCAGAGCTTCTCCCACCCTCCACACCCTCATTCAAGTTCTTTTGCAGGTTAACCTTTTCTCTACAGGTTCACAGGCACTGCTACGTCAAGGCCGCTGTTGAAGGGTCGGAAAGGAATTTTCCTGCATTGGCAGGTTCCGCCTTTCCCGTAGCAATACGTCACAACTTTGGCAGTGTCAGGCCTTGGGCGGAATTCTTTGGCGATTTTCCTAGAGGGAGGGGCGTGAGGCGGAGACCTCACCCCCCTTGTGGCAACAAGATTGGGGTATTGGGGGAAGCCTTGACCATGCCAATAGGCGTCATCACTTCCCCCTTCCAGCGGCAGCGAACAGGGGGCGGGCTCTCTCTGCTTGAACATATGTTCTCCAGAGCCAGCCCCAACCCCCATACATGTGGATGACCCCAAAGCCTCCCAGAACCCCGGCTAGGATAACGCCCAATGCCTGAGCCAAGGTCTCCCTACACCTGAATTTTAATAAAGTTGTGGCCAATTTGAATCCTATAGCACATTGTTCTGCGTCTTTATTCCACTCAGGGGGTCACCTGGGGGCTTGGGGGACTCCGCCTGTCCACGCAGATGCCATTGAAATGGGATTTACTCTTTCTGAGTAACTCTGTGCTCTTTCTGTTTCAATTGCAATATGTGTTGCGGGTTCTGAGGCACTCTTTTAAAATGAAGCTTTGTGTTTCTCCATTCATTATAATCGGAAATAATAATAATAATAATAATAATAATAATAATAATAATAATAATAATAAATGCCCCACACATCTGGCTGGGTTTCTGAATAGTAAAACACGATAAAATATCAAACATTAAAAACTTTCATAAACATGGCTGCCTTCAGATGTCTTCTAAAAGTCAGATAGTTGTTTATTTCCTTGACATCTGATGGAAGGGCATTCCACAGGGAGGGTGCCACTACCGAGAAGACCCTTTGCCTGGTTCCCTGTCTAAAAATGACTTTATAACCCCATAATAGCCTTTCCTTTCCAGTACTCATGACCAAAATATTTGGAGCCCAGAACTGGTGTCCTCCAACTTCTTCTTTTTAAAAAATTATGTCAGAGCAATGTAAGATCTTGAAAAATACTTAAATGAAGCATTTGACTTTAAAAAAGATCGTCCTTTGGTAACATAGCTTGTGGATTTAGAGATATCTAAAGATATAGGCAAAACAGAGCAAGCTAATATTTAGTGCGAGTCCTCATTTGACTTGATATGTGCCTTATTATTCAGCCCACACAAAGAAGCAACACACATTTTGTAAAGAAATATATTTTTGCCCAGGTTTTCTTGACCATAAGATCAGGCCCTGTTTTGTATGTTTAAATTGCCAGATTTTATGCTTTTATTTTTTTCTAAGCACTTTTATAATACAGTGTTATTGGTTCTTCTGATTCAATTGGAGCAATCCTGATACTGCGACTCTCAGAGAACTGGAAGTACAATTTTCATTTTGCTGATTTACAGTAATTTAGTTGCAGATCAAAAGGAGTCTGGGATACATTTGACAGCAAACCAAGACTTAAGATGGTAACAGTCCTAAATCACTTTAAGATCGCTGCTTCTTCTTCTTCTTCTTCTTCTTCTTCTTCTTCTTCTTCTTCTTCTTCTTCTTCTTCTTCTTCTTCTTCTTCCCCCAGTAGGAGAGATGTAATAATAATATGAAGTCTCTGTTTGAAATCAGTGAGACCTCAACAGTGCAATTCTATATGAGTCTAAGCAAATGCAATCCCCATAGACTTCAATGGGCCTTACTCCTAAGGAAGTGTGTGGAGGATTGCAGCCTAAATCACTTAATTTGCCTGAATCTTACCCTTTCATTATGGGATCACACCAGTTACCACTTCAATATGCCATGCATTAGTGGGAATTTGCTTGCACTTCTGATATGGAACTCTTTATTTAATACAGTGGTACCTTGGTTCTCAAACGCCTTGGTTCTCAAATGCCGAAAACCCAGAAGTAAGTGTTCCAATTTTCAAACGATTTTCAGAACGTCTGATGTGACTGTCAGCTATTGTTCCTGGGGCACCTGCACCAATCAGAAGCCACGCCTTGGTTTTCGAACATTTCAGATGTCAAATGGACTTAATCCGAATGGATTAAGTTTGGCACTTTTGTTTTTGCTATTTATTTTGTGTTTTTGTTTTTGAGGCTTTTTTTGGTTAATTTGTTTTTGTGACTGCGTGGAACCCACCTCAGCTACTGATTGTTTGACTGCAAAATATGGATACCCCCCCATAGCTGCCAAGTTATCCCTTTTTTTAAGGGATTTTCCCTTATGCTGAATAGGCTTCCTCGCGAGAAAAGGGAAAACTTGGCAGCCATCTAAACAATGGCTATCATCATTGCAGGTAAGAATTTTTTTTTAATTTTTTTTAATCATCTACAATACTGTATTATTTATTTTATAGTACAGTACATTGATTACTGCTTTCATTTTATGGACCAATAGTCTCATTAGATAGTAAAATTCATGTTAAATTGCTGTTTTAGGGTGTGTGGTTTTTTTTTTTTAAAAAAAATCGGGAACAGATTAATCTGTTTTGCATTACTTTCTATGGGAAAGTGCACCTTGGTTTTGGAACGCTTTGGTTTTGGAATGGGCTTCCGGAATGGATAAAGTTTGAGAACCACTGTACCCTGCAACACACACACCCCATTTCTTGAACTTAATTAAAATCAACTTCCTGTGTAAAGCCTATAACTCGTTTTGAAATATCATTGGGATTTAATGCTGGGGTAAGTAGTCAAGATAGGCTGGGATATGAAATTATAGCAATACTCAATGGTATGTAATTAAGAATGGTCCCATTGTCTACAGAATAGCATTAAGCAATTAAATATACCGGTTGTGCTCTTTCCCTGGGTCAATTAATATGCATTCAGATGTAGTGTAAAATATATAGATTGAGAAGTGGCTTCCCTAAAGAGTTTCAGCTTTTATAAAAATTCAACAAACAGATGGTCACAGATGGAACTAAGCTGTGATACATTGTCATTACTGGACTGAGTCACGGGTTCATAGCAATCAAAAAGAAATTCCCTAGGGCGGGGAATGTAAGACCTTATAACTTTTACTCTCCTTAAAAGAAATGCAATCTGTGGACACTGAACATCTGTGCCTTTTATGTCCTTGGACTGCGTCAGCTCGAGCCTCGAAGGGTAAGGATTGCTTTGTGCTGCGGTTTGAAAAAGTTACTTCATATATTTGAAAATAAGCAAGGAAAAGGATTAAGGCCACAGTTGTCCAGCCCATGGGTAATCCCAAGCTCTTCTCTTGTGGTTCGCAAAAGCACAAAAGAAACTTTTCTTTTATCACATCTACACACACACACACACACACACACACACACACACACTGCTGCTGCTGCTGCTGATTACTGTGACCAAATAATGGGCCGCCAAAATTCCACCTAAAGGAAAGTGAGTTTGGTAAAGACTCTGTATGCGACAACAGCAGCATGGATGCTACTAGCCCAGAGATGGAAAAAAGAAAGAGTTCCCTACCAAAGGGGAATGGCAAACTAAGCTGTTAGTCTATGCTGAAATGGCTAAAATGACTGGGAAATTCAGAGACCAAGAAGACAAGAAATTCAAGAAAGAATGGGGAAAGTGTATAATTTATTTAGGAGACCACTGTAAGCAGATGAGAACAATACCAGGGTTTTACTATCACTTGTAATGTAACAAATGCTATGAGCAAATACAAAATATCTGCAGTTGGAAATTTTGACAATAGGACCCATGGAGGGGATGGATGGAATTCTTGAGATTCAGAGAAATCTCTTTTTATGGTTATGTATTTGGTATTGTAACTACTTTACAGGGCCTTTTTGGTAGTGGCGCCCGCCCTGTGGAACGCCCTCCCATCGGAGGTCAAGGAGATAAACAACTACCTGACATTTAGAAAACACCTAAAGGCAGCCCTGTTTAGGGAAGTTTTTAATCTGTGATATTTTAATGTATTTTGCTATTTGTTGGAAGCCGCCCAGAGTGGTGGGGGAAACCCAGCCAGATGGGCAGGGTATAAATAAATAAAATTAATAATAATAATAATAATAATAATAATAATAATAATACATATTTAAAATCAAATAAAATTAGTAAATTAGCTAAAATTTGAAGACCAGTTCAAATCTACGTTGGAAATGTAAAAAAGAAAAAAGGGCACCTTTTATCATATTTGGTGGACTTGTAAGGCAATAAAAACATATTGGGAGACAACATATAATGAGCTTTAAAAATGTTCAAAATAACATTTGTAAAGAAACCAGAAGCCTTTTTATTAGGAATTATAGGTACTGAGATACTAAGGGACTACAAAAGATTTTTCATGTACACGACGGTGGCGGCCAGGTTGCTCTTAGCCCAAACATGGAAGGATGACACAATACCTGCAAGAGAAGAGTGGATAGTAAAATTGATGGACTATGCTGAGATGGCCAAAATGACTGGAAAAATCAGGAATCAGGATGACAAAAACTTCAACAAAGACTGGGGAAATTTTGTAATATATTTGACGGAACATTGTAAAAAGTTTTAAAAAATTAGCAGGATTGAAATAACGCTCGCAATGTGAAAGGAACCAAAGGAGAAAATGGAGATTTCTGGATATATGGAAGAGAATGTGATATGTAGTGAAAATGATTATTAGTGGACCCCACGAAAGGGAGGATAGAAGTTGGAGAATTTGGAGAATTCTATACTTTTGGATTGTATTTTTCTTTTTTGTAAATGGAAAACTAAATTGTAAAACCAATAAAAATTATTATTAAAAAAGAAAAAGATTTCAAAAGAAAGAAAGAAAGAAAGAAAGAAAGAAAGAAAGAAAGAAAGAAAGAAAGAAAGAAAGAGTTTAGGGTCCTGGTGAAGGAGCTGAGAAATTCCAAGGGAAATGAAATGTGTTCTGCTTATAAACCTAAGTCTGTATTTATTCACAAGGAGGTATCCACAAATACTGGAAGTTGCCTAAAGCACAGTGATTTTTTCTCATTTCACTTGAAGTCAAACATCTGAAGATACTGGAGACCCATAAGTAATTTGCTGGTATCAAAACTCTTAAATATTCCTTAGACATCTGGCCTGAAAATGAAGTTTCAAATTCAAGCTTTGTATTCTGCCTGAGGAGAAACATCAGTGACTGACAGTTCAAGGATTTTCAGCACATGTTGGGGGTAATCCTATGGAAAGAATAGGCTGCAATGAGCAACCTCCAATGCATTGGCTCTCTAGTTCAGGTGGTCAGTCCCTGGGCTCAGCTGGTGTTAAGTCCCCAATCTTGCCTCGGGGGAAAATCCACCAGTGTCACAGACTGTGCTGAGGAGGGCTGCACTGAGAAAGAATTGTGGGAGCCACCCCCTCCCCCGATCCTGACCCTGAATCTTCCCAGGAGCAGGAGGACAGTATAGATTTAGAACAGTGGTTTGCAGAGGGGCATAGTTCAGAAGGCAGAAGCTGGGAAATGCTGGATGGGGAACAGCTAGGAGAAGAAACACTGGAAGAGAGAGGGTTGACAGATTCACAGTCTTTGGACAGCATTCCTCCAGTGCCCTCCCCAAGGCTGAGAAGAGCTCAGAAAGTCTCAGAACAGAACAATGGGTGCAAACTCAGATTACAAGACATAGGAGTGATGTGGATTAATAGGGATGGAAGGGTGGGGTGACCCTTAATTGGGAGCACAGCCATTTCTAGAAGATGTGTTCTTTGTTCTCTCACTGTGTAAGACGGTCCTTTTGTTTGATCCTCTTATCTACTGCCACGAGGGGGGGAGGGAGAGAGCCAATTCCCTGGAGCCTGACAACCAGCATAATTTGCTCATCAAGCTGAGTCAAAGCTGGCTGAGTTGATACTGGTGTTGTTGTTGTTTAGTCGTTTAGTCATGACTGATTCTTCGTGACCCCATGAACCATAGCACACCAGGCACTCCTGTCTTCCACTGCCTCCCACAGTTTGGTCAAAGCACTCAAGAGTCTCCTCCAGCACCATAATTCAAAAGCATCAATTCTTCGGCGATCAGCCTTCTTTATGGTCCAGCTCTCACTTCCATACATCACTACTGGGAAAACCATAGCTTTAACTATGCGGACCTTTGTCAGCAAGGTGATGTGTCTGCTTTTTAAGATGCTGTCTAAGTTTGTCATTGCTTTTCTCCCAAGAAGCAGGCGTCTTTTAATTTTGTGACTGCTGTCACCATCTGCAGTGATCAAGGAGCCCAAGAAAGTAAAATCTCTCACTGCCTCCATTTCTTCCCCTTCTATTTGCCAGGAGGTGATGGGACCAGTGGCCATGATCTTGGTTTTTTTGATGTTGAGCTTCAGACCACATTTTGCGCTCTCCTCTTTCACCCTCATTAAAAGGTTCTTTAATTCCTCCTCGCTTTCTGCCATCAAGATTGTGTCATCTGCATATCTGAGGTTGTTGATATTTCTTCCGGCAATCTTAATTCCGATTTGGGATTCATCAAGTCCAGCCTTTCACATGATGAATTCTGCATATAAGTTAAATAAGCAGGGAGACAATATACAACCTTGTCATACTCCTTTCCCAATTTTGAACCAATCAGTTGTTCCATATCCAGTCCTAACTGTAGCTTCTTGTCCCACATAGAGATTTCTCAGGAGACATATGAGGTGATCAGGCACTCCCATTTCTGGGTGATACTGGTATAAGAGCCCCCAAAGAGGCATTCTGGGTTTCTGGCCTGGGCAGGACCAGAGCATGGGGCACTTAGGCTGGATCCTAAACCCATATACCTGGGTCACATGGCATGGCAACCTAGTGCAGGTAATGTTTTAAGTACTTGCCCTCTTTTAGGTTTATATCAACAAGGCAAATATCTAAAAACAAACAATAACCGTTCATAAAAATGGCAAAAGTAGTTTCCTTCCCAAATCAGTTTTATCTTAAATAATAGCAAACACAGTAAATGAAGAGCTCACTTCTCATATGTCGGTGATTCAGTGCTCATTTCTTATCTTTCCAAAATAGATTTTATCTTGAACAATTGCAAATGCAGTAATAAGGAGTCCACTTGTGATATACCAGTGGTTCAGTGCTCAAACGTCGTTCTGGTAATCCAACATTTCGTCGCTGAAGAGCTTAGTCATCGAGCTGTCAGAATCTATTGCAACAGAATTGCACTGAATTAACAAGTAGAATAAGGAAAATTAAAATTAAAAATATGTGGAAAATGCATAATTAACACACACCTTTGTAGTAAGTGATATACAAGAGAAGACTGTGTAAATGGCTTGAAGCAGGGGTATATCTACAAGAATAAATAGGTGAGTTACAATAGATTTTGACAGCTCAGTGATTTCATTTGCAATTGTTTGATATACAATCTATTTTGTAATGAGAAGAAATGAGTACTGAACCACTGATTTATTACAAGTGAATATAATTTGCTATTGTTTAAGATAAAACTGGGAAAGAAACTACTTTTGCCATTTTTAAAGACGTTTATTGTTTGCAACTACAGATAGTTTCCTTGGTGATATTAACTTGTTTCAATTGCAGAAGTCATTGTTTCACAACCCTGTTCATTGTTTTATTGTTACTCTTTTAGGTAGGGAACAGCAGCAGCAGCCCCTTCTTGTTCAGGGGTTGTTTCCCTAATTGTGTATATTGTATTAAACAGGCGCAGGGTTTGCTTTAAGCAGATATTGTCTACAAAAACATTATATCTCATATCCATTGATTGTCTTCAAGTCTAGACTAAATTCCGTTGATTATAGTAAGAAGCCTTGCTTCCACTGAAAACATCTCAGCACAGCTTTGACTAGGGAAATCACTGCCGATGCTTCCATAATGCCCATTTCAAAAGCAAGAGATTAGCTAGCTAATACTGACCAGGTACGTCAGTATGAGGAAGGATTATAAACTAATTAAGCATTTGCCATTGGAATGTCCCTTTGATTTAATCGGACATCTCGAAAAAATAGTGATTTATATTACAGCTGACAAAATTAGTAAGTCTGGAGTTTTCTAGTCCTCTTTGATTTCATCATGAAAACTTGTGTCACCTACATTAATCATAAAAACAGAATATCACAAACATAAATTATGTTCCCTGGCTTTACACTCCCCCCCCTTTTTTTTGCTTGACATATACATCTTTGGTGCAGAGCTGCATTGGTATTTGTGCATGAAATTATGTGCACCTACACTCAGAATTTCCATTCAGCAGTCTCCTCCCATTATGAGATTAAAAAGAAGTTTGTGATGAGAGGGGAGTTGATATCAACATTTGAAAGTCACCCACTCAGTTTTCAAAGGGATTTCTAAAATCCAAGTGAGTCACAGGTCTTAGGGCACAGCTACCCTGCAAACTCCAGAGGGGAATCTTTTCTGTTGCAGCAAAAACAACAAAAAGTGCTCTAGCATCTTAAAGACTAACAAATGCTTTTATTATTAAGGCTCTAGCTGCCAGTGCCTGGTGTTGCCTGGGAATTCTCAAAAACCAAAAATGCTGTGATCATGGCCCTGCTTCAATACTAGGTCAGTAGCCTGTTCTTCTCTCCTCTTCTCTCCTGTTCTCCACCCTGCCAGTCCCAAGTTTAGGTCTTCTCTTTTCTCCTTAGGACCTCTGTGGTCTTGGACACACCATATTCAATTGTGCTTGGGTCTGCTCTCCCAGCAAGTTTCCTGGCAATGAAGACTCCTACAGTCAGTATGATTGCAACTGAGAGTTCAGTAGTGCCAATTTTGACTGGGACCTGGCATGCACAGCCCAAAACACAGTGTGGAGCTGTTTGAAATCCCTCTTGCAAGCAACTTATTGCTGTTCTTTGCAGAAGCTACTGATCTCACCTTCTGCACATTCAATACCCCACCCCCTGACAGTCTCTGCCCAAGGTGGCCCAACCTAGGGGTGATCCAAGGCTGCCTCAACCTCATTCAGTCAAAGCCCAGATCCATCACACTTTTTTCAGGCTTTGACCTAATCCCATACCCAGCCCTATTCCTTTTCTGCAAAGGATGGTTAAAATTGGTTCAGTTTCAAATAGTGAGGTCCACCATCCTGATTCAGTAGTACAGTGGTACCTCAGTTCTCAAACGAAATTGGAATTTGGTTTCCAAAATTTTCAAAAACTGAGGCATGGCTTCTTGCACTCACACATTCAGGAGCTTCTTGCACTCACACATTCAGGTTCCAGAAAATGTTCGAAAATGGAATCATTTACTTTTGGGCTTTCGGCCTTTGATAACTGAAATGTATGACAACAGAGGCGTTTGGGAACTGAAGTTCCACTGTATCAGTTGGCATCCACATGTAGACCAAAACCTGCTTGTTGCTTTTGGGAATTATGACACCAAATTGGGCACCATATTCAGAGGAAACTTAAATTGAACAATGTATCTTCAGAGGTGTCCAAATCAGTGCCGTTTGGAACCGATGGGTCCACCATCATTTTAAAATGGTGTCCAAATGTAGACCAAAAATAATTTCTTCATCGTCCCAAATCTGGCAATGATGCCTTCAGATGGATCCAAATCAGAACAGTTTCCCCCAAACTAATCTGGACAAAGGCAACCTGAGAGCACTAATTTGGTCCAAGGATGTTTTAGAAACCTATGAGACTTATTCGATGGGTGATGTGGCTAGGCTTCCGCGTTGGGTACACCTTTAACATGTCTTTTTTTAAATTAAACTTGTGGCTTTAGTTTAATCCATATCTGTGTCTTATGCCCTTATTCCTGGATGGAGGGACAAGGCAACTACATATTATGGAAAGAAAGGGCAGCACAGAGCTCCAGTTTGTGATGGCTGTTTTTAAGGGTGGAAGCATAATAGTCCCAGAATGTCAACAGAGGCCTATTCCACTTGTAGTTTGAGGGTTGAAGCCTAAGAAACCTTTACAGAAGCAGCAGTTGAATTTGTATATTTTAGAAGGAAGACAAAGGAGAATGTGGCACTTGCTGAGCACTGCTAGCACAGAGATAATATGTTATCGGAAGAGTTTTGTGACTGGGGAGTTCTGAATGTTAAGCTGCAGCTAAGCTTTGTAGCTGTTGATGTGACAAAGTGAAAACAATACCCCATAACACCCTTTAGTATTTTAAGCTGGGATGTATATTTATCTGATGCCTGTATTTAATAGCTGAATCTCTGCCACACGAAGCAATTTTTGTATTACAAGGTGAAAGATCCTGTCAAGCTCTGTCTTGGTGGTAATTCCACAAAATGATAACAGGACAAACCAACTTGACTAGACATCCATATATTATATTTTTCACTGCCTAGATAACCTGCGGAGTCTCCAAAAGGATATCCTGAGACAAGATTTACAAAAATCTTTTTACATTCATAAGGGATCAGGAGCTAATCCCGTCCTTTAGCTGCATCGACAGAAATGCAGTGACAAATATATTAAAAACTGTACTTACAATGTAACGGTACGTCTTTCACATTTGCACAAATTTAGTCTTACGCAGTTTGTTACTTACCATGCGGCTTCTAAGTGCTGCAGCATCTCCTGATAATGAGGCTCTATGGGAGCATGTTAAAATGTAAATACGGCTAATTAAAAAAAAAAGAGAGAACCAATTTGATTTGACAGGGAGCAATGAATGTCACCGACTCTCCCATCACTTTCACAATTAAAAGTTACGTGACTTTGAAACTCACAGTTTTGGGGGTAGTCATGTTTATGCACACGAAAGCTCATACCAATGAGAAACTTAGTCGGCCTCTAAGGTGCTTACTGGAAGGAATTTTTTTTTATTTTTTTTCCAACTATGTCAGACCAATATGGCTCCCTACCTTTAACTACATACTTGTAAAGAGAGAAAACCCTTTTTTTAAAAAAGGGTATGGTCAACATGGAAAAATAAAATATGAAAGTTATTCCTCTCAAAGTCCACCATGGGGGCGGGTAGTTCTGTTTAATCTTTTGGGAAATCACATTACTATAATTTAAAACTGTTTTATCACGGTTCATTTAGTTTTTTTAGGCTTCAATCTTAACCCCTCTTACTTGGGTGTAAGCCTAACTCAATGCAATAGGCCTTATTCCTAAGGAGACATCAGTACGCATGCTATGTTGCTCACTGATGCTGAAAAGACCATCTGATTTTGTGAGAATATGATGATTCAGACAAATATATACACAGGTGTAATATGTGATATGTAAATGCTTTGGCCTTTAGGTATAAGCCAAGCCAAAAGAGGGAAAGGGGGAAAATTTATAACCAAATACTCCCAAAGGGGTACATAGGTCAGGGTTCTGCAAAATGCACAAAAAAGTGACAATTAGGTTGTACTATTCAAAACACACACACACACACACACACACACACACACACACACACACACACAAAAAGACTAGAGAATCAGGGAGGAAACACTTTCCTGCCCAATCCAAACCAGAATTTTCTGGAGTCTCATGGGCTGCAGGTTTTCTGCCCCATGACCAGAAGCTAAACAAGTAACCAGGATGAAGTCACTGCTGCTGAAGTTTCAATAAATGTCTTTCTCCATCCTGACTTGTGTGTCTGCTTGTTCAGGTAGAGCACTCACCACTATGAAAATAAGATAGCCCTGCTCCCACCAGCCCCACAGAGACAACTTTTCGCCAAGCCTTGAGAAATCTTTTGAGTCTTCAAGGTTGTATGAGTTTTCTTCACAATTTGTCCTGTTGGTTTGCCTGAGCTATATTCATCCGAGGCAAAACTTGATAGTACTGTGCAGAAGAGACGGTATGGATAATATAACCCATGGTGCACAGAGTTCTGCCATTTTCCATGACACAACCAACCATGAGTGGCTGGTTTTTTTTGGGGGGGGGGGAGCAGAGCTGTGGGACCACTCTTCTGACAATGGCATAAGTGCAACTTATCCGGACAGGCCTGGAGTGGGGCAGGGTGGCGTGTGCTAAGAAAGGCCCTGATATGCCCCACAATTTCTCGAAGCCTGTCCATCACATACCTTCTGCAAGTCTCTTCAAATGCATAAAGGGTACTTGAGAGACTATTTGGGAGACATGACCGGCCTGGCCAACTAGCTCTGGCATATTATCATTATTATTTTTGTTACCAGAAACAAATACATATTGGTATGTGCAATTTTGCTCTATGGGAAGGGGAGAGCATTATTATTCCCAACCCTGCTGCTGAAATGTACAAAGGCATTGCCTTCTTCTGATGAAACCCGAAGTAATAACGACTTCAACCCCCGAAAGATTAAATTAATCTACTACTCATAAACACACTCACTTTCTGCTCTGTGCCTGCCTTGAGTAATTAAATTTTACAGCTTTTTACTCAGCAGCATCTGTTTCATATTTTTGCACTGTAGTTAAGCTATCCGTTTTTTGGCACTATATTAACACAGTCAAGTCAATAGCTCCTGTTCTGCTGTGGCTCTATTGACTCGGCAGTCACTTCCTTGTTTGTTTGTTTGTTTGTTTTATAACGCATATGTTTCGTGTGCACGCTTCTCCCTGGCTGACATGACGTATTAATAAAAGGCTGCCTGCCGCATGCATCTTGTGAGAGCTCCTTCTGTGCAGCTGTGGCAAGTGGCTTTACATGTGCATGGCTTCAGAAGTGATGTTAGGGTTCTTTTCAAACACCGCTTCCTTTAAAAACAAAACACGTTTAGAGAATGCCTAGCATCTCTGAATGGAAGGTCTCTTTCTGTTCACTGATGACACTGAGATCTAGTAGATCTTCCTTTGGTGGAAGGGGCAGAGATCAATTTCCCCTTCCTCCTATAGGAAGGAAGATTATAGTGGCAAAACGAACCTATGATTCGGACTCAATTCTCAAACATGTCTCGGCTACTCTTTGGAAGAATTTACAGAACATTTCTGAATGTAAGAGAACATCTTCTTTTACTGAATATAAGTGAACATATTCTTCTGCCCCGGAGTCAAAAATTGGCAAACGACCTGAATCAGTTTTATAGCAAAGTCAAGCATTGTCAACTAGAGCAATTCACTCGGCGCCAGAGGCACCAACAGCCACCTCAACCTGTTCTGAAGTCACTACGGGGACAGAAGGCAAAAGCTCCAGGCGCAGTCGGAGTGGTTCCTCTTTGCTTGAAATAGTGTTTTGCACACTCCGATCCTCACACAGATATTTTGTATAAAGTATGTTTACATTGTAAAATTAAGTATGTAAGTACTTGGCGAATAAATTTCTATTCTATTCTATTCTACTATACTATTCTATAGCAGGGGCTGCCAACATGGTACTCAGAGGCATCAGTGGGATTGCCAGGGCCTCTTATAGATATTCTTCCTACAGGGAGCGTGTGGCACTGTGGCCTCTTGGGCTTGCCAATCGGAAAGCCGGTGGTTCGAATCTGCACAATGGAGTGAGCTCCCATTGCTCCATCCCAGCTTCTGCAAACCTAGCAGTTCAAAAGCATGGCAGTGCGAGTAGATAAATAGGTACCGCTGCGGCGGAAAGGTAAATGGCATTTCCGTGTGCTCTGCTTTCCGTCATGGTGTTCCGTTGCACCAGAAGCGCTTTAGTCATGCTAGCCACATGACCCAGAAAGCTGTCTGGGGGACAAACGTCGGCTCCTTTGGCCTCAAGGGAGATAAGGGCTGCACCTCATAGTCAAATTCAACTGGACTTAACCATCCAGGGGTCCTTTACCTTTTACCTTTACCTTACCTCCTATACAAGGTCTCACCTCAAAAACCCACAATGCACAAGAGATTTTTTGGCTCAGCTTCCCCCCCCCCTGAACCCATATCTTTAAACATGTTCACATCTCATTGCATGCGAGTGTGGGATGCCAACCTGCTCTTCCATTCTGGAAAGGGGAAAAGCACAAAGTGTTTCTCTCTGTGAAGGAGTGTAGAAGTACAATGTTGGGTGACACCCCCTTTGATGGGAAGTTGATGTGGTGGCATAGTGCTTTTTTTCTGGGGGGGACGCATACCCCTAAACACTTTGTTAATCTTTGTACTTTTGTCCATTTACTGTATTCATTTTTCCTGATTTGAACTATAAAATGGTGATTTTATTGAGTCAAAATAGGAATACCCCTAAACATTTTTTGAGAAAAACACTGCCTGCACCATTTTGTAGTCCTGCCTTTTTCCTGCTTTTTTTTTTTAAAGATCTGAAAGCCATTTGGCATTATGCCGCACAAACTGATAACAACCACTTTTTGTCAAGGTGTCATTTCTGGCAGTTGTAAGTTGCTCACAAATCCCTCTGGTGGAATTCCTCCGGCCCACAATTTCTTTTCCCCCCAATGATGATGGAAAACCTCAATTTTCGTGTGCATAGCACGAATACATACAAATTCTCACGTGGATATCTCAGCTTAACGTTAAAGCGAACTCAAATAGCAGAGCTGGCAAAGACTTCTGTTAAAATATTGGAGAGTCGTTGCCCATCGGAGGAGAAAAGAACAGGGCTGTATGAGCAAATGATCTGACTTTGTTTTGCAGTATGTTTCCCTTCTTGAAACTTCGAGATCTGAGAAGGAAACTGCAGCTGAACACAGCTCCTGGTGAGCCGGTATTAGTTCCACGAAAAGCAATATTGTTAGTGATTAAATACCGTGTTATCTTTGGCTTATCTAGCAGTAATCCAGGTCACTCCTAGTCACTTCTCTTGAATGAATGACATGCTAGAAAATGCCAGGTTTATAACTCTAGTCTTCAAATACACCTACATATTATGAAAGTGTATTAGAGCTGCTGGTTTAAATGAGATGTTGGAAAGACTCATCACAGGAGAGTTCCCTGTGCCCTCCTATCTTCCCGACACTGAGACCCATTGCTAACTGCTCTGGCCAACAACAGCTGCCATTTGACCCGGTCTGAATATCAGAAATAGAGGGAATCGGGCTTTGAGTGAGATTCAAGTTCAGCTTGTGATCCTGCTTCAAAAGCAACAGGGGGAAAACACTGTACTGGCAGCAGTGTATAATCTTGCACACTTTCTCGTCTTCATATTTTGCTTAATAATAATAATAATAATAATAATAATAATAATAATAATAATAATTTATTATTTATACCCTGCCCATCTGGCTGGGTTTCCCCAGCCACTCTGGGCGGCTTCCAACAGAAAAATAAAATAATCAATTAAACATTAAAAGCCTCCCTAAACAGGGCTGCCTTCAGATGTCCTCTAAAAGTCTGGTACAGTATTTATTTTTCTTTTTGACATCTGGTGGGAGGGCGTTCCACAGGGCGGGTGCCACTACCGAGAAGGCCCTCTGCCTGGTTCCCTGTAACTTGGCTTCTCTCAGTGAGGGAACCGCCAGAAGGCCCTTGGCCCTGGACCTCAGTGTCTGGGCAGAGCAATGGAGGTGGAGATGCTCCTTCAGGTATACTGGGCCGAGGCCGTTTAGGGTTTAAGATAGGGTTGCCATATTTCAAAAAGTAAAAACCAGGACACTTTGAAAGTTGTTGAGATTTTTTTAAGGAAGACCCTAAAATAGCTGGGCTGCTTAAAAAAAAATTTTTTTTAAAGGAAAACCCCCAATTTTTTGATCAACTTGCCTAAGATCCAGGACAAAGGAGTGCCACCTTTCAGAAATTCCCCCCCAGACATCAATCCCAGTAATGTCCGGGAAAATCTGGACATCTGGCGGCCCTATTGATTAAGCTTTGAAACAAAGAGCTCAGATTCTAGAAGGCAAATGTCAACTCTATGTTGCTTATGCTCATGCACCTAAGGAGAAAAGCTGTGTATCGGGTGTGGGGACGCTTTGATAGGCTTTTGAACTGTAACTCCCATCATCCCAGGCCTTCTGTTATGCTTGCTGGGACTAATGGAAGCTGCAATACAACAAATGTTCCCTACACCTGCTCCATGCACATGATGCGCTTTTAAATAATACCGTCAGTAATAATTAGAACTTAATTGTAGGTTAAATAGGCACACTTTTAACCTTTTCCCGTAGCAAAGTGGTGATAATTTGTTCAGCATTGCCAAGATTAGTGCATTAATACCTGTGGTGGGGCAGAGAACAATTTGCAAGGAGCCGTCATCAATTGCACAAATATCATGGCGTCGATCAGCTAATTAACCCCTGTAATGTGCTTCAAAATCCTTTGTCTTGATTCAGCTACGGAGCAGCTCACCCGAATTGTAGTTCAGGGGTAGCATTTAAGTTTTAGTCGGTGTGCATCTATTAAAATTAATGGACCTAAGCCGTATCCATTAATTTCTATGTTCCTACTCTGAGTAAAACTTAGCTAATACCACCCCAGCTGTTTCTCATTCTATTCTCCCTCTGAAATAGAATCAGAGCGATGTTTGTTTTACATGGGATGAGTTATTCCAAGAATTATATGGCAGGGGAATCCAAAGCTGGACCGGGCAACCATGGGGCATGACGGAGTGGTACGGACCCTACTATATCCACAGCCTCATAGACCATGCTTGCCAGGGCAGAAGGACAAGAAAAATACTCCAGGGAACTCAGCCTAGAGTTTGTGCCGTGACTGGGCCCAATGTTGTGAATTGATAGCTGAGGGGCTGGCTCGGGAGCCAGCAGATTTCAGGCTAGCTCAGCACCTTCCCCTCTTTGTCCACAGAATACCCTATTTTCATAGGGCTGCCATATGTCCGGGTTTCCCTGGACATGTCTGGGATCTGTCCGTCAAAAAAAGCATCCAGGTAGAATTTCCAAAAATCACTAAAAATGTCAGGGAAAACCTGGACGTATGGCAACTCCAGCGTCTCACTGGAGGAGGAGCCGCCACCAAGGGCTGTCTGGCTAGTCTGGTGCATACACTGGATTGTAAAGGGTCTCCTCGAATTGGTGCATGCAGCGGGATCGCCAGGTGGCCCTTGGTGGCAGTGGCAGAAGCCAGCTCCTTTTCCGGCGAGGCACTGGGCCTTCTTCCTTTTTGCCCGTCCCAAGTCCGCTCGGCAGCCAGGAAAGAGAGTGGTCTGGCTGCTAAGCAGACTAGGGACGAACCAAGAAATGAATTGAAAAAGATGTTTAAAATAACAGTCGTTAAACAACAACAACAACAAAAGATTTCCTTTTGGGAATTATAGTGGCAGAACTACCCAAACTACCAAACTGTATAGAAATTTATTCATGTATGTGACTACAGCGGCAAGAATGTTACTTGCCCCAAAATGGAATGCGGATGAAATCCCGACAAAAGAAGAATGGATACAAAAACTTATGCAGAAATGGAGAAACTTATTGGAAAAATACGAAATCAAGATAACAAACTTTTCATAGAAAGAATGGAAATGGTTTTTTAAATATTTACAAATTAACTGTAAACAGATACGCGAGGGCGCATAGAGGCAGGGCACAGCGTGGGGCCTCTGGAGTCTGCCTGCCTCCTCCCACTCAACCACCCTACAGCTGGGGGGGGGAGAGGCAGCGAGCTGACCGTTTGGGCAGTGCAGAGTCTGTACACGCTCAAGCCACAGCGTCTCTCCCAGAAGAGACACGTGGCTCGGGCGCGCTGCAGGCCCAGCGGTGAGTGCTGCCTGGCTCCCTCAGTGGTGACACCTGGGGCAGACCACACCTACTGCACTCCCCTTCCTCTGCCCCTGCACTAAAGACATCATGGACTTCCTCTGCCCCTGCACTAAAGACTCAGGACACAAGGGAGAAACGTGCTAACAGGAAGGCATGCATGGCAAACCATCACCATTATCAACTCCCACCCAGAAACCTATGCCCAGGGCCGGATCTAGGCCCGCCCCCGGTGGCACGGGGCACCAGGGCAGCAGGCCACCAGGGGCGCCGCTGCGCCCACTGAGAGGCGCAGCTGAGGCTGCCCCAGATGCGCCTTCACTGTTCAGCGGATTCAGGCCGCTCTCCGGAGGCACGCGGGCCTGGGGCCGCCTCCGCCGCGTGCAGGGGCGTTGCAACAGGGGGCAGGCAGTGCCCCCTGGCCCAGGGCCGGCCCTACAGCAGGGTGGGTGACGCAGTGCAGCTGCACCCGGGGCGGCCGCACTGGGAAACAGGGAGGGGGGGCGCACCATAGGGATCCGTCACACCATGGCGCCAGGGCGCCGGGCATGCTTAAGGCGGCCCTGCCTATGTCCCCACTGTAGAAGGACGTGTGGATCCAGAATTGGCCTCCACAGTCACTTACAGACTCAGTGTTAAGACTGTGTTTATGGAAGGCAATCTTACTCGGCTACGAGTGATCGCCAAAGAAATTGTCACTCAATGAGACAATATTGAACAACTTCCTGTGTTGCTGTACATCAGAAGAGCAAGTATCCAACACAAATTCTGTCTTACACAGGTGGTTAAACACAAGCATCTCCTGAAGGTTTTTCTCTTGACTATTTTTGAAACACTAATAATTGTTTTCCCCCCAGACAGCACAGAACAAGAAAAGCCAAATGCACACATTGACAAATGAACTATTAAGGTCCTTATTAAAGATATTGCTATTTCTCATTGCATTCACCGTAGCCTGAAGTTTGTTAATAGTGCATTCAGTACAGTTTTTGATGCTGAATAATTTTGTTTTAATGCCAGAAACGTGAACCTCTTTTTAATGCTAGCATATATTTAATGAGAAGCATAGATTCTGTCAAAACCTGAAATTGATGGATCACACACCCAAAAATATGCATAGATGTGAGGAGAAGGAAAATTCCAGAGCCAGCTCTCCTATAATTAAGAATGCTTTTCTTAGCAAAAGAGAAAGATTTGCATAACATTTGTCATGTCTGCTTACCTTGGAATTAATCAGTTATGGCGAGCAAAGCAGGTGACTCTGTTGTTCTTATACTTAGATTTAGGAAATGTAGAAATTTGTCATGGAACTAGATTGTGTTTTTTTATATATATCTAAAAAATAAGCAGACCATAAACCCTAGCTCATCAGCAGAATTTTATGACTGTGATTAATATTAATAGATTCCACTGAAATACATACAGAATAGAAGGTTAACACGAGAAATGAAACTAGAATTGTAGTCCAAGACATCTGGAGGGCCGAAGTTTGGGGATGCCTGCTCTAGCATGAAAGTTTCTAATAAACCAGCACTTACGAGGTGGTGCAATATCTATAGGACACTTCTGTGGCTCTGCATTGCAGCTTGGTCCAAGATGCTACGGCCAGTAATAACAAAATATTGCACAGCTCAAATACTGAGGAGATGCAAATATTTGACCTGAAAATTCAATAATATTGAATTCTAACTGCACCTGTAGCCAAGGTTAACATTTACTTGGTTATATTAATAGAACAATTGTTCTCCTCTTAGCATTCCCTTAGAGCTTTTTTTCTCTGAATGCTGCTTGCCTGCATCAAACATGCCTTTAAATCTTTCCTGTGCTGCTGACACTCTTATCTGCTCCATCTAACCTGCTGCTGTTCTGCATCCCTAAAACATGCCATGTGGAGAACACAGAAAGAGAAAAGGCAAGTTGTCTTGTTGACAACTTGATTCAAAACATCTGGGCTGTAATTCACAATCCTAGTTCTTCTCCAGAAAAAGAAAAAAATAAAGCCCTTAATCTCACTTTAAGGTTTATTGTGTCAGTCCTAACATCAGAGCACCTATTATACTCCATCCAAAGAATATTGTATACACTGATTTAAAATCTAAGCCCTCCTCACAGTATCTCTGCAATTTCTAAAATGACATCAAATTTGAATCCATTTCCTTCGCTGCGAGTATAGTCGTTTGATACCTATTATTTTACAAACCGCACATTCCCTTTAATATTCAGTCTGCTGCCACAATACTTTAGTGTATGTCAATCATTCAAAGATAAAACAAAAACTGAACCCTTTGATCATTTTATTCAATGCAAATCAGGGCGTGTGATTTCATCCTTACCCCCACGGGAACAATCAGCATTCGCTTTTTGTTAATATAATCACTTAGCGATTAGTATGTCGTAATATAAATGTTGATGACTGCATGTGGAACCTTGTGATGAGTGTCCAATAATGAGGGAATTTGTGTGCATCATCCCATATGTAATTTATTTCCCATAACATGGCTTGCTGTAAAGAAATTATAGATCAATTATGTAAAAGTGTCACCATCATTCTGCTCCAGAGACATACCGTATTATTGTAAGTGATGGAAAAAAATATTGTTGGAGAGAGGGATAAACAAGTTGGATCACCCTGTCTGCCCCTCATTGTGCCCCTTTTCTGTGACAGTGCTCTCGCCAAATTAAATATGGTACATTGTAGATGGAGAACTGCAGTCAGGGCTTGTCCTGTCTGTGGGCTGTGGGCTCATGTGGTAAACTACTGAACTGAAGCTGGCAGCTTCTCAGTTTCTACAGACCCCAAGTCAACTTCATCCACTTATTGGATTCTCCTAGGCTGGATCTAGACACATAAAAAAATGTTTCAGGAAAATGCATTGTAAATCTCATAATGAAAAAATCATGTTGCTGAAAGATTGAAGTCCATAGCGCCATCTGGTTTCACAGTGTTATAACATGTTTAAAACACTTTTTTCTTTACTAATGTAAAGAAAACGTCCCTGGCAAAAAGGAGATACAGATGGACTATTAAAACTGCTTGTGCACTCGTAACTTTGTGGATTTTCTTGCAAGTCTGCTTAAGACTAGAAGATGTTAAGTATAATTGATTTAATTAACTGTGTTGATTAAAATTCACACAGAAATGAAACTGAATTAACGAAGTTTCAAAATGGAACATGGCTACATGTGTATTGCTAACATTAAGGTTTTCCTCCATTGTTTTCTAAAGGACTCTGGGCTCCTCAACAGGTTAATGAATAAATGCTCATTGCTTTCTGTTACTCTAAACCAGGCTTCCTCAAACTTGGCCCTCCAGTTGTTTTTGGCCTACAACTCCCATGATCCCTAGCTAGCAGGACTAGTGGTCAGGGGTGATGGGAATTGTAGTCTCAAAACATCTGGAGGGCCGAGTTTGAGGAAGCCTGCTAAACTGTTGTAACCTTAGATCAGGTGACAAAGGTATTGAGTTGCAAATTCACCATCTTGAAAGGGTGGTGGCTGAGTGTCTTTCTCTGAACTGGACACAGAACAGAAGGATGTAAATGAAGCTCTCAAGCAAAACAGTTCCAAGGAAATGGATGGCATTAAAAAGAAAGATGTCTGCTTAAAGGTCTGTTTGTATTATTTCATATTTTCTAAGCTGAGCCTCTGCTGGACAGCACAATACACTGTATGGATATTTTTGATGTCTCTTTGATGCTTATGTTCTGTTCTTGAAGAGTTCTACCAGTTAAACTTCGAATGATATTTTTATAGTCCTGAACAATTATTTCTTCCTAAAGGAGTCAGTTCTTATGCTTCCAGTTGCTTGAAAGTGCACAATATTAATATCTACAACAGAAGATGCACTGTAAAAGGTCATTTACTTCTTACCTGTAAACTTAGGTTTATTTTATTAGTCAAAATTATCCTAATATTTTTCCATGGTAATGATGATGAATGAGCACCATCACCAGCAAACACTGATCTCAGTGTCAATAACCTGCCTATGTAAAGCAGCATAAATCACCATATTTGCAGAGACTTATAAACAACAAATGGGTTCCTGTAGCATATCTGTCTGATTGAGATGAGCAACGTTCTCCATTTTTGTGCTGTCATGTCCTAACAAACGTCACTTCTGATGCCGGTGTCTGATAAAAATCATTAACTGCTAATCCTATCCAGACGAGCTGACAGATTTCATTTTGTCTGATGCAGGTATCACCGATTCTATTTAATCTGTTGAATGACACCTGGTAAAATTCCAGTTAGAAATGCATTTTAATGAAACGAAAGAAGGCAAACAGCGGTTAGGCAGGGAGGAGCACAGACTTCCATCCATGCTGTGAGATAAAATAATGACTAACACATTCCATCTGATGAAGAAAATAAGCTTCCCCAGGCAAAAATGACTACATCGTTTTTAAATACTAGGGCGGATGGAGTCATGGAGACTGCTGCTAAATCCAAAGTAAAAAATTAAATCTATGTATGAAAAAGTAAGAGATGGAATATCTGCTAGAGGGAACTGCTATTGCATGCAACTTTTCTCTGCTGCATGGTGCTGATGGGAAATACAGTGCACTCTGATGAACTTCTCACACCATTGCAATCCCTTTGGCAGGACTGGGGAACCTGTGGCCACCCAGATGTTGTTGGACTACAACTCCCAGCAGCCCCAGACAGAATAAACAATGGCTGGTGGTGTCATTGTTGGCTAAAGTTGTAGTCCAGCAACATCTGGAGGGCCATAGGTGATCAAATTTGGTGATCAGTGGCGGAAGATGACCGACTTATGCAAGATGTATTTTTAACCGCAGAATACATCTTCTCACCATGCTATAGTAATATGTGCTTTTGAAGGTCCCTGATTTGAATTTCCTATACAGTCATACCTCATGTTGCGTCCGCTGCGGGTTGCATCTTTTCAAGATAAGAACGCGGCAAACCTGGAAGGGTTTGCTGCGCACGCATGCGCAGAAACGTTCTGCGCACTTTGCGCATGCACAGAAACGTTCTACGCACTTTGCACATGCACAGAAGCACTCTATCACGCTTTCACACATGCGCATAAGTGCCGCTCTAGTTGTGGACTTTTTGGGATGCGAATCACCCCGGAACGGATCGAGTCCATACCTAGAAGTACCACTGCAGAGGCTCTTCCCTGTGTAGAAGCCACCATATTAGACCTGGTCTCCATGTAGCAAGATCATGGTCAAATGATGCTGACTCTGTGATGTGTCACCTTTGGTTTTTACTATTATCATCCCGTAGTCCAATGTTAGGCTCCTGCAGTTTCAGCATCCAGCTAGACCTTTACAATGTTCAATCCTCGAGTGCTCACGGAGAGGGGGGAAATATTATGAAAAGGAAATGAGAACTGAAGTATATAGGAAAGAGCTCGAAGGGCTGTAACTTGCTTAAATTTATAAACTGCTTTCTCCTCGTTTGTGGTAAAAGAATATGCCACCTTGAATTACCAGGAGAAAATATGACGCGAGGAACCCAAATTGAAACCTAATTTGAACTGCAAGCAAATTCTCTCACCGGAATATACAGTAGTTCACAGTGCACTAGTAAAACCTTCATAACTACTAAATAAGGATGCCTAGAGAGATCACAATAAATAATAACGAAAAAGCCCAAGGTCACCTCTGTATTGCGGCATGCTTTTATGCTTTCAGTTGAAGCACTTGCAGGGTGCGAACTAACTCATCTAAAGGCAAAGTTGCCTTCTGTAAATGGCACATTTTGACAGACCAGTCCTCCGAAGACAGAACCTTGAGCAGACCCTCTGAAATCACACTTGCTGTATAGGCATGTACATACAGTGGTACCTCATGTTGTGTACGGGATCCATTCCGAAGCCCCGTACACAAAATGAGCAGTGCGCAACATGAAGCGCCACATCTGCACATGTGCCCTGAGCGATTTGGCACTTCTGTGCATGCACATGACATCATTCATCACATCTGCACATGCGCAAACCGCCAAACCCAGAAGTAACCCATTCCGGGACTTCCGGGTTCGGCGCGTACGTATTTCGTGTCATACGCAACCCACAGCATTCGTAACAAGAGGTATGGCTGTAGTTTGTTTTATGATCCACTTCTTGCTTGGGCTGCTTTGCGTGCCAAGGCACCAAGAGGACCCCCCCCCCCCCAATAACTCACACAGACACCATAATTTTTGTTAAGGTTTTTGGCATTAAAATTTGGCCACAACTTTTTTATTAAAATACAATCAAAATGTGAGTGGTTGCTTAGTCATTGGTTCCCAGCCATCTGTCTCCCGCCTGGGACAGATCTGACTCCCTCTAGCCTAGTAGGGGAGTCAGTAAGTAAGCAGCCCCTGAGAGAGGACGGGGCAGGGGGCACAAGCCCTTCTTTGTCCTCTCCCCAGATGTTCCCTGAGGCTCATGCGTGGTCCTGATCCCTAGTGGGGATAAACAGACAAACATGTGGAGCCCCAGAATTCCTTTAACGGAATACTTCTATATGGCAGCAGCAATCACATGAGGGTCAGACCCAGCCAAAATCCGTCCCCCCTCGACCAATTTATTTGAACCAATGACTTACCACAACCTTACAAGTTGTGACTAATTGCAGCATGGTAGGCAAAAACCACCTGACAACAGCCAATCAGCCAAGTGGCAAAATTCCTACCAGGCTCCTAGACAGGCACTGCAAGGTCAAAGCAAAGGGGCCTAAAGAAAGCGGAGGGTGGGCAGGAGATTTGAAGCGAGCAGCAAAGAGATAGCACAAACTGCTCCTTCGGTTTAAACATAGCAAGGGCTATCAATCAACAAATTGCAACAAGCAAAAATCCCCAGCAACAATCAAACCTCCAATCAAAGCCAAAGATCATCCAAACAGACCCGCCCCCAAAGCCCTGGGTCGTCTTGTTAGCCCTGCCGCAACCCATGCTCTCTCCTATGGAGAGAACCTGCTTTGTACCACTTCGGTGGTGCCTATCAGTATTGGGAGATGCATGCATACAGGGTACCTAGGAGTTGAGTAGTTTGGCCCCCCAAAGGGCTGAGGCCCTGGGAGGTTCAAGAATGGTACCCCTGCACTCTGGCTTGGAGTGACTTGAAGCCCAAACACCCATCTGTGCACCTTCATATTCATTCATAGCCATCACAACTCACAGCTATGGATAGATCTATTCAAGAGCAATGGGAGCTCACCCCATCACAGGGATTCAAACTGCTGACCTTCTGATTGGCAAGTCCCAGAGGCTCCATAGTTTAGACCACAGCACCACCCACTCTGTCCCAGCTCCTGCCAACCTAGCAGTTCGAAAGCACACCAGCACAAGTAGATAAATAGGTACCACTCTGGTGGGAAGTAAACGACAATTCTGTGCGCTCTGGTTTCTGTCACATCATCCTGTTGCGGCCGAAGTGGTTTAGCCATGCTGGCCACAGGATCTGTAAAAGCTGCCTGTGGACAAATGCCAGCTCCCTCAGCCTGAAAGCGAGATGAGCGCTACAACCCCATAGTTGCCTTTGACTGGACTTAAGCATCCACCTAGATCTATTCCCCAAAGGAAATCTGCCCATTCTTTTTGGAAAGACATCTAAGTGAGCTGTTATCACTATGTCTTGATACACTAACTATTACTACACCAACGTGAAGAAATGCCAACTTTTATCTCTCCCAGACCTACTGTAAATCAATTTCTTTTAGTGACTTACATCCCAGTATTATGAAAGAGGAAGAAAGTTCTCTCTCTTCACATCAGTGTACTGTGTCCTTCCATTCTCTGTGTATTTCCCCGTCATGTTGTGAGCAGGTGGCAACCATCAGCGAGAAGCATTTTCAGGCCCAGCACTGGCTCCATCCATAAAGACGCTCACTGGATCCTTCTTGGAAGGAATAAAATAATAAAGGACTTTGTGTTCCATAGGATCCTTGCTTGAGCAACACAGTCTTCCTAAATTCTGGCTCATCTCTGCACCAGTCTTCGGACTCAGCTATACAGCTGCAAATATAACATTTTAAGTGTGTTGTAAAGTGCAGCATACAAATGTGACACTTAGATGGCGATGCTGAGCTATGGCAAATTCTATATATTTTTCAAAACTTTTTTAAAGAAGCATTTTCACAGCATTTTTAATATGTATGTAGGTTACACCCCATGCTTTCCTTTCTCTCTCTCTTACCAAACACCTTTATCTAGATCAGGCATGCCCAAACTCGACCATCCAGATGTTTTTGGCCTACAACTCCCATGATCCCTAGCTAACAGGACCAGTGGTCAGGGATGATGGGAATTGTAGTCCCAAAACATCTGGAGGGCCGAGTTTGGGGATGCCTGATCTAGATTGTGCCTCTACCACCAATAAAATTGTACCCAAGCCTTCTGACCGGGAAATACGAATATTAGAAATAATGAGGTTTTAAAAACCTCATTATTTCTAATATTCTCATTTATTTATTTAAAAAATCCCGTCAATCTTGCAATTAGCAACTTATGAAAATAGACAGAATTATAATGTAAATCATCTCAATCAAAAACAAGTTAAACTAAGGAGATGCTAAACCTGAAATGCCAAATTAATTTCAAACGAAGAGAGAGACCTGTAATAAATGAGAATGAGGATTACATGCCACCAGAAGTCACATCAGTGTTGCTATTCAGTGAATTTAAGTGGTACATAAGAGGCTATTGAGAGGGAAATGAACAATTGTATTTCCCGGGGGGGGGGGGGGACATGTTTGTGCTGAATGGCTGCATAACCATAGTAACAGGGAATGTGGTGGCCAGTTCTGTCTTAATAAATTAAGCAAGTCTGAACAATAGCCACAAATGTTAAGTGGAGCGGACATGATTTGAGAACAACAGGGAACTATATGAAGTATGTGTTGTTAAAAATGCAGACTGGACAGTTGGCAAGGTGCTTATACGTTACAGGTGAAAATGCATTGGTAAATTTGTGAAAATAGGTATTTCGTCCTGGATAAATGACTAACGTCTGCTGCTACTCCCTCTGTGCATGACTGACAGGGTATGCAGGAGCCCAGCTTGCTGGTCTCGGATATAACTCCCCCTTTCTCTGCAGCATGCATCCCACGCATTGAGCATGTTGGAAAAGGATCTAACCATTCACTTCAAGTCTAAGCCCTCTCCAGTAGGAAGGACCATAAATTAGCAACAGAGCACCTGTTTTGCATACAGAGGATCCCAAGTTCAACCCCTGGAATGGTCTTCTCCAACAGCAGAGCCACCAACCACCCATGGTCATCATTGAGAGAGGATCAGATGACACCTGAAGGAGCGTCTCCACCCCCATTGTTCAACCCGGACACTGAGGTCCAGCACCAAGGGCCTTCTGGCACTTTCCTCACTGTGAGACGTGAAGTTACAGGGAACCAGGCAGAGGGTCTTCTCGGTAGTGGTGCCTGCCCTGGGGAATGCCCTCCCATCAGATGTCAAGGAAATAAACAACTATCTGACTATTAGAAGACATCTGAAGGCAGGCCTGTTTAGGGAAGTTTTTAATGACTGATGTTTTAATGCATTTTAAATCTTTTGTTGAAAGCCACTCAGAGTGGCTGGGGAAACCCCTCCAGATGGGCGGGGGATTATTATTATTATTATTATTATTATTATTATTATTATTATTATTGCTGCTGCACTTTTGGGGTGAATTCAGTTATCCACTTTTCTTTTCCCTTTGAGACTTTGGGCTCATCCTGATAACCGTCAAAGTGGGCTGTGATGGGAGATGATCCAATAAAATATGTGCTGATACACATGTTTAGAAAAGTGTGTGGTTCAGCCCTCCCACAACTGTTTCAGAAGGTCGCTTTTGAACATGCCTCCAATGTAAAATCTCACTGCAAGGATTAGCACATCAGGGAGAAATTGAGGTTTGTATTCTGCTTCCTGACCAGGATGTGTCACAAAGCTGTGGATCACCTCTTGCAGGGCATAGAGTGCATGATCGACTTGGGCATAACTGGTGCTAAGGGCAAGGAAAAGCATGGGCAACACATCACCAAATTTCACATAGAAATCTATTTTAAATCATTCTTCCTCTTGCCACTTAGGAGTCATTTTTAATCAACCCAGCCATTGATTACACACAAAATGTTGTGCAAACACAAGCGTTTAAATAACTGTGTGTTTTGCTGGTTGAGCACCCTCCAGCCACTGAAAACTTAATAAAGTTTTACGACTTCTGCTGCTTTAATAAGCATCAATTAAGTCCTTGAGCTTAGTTAAATATGTGTTCTAAAGCAACGAGATAAGATATTTAAAAGTGACATCTCTGTCCCATTTTTCTATATCAAGCTCTGGGAATTCGAAGGCAGCCTAAGGTCGACTCGTTTCATTGTTGTTTCAGTACTCATTTTAGATAGCAACCAGACACTTTGAAATGCATTACTTTGCTCACAAGGGGATTCCCCAAGGAGCATAGCAGCTGGGAAAACCAGAGAGATTTGCCCCTTGTTAATTAGGTAATAACCAGGGGATCAGGGCATAGTTAAGCAAACCAAATTCTGGTTTACACGTCTTGTAAGTATGGACTACTTATCAAAGTTGACAATTGCCCTGACTCTATTCTGGAGCTTTCTGTGTCTTTTGACAAACTGACATGATC
This sequence comes from Zootoca vivipara, assembly GCF_965207765.1. Lineage (NCBI taxonomy): Eukaryota > Metazoa > Chordata > Lepidosauria > Squamata > Lacertidae > Zootoca > Zootoca vivipara. Next base: position 17,022,045 of record NC_142591.1, on the reverse strand, counting down.
ACAAATACAGTATCTTCTGCACCCTTTGACTGTGCTTATAACTGAACAAACAAAAAAAGATCTCCTGTGATGCAAACAGAACAATCTGACAATCCAAAAGCAACATTGCAGGCTAATAATATAATTACAATACTTTTATATCACTATTGAATCTTGATTTACAATCAGATAACGTACAATCAGCTGAGGAAGAACAATGATTGAAACAGTCAGTTGTCCTGGAAGGACTGTCCTGTTTGTTGCACCAACATTCTTCAGCTTACTCTCTGCAAATACTGCATAAGACATTTACCTTGGAAGGCATGTTGCCTCAAGCTTTAGTGATTCTTTGTGACGTTATACTAGCCTAAAATTCTTCATTTTGGGACATTTTCTTAACTCACATTAGCTGGTGTCACCATGTATACAGTGGTACCTCTCAAGACGAATGCCTTGCGTAACGACAAACTCACAAGATGAAAGCATTTTGCGGTGTTTTTTTTTGGAGACTCACAAGACGAATTTTTCTATGGCCGTGCTTCGCAAGACAAAGTAGCCTCACTACCCTGCACTCCAGAGGCTGCACGTGAACGGGAGAGTGACCGTGTAGACGGCAGGCAGGCTGGCTGTTTGGTTGGGGGCAAGGGTCCGGCTGCTGGGGAAGGAGGGAGGGAGCCTCTCCCTGGCCCTCCTCCTGCTTCCCCCTCCCCGCCTGCACAGCTGCCTGGGCCTGGGCTGGGCCTGGGCTAAAAGGCGGAGGTGCTCGGCAGAACCTTAAAACTTTCTGGAGCGGCCGTGGCACTTGGGGGCAATGTGGCTGCTCCTGGGCTCGGCAGGTGAGTTGGCGCCGGACGCGTACCCACAAAAAGGGGGAAATTGGGGGCAGGAAAGAGCTCCGGCTCCCGAGGCTGGAGGCGAGCTGGGGAAGGGGAAGCGAGCGCACCGCGGGGACGGACCTGCTCCTGGGCCCAGCGGGTGAGTCGGCGCCGGATGTGCACCCACAGAAAGGGGGGAATGGGGGGCGGGAAAGAGCTCCGGCTCCCGAGGCTGGAGGGCAAGCTGGGGGGCGGGGAAGCGAGCACACCGTGGGGACAGACCTGCAGGAACCCCGGAGGGCAGCGGTGCCTCACGCCCCCCCTCACGTTCTTATGTCCCCATCAGGCTGACGGTTGACTTTGTTCTGACTTTTTTTTTGTCCATAGGAACGCATTAATTAAATTTTAATGCATTCCTATAGGAAACCGTGCTTCACAAGACAACATTTTCGCAATACGAAACGACTCGTGGAACGAATTAATTTCGTCTTGCAAGGTACCACTGTATATTGTACCATTCCCAGCACTTTACATTTCCCAGGATTCCTTTGGGGAAGTAATTTGCTTTAAATGTATGGTGTGGACCAGGGCTTTCTTAAGCATCTGCGGCACCGGGGTGCAATGATCCACCCAGAAACCCCCCCTCCAGGTTGCCCAGCCCCAGCTGTGCAGGAAGGCGGAGCCAGCTGGCTGGCTGCCTCAGCATCTCGCTGGCTTAGTCGCCCCCAAACTCGTGGTGCAGAGCCACCCGCAGCAGAAGAGCCCACCACAGCGCTCTGACCAATGGGTGGGCTGTTCCCTGGACTCAACTCTCGGGCCTCAGACTCTTGGTCTGGTGCCCCAGAGACCCGTCGTCCGAGTGCCCCACACCCCTAGCGCCTATGGGTAAGATGGCTTGAGTAGGAAGTAACCTTTTTGAGAGTGGATTCTATCTCTTTTGCTCCTTTTGTTGTTGTTGTTGTTGTTGTCATACGCTCACTGTGCTTTAATCATATTGCCCACTGAGCTAACTGAAATTTAGTGTACCAGAGAAAACCTAGGAAACCACAGTCTGAATCAATGCAGCAATTTCTGCTCCCTGGTTACAAACCCAAGGCGCCATCAACTGTTTTCACATTGGTTCAGTGATTAACCAAAATTAGCTTTTCAAAATTCCTTTGATACCAGCATCCATATAAACAAAATATTTCCATTATAACTGCATGCTAAGTAAAAGAGAATGAGTGTTTATTTCATGCCTTGTGTAAACAACAATCCTTTGTTGAATATGAAACTTGCTTTTTCCTTCATTGCTCACCCTAGTTCTACGTGCATTCTTATGTAAATAAAATAAGAGGATTTCAATTGCAAATGCTTCAAGCTTTGTTCAATTTGCGGCTGGCAAATGACTCCAGTGATACTAGTGAGTCTTAATGATGTAGATGAGATTGGGAATATTCTTTTTTGGTGATCACTCATAGCCCAGTAAGATTGTCTTCCATGTACATGGTCCGTAAGTGAGTCCGTAAGTGACTTTGGAGGCCAATACTGGATCCACACATCCTTCCACAGTGGGGACATAGGTTTCCAGACAGGAGTTGATCATGGTGACGGTTTGCCAAATGTGCTTTCCTCTTAGCATGTTTTTTCCTTTTGTCCTGAGTTCGAGTGTCTTCGAAGCTCATGACACCTTTGGTAAAGACTGTTCTCCAATTGGGGGGCTCACAGGCCAGTGTTTCCCAGTTGTTGGTGTTTATACTACTTTTTTTTTATTATTTGCATCGAGAGATTCTTTAAACCATTTCTGTTGACCACCAGCATTACACTTTCCATTTTTAGGTTTGGAATAGAGTAGTTCAGGCATCCCCAAACTTCAGCCCTCCAGAGGTTTTGGACTACAATTCCCATCTTCCCCAACCACTGATCCTGTTAGCTAGGGATCATGGGAGTTGTAGGCCAAAACATCTGGAGGGCCGCAGTTTGGGGATGCCTGGAGTAGTTGCTTTGGAAGACAATAAACAGGCATCTGATCAATCCAACAAAGTTGATGTTGAAGAACCATTGCTTTGAGGCTGGTGATCTTTGCTTCTTTCAGTATACTGGCATTAGTTCACCTGTCTTCCTAAGTGATGTGTAAAATTTTTCGGAGACACCATTGATGGAATCTTTTGAGGAGTTGGAGATGACGTTTATAAGTGGTCCATGTTTCACAAGCATGCAGTAAGATTGGTACAGTAGTACAATAGCTTTGTAAACAAGCATTTGGTAGTACAATAGCTTTGGTTTCCCTGCAAATATTCTGAATGGAATGGTATAGTCACGTGTTCTTTGGCATTGAAAGTTTTTCTATTCATTCATCCATAGCTGGGGTCACCAAACTTTTTCAGCAGGGGCTGGTCCACTGTCCTTCAGACCTTGTGGGGGACCAGACTATATTTTGGGTAAAAAAAAAGGAACAAATTCCTATGCCCCACAAATAACCCAGAGATGCATTTTAAATAAAAGGGCACATTCGACTCATGTAAAAACACCAGGCAGGCCCCACAAATAACCCAGAGATGCATTTTAAATAAAAAGACACATTATACTCATGTAAAAACATGCTGATTCCCGGACCGTCCGTGGGCCAGATTTAGAAGGCAATTGGGCCGCATCCGGGCCCCGGGCCTTAGTTTTGGGACCCTGATCCATAGCATAGCTGTCAAGTTCTCCCTTTTTTTAAAGGGAGTTTCCCTTATGCTGAATAGGCTTCCTCACGAGAAAAGGGAAAAGGGAAAACTTGACAGCTATGATCCATAGGGCTGTTGAAAGCCAGCAATCTGGTGCAACTGAGAGGATGGAATGATAAAGAAAAGTAAAAGCTCTTTTGGTGAGCACTTGATAGTGACTTGTAAATTCAGGATTAGGTCCCTTCCCAGTTAATTTACTGAGCAAGTAGGCTTAAGGAAGATGAAAAGTCAGGAGCATGGCCCCACTCAGAGGACACACTGCAATGTTCTAGATGTGAGCAACACATAAACAGGGTTTGGGCCTACATCAGAATTACTAGAGGGCAACTTCAATCTTGTGGTGGGACGAAAAAGCAAAACAAATTCCACAGGGTCATTTGGAAGCCCATGAAACTGTAGAAGAGATTAATCTTATTCAACTTTGTAATGTGGTATCGTTCCCAGAGGCGTCTTAACCATAGAGGCTAGTGGCGAGGGGAACCACGGCACCAAGTTCCGGAGGGCGCCACGGAAGAGGTGGAGGCTGGACGCGGCACCTCCCCACATCAGTGGAGGGCTGCTTCTCACCATTCCCGTCTCCCCCTCAGCGAAGGGGCCCTCAGGGCATGGCAGCGGGAGCTGCCAAAGCGCCAAGGCGCACCACGTCGCACACGCTTTGCCAGACCCTCATAGCGCAAGAGGGCAGCCCCGGAGCTGCCGCCTCTTCCTCGCCACCAGGAGCCCGTGCCTGTCTTGAGCGCAGCAGCAACAGTGCCGAGGAAGGGAAGCATGGTGCGGGCTCCTCCTGGGCACCGCCCATGGCCAATTCGCCAGCTCACAGCGCACGAGGGCTGCCAGGAGGCGGCCGGCCGCCGAGGGTGAGTCCCGGAGCTGCCGCCTCTTCCTCGCCGCCAGGAGCCTGCACCTGTCCTGAGTGCAACAGCAGCAGCGTTGAGGAAGGGAAGCATGGTGTTGGCTCCTCGTGGGTGCCGCCTGTGGCCGCTCCTCCTTGTGCTGCTCCTCCACGTGCTGCTGGGGCTGCTGTGGGGCCACCCGCAGTGCCTGGACTTCAAGCCGCCCTTCAAGTCGCTCCACTTCTGCATGCAGTACTCAGACTTTGGTTGCTGCGATCCGGAGCGGACCATCGTCCTGCTGGAGCGCTATTACTGAGTGGCTGAGAACTTAGACCAGGCCGCCTACGCCACCTGCACCAGCCACCTGCAGAACCTCTTGTGCCAGGTGAGCCTGGTGGGGCAATGGCACCACCACCAGGGTGGTGTTAGAGTGTGGGACCTGTGAGACCAGGGTTCAAATCCCCACTCAGCCCTGAAGCTTATTGGGTGACTTCGGGCCAACTGCTCCCTCTCAGCCTGACCTACCTCACAGGGGTGTTGTGAGGATAAAATGGAGCAGGGGAGAAAACAACGTACAACTTACTTTGGGGTTCCCACCCCCTTAAAAAAGGCCAGCAACTCTGGGAAATGGGGTGTGTGTGTGCTGGAGGGATCTTTGCACCATGGCACTGGATAGGCTTATCTGATCTGATCTGATCTGATCTGATCTGGTTGTTCCCATTAAAGCATGACCGGAGAAAGAGAAAGGCAAATAGGGTGTTGATTGGTTTGGCTCTGCCGTCCCTTGATGTGACAACAATTTATTTATTTTTGGTTTAAGAAAGGAAAAGAAAAAGAATATCAGAATCCACGGCTGCCTCCTCATCTGAAAATGTTTAGATTTTACCGTCTTCTAGAAAAAGATGCCATCCTTCAACAGCCAGCTCACTCACATCCTCACACATTGTGTGTTGGGTGGGAACATCAGTCCAATGGTGGAATTGCTGTTCTCCAAAATTTTAAATGAGCTGAACTGCTGAAAGCTTACGAGAAGCTCTGTATGCTTTAGATGAAACTGGAAATTTATGGTTATGTACGCAAAGCATTTGTGCAAAGGCTGTATTATAGAACACAGCTGTTTTTAAATGTTGGAACATCTTCATTTAGTAGTCTGCAATGTGATGTTTGTGACGTGAGATACAGACAAAACAAGACTGCGACAAAAAATTACTTAGAAATCAACAAGTGAGACTTGCAGCCAAATGTTGTTCTCTCTGTGTGTGCCTGCTCAGAGTTCTATCCAGCCGGCAATCACTTTTTCCAGTATATTCAATTGTATTTCTCTTCCTGGTTTATAATCCAGCCCTCAGACAGTTAGCATGCTGTGACCACTTGATCCTACTGAGTCCTCACTGGGTTAATTTTAGAGTCCACCCCTTCAGACCTAAGAGTTAAGATTTTTACCCAGATAACCTCAGCCAGTAGTCACTCATGTTCTGGTTTTATCTTTAATTACATAGGAACAACAAATGGGATAGTTGTGTGACCAAGAAAAAAAAACCCAGTGCCACAAGTAATAATAATAATAATAATAATAATAATAATAATAATAATAATAATTTATTCCCCGTCCATCTGGCTGGGTTTCCCCGGCCACTCTGGGCGACTTACAACAGAAAAATGAAATAAAATAATCTTTTAAACAAGTTACACACTTTCTCTTATATATGCGTAACAGAGACTTGGTTGGATGAAGCAGATGGGCCTGTTCTTGCTGCTGCTGGTCCACCAGGTTTCTCTTATGCACAGCAAACCAGGTCATATGGGTGGGAGTGGAGGGTTGCAGTGATTTTTAGGAAGTCATTAGCTTACACCAGGCATTCTATTGGGAAGACCCAGTTTTCTGAGTCCATGTTCTAGAAGTTGGGCAATAGGGGCAGGACAGTCCTTTTGGTGTACCAACCTCCCTGATGCACCAATGATTCCCTGCCTGAGCTCCTTCAGGTCATGGTGGATGTTCTCCTGGAGACACCTAGTTTGGTTGTCCTAGGGGATTTTAACATCCACACCGACACAACCTTACAAGGGGCCTCTCGGGACTTCGTGGAAAGCATGGCCTCCATGGGGCTGTCACTGAATAAGTTTGGCCCAACCCTGTTTAGGGAAGTTTTTAACGTTTGATGTTTCATCGTCTTTTTAATATTCTGTTGGGAGCTGCCCAGAGTGGCTGAGGAAACCCAGCCAGATTGGCAGAGTATAATACATTCTCAAAGTTGATGAGATATGATTTCCAAGAGCACAACATTTCTTTCAAAAGTAGTTAAATGGACCTTGGAAATATTTTGCAAAGGATAGGGTGAGTTAAGGCCAGTGGCCTTCAATGTTTTGAACTTCAGGGAGTCGCCTTTAGCCCAAATGTGCATTTGTTCCAGATATTTCTACGGTGGGTGTATCAAACCACTTTAGGTCAACCTGTGACCCAGTAGCGGATCCCAATTTACCCACTTCAGTTCAGTTGTCTACATAGCAGGACCATAGATGGCAGAAATAGTGGGTCCCTGTGACACTCCTATACAAGAGGACTACATTCTTGGCTGCTTCTCCAGTGCCTTTACAGTCAGTGACGGAGCAAGCTGATCGGGCTCCTGGGGGCAGCACATGGGGGCAGGGCCAGCTGCCCACAGGGTGGGGCCAGTCACCTGTGGGGCCTCTGAGAAGTCTGCCTGCTTCCTCCCACTCAGTCGCCCTACAGCTGAGGGGGAGGTGGTGGGCGGACCATTTGGGGCAGCATGGAGCCTGTGTGTGCCCAAGCCGCTGCATCACTCCCAGGAGAGACATGTGGCTCGAGCGTGCCACCCAGCATTTTGTCACCCCCCTCATTGGTGACACCAGGGTCAGCCCACCCCTACCACACACTCCTTGCTCCACTCCCTGTTTACAGTACTGCCTGATTCCCAGTTTAGTAAACCAGAGGCAAAATTAAGCGAAAGTTAAAAAAGAAAGAAAAAGAGCTTCTTATGTGCTGCAATGCCACATAATGTGAAAGTGTGATTTCTCAACTTTTGGACTTGACTTCTAACACGCTAGCCGTTAAAGGCTTCTAACACAATATGCACTTAATTTGCCATCTCAGGAATTTCAATAGAAACTAAGTTTGGATATTGTTAGTGAAGCTTCCTCCCCACCCCCCCACCCCCCGCACATCCATCACATTTCCAGCTTCAACTGTTCTTGGAAGTTCTTCTATGGTTTCAAACTTTTCCCTGTCATCAAAGGAATGCTTTCTTGCAAGACTCATTGCCGGGAGTTCAAAGAGGGGACAGTGCAGTGCTTGAGTTCAACTCGCCATCTTTTCACAGCTCTAATTTCCCCCTCAATTGGTTACAAATGACTTAGGGTTTCAGATGTGCTTACTCCCCCAGACGTTTTTTAGGAAAGCTGCGATTAGCATCCTTAAAGTTCTCAGTTTTCTGCAATTATCTCTCTATTATCCCCCTCATCATTTTAATGGTTATGAAAATCGCCTCTGTGAAAGGTTAACCCCCAGAATGAGAGACATCTGAGTTGCACAGTTATGGAGCTTATTAGTCACTTCAATCAAATTAGCTTAAGAGAGTCATGGGCTAAAAAAGAAAAGAAAAAGGCATTCAGATTCCTGTTTAAGAGCGGCATAGAACTTGGATTTTTAATTATATCCTTGGCCTCCAAAAGGATAAACGACTTCAGTAAATTTTACTCATATACTCAAGTCTAGCCCAAGTGGTTGACTTGTCTTAAACTGTTTTCTCTTTCTCTCCCCTGCTTGTCTTATTACACACTGAGCATCATAACAGCAGCACACAGGACTGTTTCTCATTCTCATTTATAATTGTACTTTTTTTTTACTTCCTCCTGTTTATAACATTACAATATCCACATCATGGGCAACCACTTGAGAATGTACGTACCATCTTTAGTTGAGCTGAACATAGGACAACAACAGGGGGAAGAATATGCCAAAGACTGTTGCATATCCTTCAACATTTATCTGATGAAAACAGGGATGTCCCATTCCAAAATGATAATTTTATAATTTATACCCCACCCATCTGACTGGGTTGTCCCAGCTACTCTGGGCAGCTTCCAACATATATAAAAACATAATTAATAATAATAATAATAATAATAATAATAATAATAATAATAATAATAATATATTTGTATCCCGCCCTCCCTGGCCAGAGCCACCTCAGGGCGGCTAACATTATGAAACTAAGACAGTATACAAAGAACATAAGAACATAAAAACAGGCAATCAATTAGTTAAAATAAATCTTAAAATTAGTTAAGAACAAATTAAAATCTGGACAGATGGTAGTCCACAGGTAAAATTGAGAGTGATTAATATTCTCCAGGGCCAGCTGTTACCACTGGTCTTATAAAGGACTTGTGAGCGGGCTAGGATGCTTCTTCAATGATTGTTCTTATACAGAAAGAAAAGAATCACACTGAACCCCGACCAAAGGCCTGGCAGAACAGTTGTGGGCCCTGCAGAAAGATGTCAAATACCACAAGGCCCTAGTATCTTGTGAGAGAGCGTTCCACCAGGCCGGGTCCATCAGCCTCTGTGGGCTCGCCACCTAAGCAGGGTGGGGGCAGGAAGTCTATCCTGGCTTTCAGAGCATAGTGATCAGACCATGGCACCTCCATAGAGGGGGACATGATCACAGCTACGCCTGCACTGAAGATCAAATCCAGCATGTGGCCTGCTTGATGTGTGGGGCCCAAAACAAATTAGGAGAGCCCTAGTGTCACCATGGAAGACACCAGGTTCAGAGCCTTTAAGGAGGGGGTGGGATCAGCATGTACGTTGAAGTCCCCCAACACCATCATTAAACTTAAAAAACAACAACAAAAAAACTTTTTTTAAACAAACAAAAAACTTCCCTATCCTGTACAGCAGGCATCCCCAAACTTTGGCCCTCCAGGTGTTTTGGACTACAATTCCCATCTTCCCTGACCACTGGTCCTGTTAGCTAGGGATCATGGGAATTGTAGGCCAAAACACCTGGAGGGCCGCAGTTTGGGGATGCCTGCTGTACAGGATTGCCTTTAGATGGCTCGGGGCTTGGATAACTCCATACCCTCCAACATTTCTCCAATGAAAATAGGAACATCCTAAGGAGAAGTGGGACATACCAGGATCAAATCAGAAACAGGGATGGTTTCTCCAAATCAGGGACATCCCAGGAAAATAGGGACACTTGGAGGGTCTGCAGTTGGGGTGAGAAACAGCCCTGTTTCACACACTCCTTATAGGGAAGGTGTCCAAGGATGAATTGCCATACTGGATGGTGCGATGCATGTTTTCGTGGAAGGACACAATCATATTGTGGAGCTTAGGTGGGCATCCTATCTTGTGAATAGTCCTTTATTGAGTCGGCACATTCCCCACATCTAGATGTTCAGAGATAAGAGAGCAGCTGCACTGGGTTACCATAGCAACATCAGCGAGTATTTTATTTTCATGAATCATTCACCCTCTCATAGGTTCAGAAATGTAGAGAAGGGTATAATAGTCTCTAGGGCTTTGCTTTCATTATATGATGGTCACACCCTGTCCTGTTTGCTGTCAGGGTCTGACTGAATCTATGAGAGTCAGGGGAAGAGGCAGTGGGTTTTTCACAGCAATGTTAGCTAGCATGGTGATAGTGTTGGTGGAGCTCTCCGTAGGTATGTATCTTTACTTCAAATACCATAAGATTGTAGATTTAGTGTTTAGCTTTGTCTCGTGTCTGAAGACAATAAACGCTTTGTTACTTTGGACTGTGTAGGAGAGTTTTCCCCTTAACAAGGGATTCTGGAAGAAGATGTCTGCTGGGAGCAGGAGATCTTTGAAGACTTGGCTGGGGCGTCACAAACTCTGCTGATACACCCCCCTGGTTGAGGTGTGGTAAACTATCCACTCACTTCCGCAAGTCACCAACAGTATCCTCTCTGAAATAAATGCAAAGATTGGGGTACTCAAACCTCCATATCTTTGGAGTTCCAACTGCCTTCATCCCTGATCATGGATTGGTACACCAAAGCATTGGAAGGGAACCAACCTGGAGAAAGATGAACACAGAATGAAGAAGGCCCTTCTGGCATTTTGCCTTCTTAGTTTGGCCCACTGCGCCTCGATGGTTCCACTTGCTTCAGATCTGATTAGGAATTTTCCACCTGTTCACAGACTGGCCTTGTTGGCCTGGCTTTTTCTGCTTTCTCCGTACTTGATGTTGTTGGGCCATAAGGGCTTAGGGGCCATTGTGGTTAAATAGGTTTATTGGTCACAACTGGGAGGAAGGTGTGTGACTGGGAAGAAAAAGTACAGGTGAGCACCTTTGGGCAGCATTAAAGGTAGTGAATGTTCTGGAGACCAGCCCCTCAAGGTTCGGTGGCCTTTGGCCTGGATATTGAGCACCCTTGAAGGTAACTTGCATCACCTGGAGTTTTGGAGCCCTGGGAATAGTGTGAAGTCATGACAAGCCTCTCTACAATGCGTCCCAGGTAAAAGAATTATGCGTTCTCATGCCCCTTGTCCTGGCTAGGGTTGCCTCACCCAAGCAGTCAACTTAGACAGGCTTCCCACACTGTTCATTGCAAACTAATTATTTGAAATATGAGGGGGTGGGGTGGGGCTGTGCATTTTGTACCTGCCTTTGCATCCTCAAATTTTGTAATAAACCAAGAATTATCCCTGAAGCCTAAATCAAATTTTCTGATATGAACAATGAAAAGAAAATCTCATTAATCCACAACCCTGTTCTACTCTATATACAGTACTTGTCTTTTTTTTTTTTTTTGCTTAAGAACCATTACTGAACCTTCAAAATCCTTTCTTCTTTAGACTACAATTGGGTGCTAATAATGTGTTTGTTTGTAATTTGAGGATAATAACCAGAACATCACAAACATATCAATAGCTCTTAGGAGAAAATCCAATTAGAAAAAAAAAATCTTCTCTGTCATGTTTATTATGATAGAAAGAAAAAAATATCCTGTACATATTCCTGCGTATAAGACTACTTTTTAACCCAGGAAAATCTTCTCAAAAGTCTGGGGTCGTCTTATATGCCGGGTCGTATTTCTTATACGGCAAGTATATCCTAAACTCTATATTTTAACTGGAAAAGTTGGGGGGTTGTCTTATTTGCCCAGTCGTCTTATACGCCGGAATATATGGGTATATCAAAGAATGCTTAAATATCATTGAGACATTCTCCAGGTGTTTTTTTTTAGCCTCTGCATACAGTTTTATTGGGGAAATGCTATTCAAATTGACAGTAGCTCTTCAGATGACAGAGAATGAATACTTCATTGATTAAAAAGTGGGGGGCACACATTCTAGCCTGAGTAAAGTCATGTCAGTGCGCATCTCTATCAGCAACACAAGCCGCACACTTCCTGAGCGTTTTTTGACTCACTGTAGTAAAAGCCACTTGTGTATAGCCTTCCTACCTTCATCGTTTTATTGACTGTTATACAGTTCAAAAAGTGTTGGATTTGCAAGAATGGGTTCAAATACCAGGGCATCCGTGTACTTACTGAGTAAAGGAACTCTGCAGAGCTACTGCCCTGAGAAAGTTGCAGAGACTAACCAGATAGGTAGCCATGTTAGTGAGGGATGAATGAATCATTATACTCTATGGCACTTTCACATATCTTGACCCGTAGAGCTATTCCACCCAGTTTGTTTACCAATTTGCATTTTTAAAATATATTTTCTCTCTCTCAAAACATTCATTTTCAAACCTATTGGGAAAGCCTTTTTGAGCCAAGAAGTGTGTCAGAACATCCAGAAAGCACAATGACCGCTCTCCAGTCACATCCGTGGGCATATCTTGCGACCCTGGCATGGGTTTCCCGGCCTCCAGAGTCACACCATAGCTGCCTGGCGATTGCTCCATCCCCTGGGCTGGCCGTCAAGGCTACAAGGCTCCTGCCTGGCCCTGGTCCAAACCAGCCAATCGGCAGCAGCCAGAGGGGTGGAGCAAAGGCCAGGTAAGGAGGCTCCCACCAACACAGGCCATTCTGTCGACTCAGAGCATCACTCTTCCAACCCTCCCTCTAATTGTAAGGTTGTTGCAGGCTAACCTTTTCCTTTTCAGGCTTATGGGCATTGCTATAGTTGCACGATGGTTGCTGTTTTCCAGAGCCTGCTCTGCAGGTTTGCCTTCCCTGTAGCAATTGTCACAACTTTGATGGTTTTAGGCCTTGGGCGTAATCCTTTAGTCCATCAACAGAATTGAGGGGTAGTGTGGTAAAACACCCCTCACACTGCAATATTAGCAGGGCCCCGTTAGAGGGGTTTATGTTGGGAGTCACTGACCAAGAGAGCTCGGTGTATGGTCAAACTCCCAGAACTGGAGGAGTGGGAGGGCCAGCTACGTAAGCACATGTTAATGGTTTGTTCCTGTTGAAATTTGATGCAAAATGTCTTCCTTGTTCTTGGTGATGATGCATTTCCTCTTTCTGAAGGAAACATCAACATTCTGTTCTGTCAGCTGTGAGACGCTCAACAGATTGTCTGCAGAACCTGGAACAAAAAGAACATTACGTATTGATGCATTCAAACTGTGAAGCGTGATCGTCCCAGCACCTTCACTTGGGATCGACTGTCCATCCGCCTGATGAATTGTCCCCTTCTGTGGAGTAAAAGTGACAAACAAATGACGATCTTTGCAGATGTGTCTTGTGGCTCCCGAATCTATGATGAAGAAGGACGATGTCCTTCGAACCTTTGGGGTGGTGTGGCATCATACCTGCCAAGTTGCTGTCCGAGAAATAAGGGACCAGGCCGGAAGTAGCAGACCGGAAGTAGTGCTGCTGCCATTTTGGAACTGGGCGGAGCATGCTCAGAAGTGACTTTTGATGCTGCTTTGCCCAGTTCCAAAATGGCCGCTGCGCCAGAAGTTGCACTGCAGCCATTTTGGAACTGGGCAGAGCAGCATCAAAAGTCACTTCTGAGCATGCTCTGCCCAGTTTCAAAATGGCCGCCGCGCCAGAATAAACCGGGGAAAAACAAAAAAAAAATCAGCTAGGAACAGCTGGAAAAACGGGGATTTCCCAGGGAATACGGGAGACTTGGCAGCTATGTGTGGCATGTGACCTAAGCCTTGTGCTGTCTAGTTTTGGGCTTGGGGCCTGTCTCCCTCCCTCTGCTGCTCTTGGAACTTTTGCTGTGTTTCTCTGTATATTTCTTCAGTCCTTTTGCATGTGCTCAAGGTGACTGCACAAGAACCATTTAACAGCTTTCAAAGCTCTAGTGCCACCTAGTGCTTGCATTGCAGCCTGGGGTGACGTATCTGCTGACTCCCTCTGAGTGATGCAGCCGGCACTATGTCTGTCAGCTTCATTTTGAATAACCACCGCCACGTGTTGCACAGTTAATTGCTGCGTAGGCAGGACAACCCACTTTCTAGCAATTGAATCCCAACTTGGATCCAGAGAATGTAAAATCAGGAATGAAAAAAAAAAGTGCCTGGAAATGCTGTTGCAGTTCCTGTCTCAGAGTCTGCATCTGCATCAGGTGATCACGCACAGCCCCTCCTGGAACCAGTGCCATGTTGTGCAGCTTCTTATAATAGAACAAAGAAGCCCCCGCCTCCACTCATAGATGAGAATCTTTCAGGCAATCCCATATAGCTTTGGCTGAGTCTTGACCACGTAATAGACAAAGCTCTTCAGGAAACACAATTAACATAAAAGTGCCCCTAGCTTTGGAATCCTTTGCTTCCCACTCTGGAGAGATAGGGATGGACACGGCATCTGTGATCACATTATAGAGGCCTTCCTTTCATAAAAGCTCATCAGCATAAAGTACCCAATTGTAGTAATTATGCTTGCCCGGTTTGGGTTATTCCCATAGTATTCTGTATCGATTCCATTATACTGGCTTTGTTAGCAGCCATGCAGCCGATACAGTCCGTTATCAAGCAGTTGCGAAACGAAATCAAGGCTCTTTCTGCTGGCCGGTTAGTGCCTGGCAGGAACATCAAAGCCTTCTCATAGCACGAACACACATAACCTTGCAAATCATCCGGACACGCTGATGAAGCTCCGGTGGTGACTGCCTCTACTCTGGGCCCATAACCAAATGTTGGAAGCCAGTGGGGGCAGGGCTGTCTTAAGCATATCTGGCGCCGTGGTGCGAAGATCCATCCGGTGTGCCCCTCTGCCCCGTTTCCCAGCGCAGCTGCCGTGGGCTCAGCAGTGCGGCTCCCCCCTGGCGCCCTGCGCTACCCAGCCTTGCCGTAGGGCCGGCCCTGAGTGGGGGGAAGAACGATCCCCAGGCATAACTCATGAATGTTTCCAGCCTGGCTCCCCGACGTCTTCATAACCCGTGCCTTGCAGACACGGGGCACATATTCAGATATCTTGCAGAGTATAACACAGACGGACTAAGGCAGAGGTGTGTGCTACAAACTACATTTAATAATAAGTATAAGGCAGAACAAAATAAAGCATGTCTCCTCTCACTGAGAGAAGTACGAAGAGAAAAAACAACAACAAATGGAAAGAGAGTACAGCAAACATTCATTCCCGTCATTCCAACAATCTGTGAAATGCATTAACACAGTCTTGTTACTGCACAGTGAGAGGAATAGAAACCAACAGAGGGCAAGCGAGGGATAATGACAAACCTGATGGACCGGTTTCTGACAAGAAAACCCCTCCCCGTTTGTGACATATGTATGAGGTATCTATGATGTATGCATGATGCTTCACCAAAGGTGTTCATGGGAAAATAGAAAACTTTTAAAAGAGAGGGAGCATCACTTTGTTTGGGGTTTCTACCTGCTTCTCCTATGTGGTGGGTGGAAGTTCTGTTGCAACAGTCTTTTGAATAAAGATCAGGCCTACAGCCTGCTGTTTTGCTCCTATATTCTTGACTGGTGTCTTTGTTTGACAATCCAAGTGAGCCCAATGATTTTCCTATAACAACCCCCCCCCCCAAAAGAAAGACTCACCCATGCTTCTTGCCAGGCTACGAGAAAGGTACCCTTTTATTTGAAACACCTTAAGGAAGTTGTCGGGTGTGCTGCCTTCAGAACATCCCACACATCTTATAAGATGATCTGAATAAAGGTTAGAAAAAGTGACATTTCACTCCAGCAGCACAGCAATGTCTCCCCTGTGAAATGTTAAAATAAAACAATACATTTGGGGGGACAGGTTCCTCAGGGCTCCAGGCCCTTAGAAGTGGGCCAAACAGCCTGGCCCTAGCTGCACTACTGGGGACAAAGAGACTATATTAGCCCATGTCATTTGACATTTCAGAATACTCATTTTTTCAAAAACATTTTATCCTGCAGTATGGGAGACGGCTGTTCATCAAACAAAAGTTCAAAGCTGCCATGGATACATGTAAGTAGTTCCACACTTCTTCTTTTTTAATGTATGCTGATTAATTTATGGATTAAATCGAATAAATGTCGCAGCCCTGTAAATTATAAATAACATACCAAACAACAAAAATCACCAGTCTGTAGACCTCGGAATGGTAAGGGCAGCAAATGTTAAAAGTCATCTCTCTGCAAATTTCTGTAAAATGACGAGGCAGTGTATCTAATCGAGTCAGCCCTGCCAAAAGCCAGAGATTGGCATGAAATAATATCCTTCTAAACTATAACAGCCAACTGTTTTTAATTTGACACACATCCCTGTTGAAACAAAATTCCAGAGCATGTAATAGCTGTCTAACTGCATTTTTAGACCTGCGATTCCATCTTACATTTTTCTTTCTCTCTTTCTTTGATCTTAAACCCTTCCTGCTAAAAAAGAAGAAGAAAAGGGGGGGGGCCATCTTTTGTAGGAGATTATAATGGTATTGAAAAACGTACTTCGCTTCCAAGAAACTTCCAACCACAACAGGTCCTATAATTAGGAAAAAGACAAATCAAGTGTGAAATTTATTACAGATTTGTTTTGAATTGTATTGGGAGCAGTATCTCAGAAGTGGGGGACCTTTTTCAGCTCAGGGACCATGTTTCTAAATGGAGAAGTGTGGTGGGTGTGGCCAGACCCACCCTATCTCCTATTCAGGTAAGTAAGAGGTGTTAGGTGTTATCATAGTTTGATGACACATTTCAGACAGGTGAAATGAAAACAGGGTGTGGTCTGGAGGGCACAACCTGGGTAGAGTCCTGGGGGCTTGATAGAGAGCCCAGATGTTCCTTTCCCCTATTGCAGGCACACCCAACTCCAAAGAGACTGTGATCTACTCACATTATAAAAATACTGACTGTGATCTACTCATTATTGACAGACAAAGTTGTTGAGCTTTTATTAGGGTAGGCAAAGTTCTTTTTTAACTTATCATAAATTCATCATATATATATATATATATATATATATATATATATATATATAATCACATACATTTCTCTCTCTCTGTATATATATATACACACACACACACACACGGTGCCTCGCTAGACGAAATTAATTCGTTCCAGGACTCAATTCGTCCTACGAAAATTTCGTGTAGCGAGGCACCGTTTCCCATAGGAACGCATTAAAAGTCAATTAATGCGTTCCTATGGGCTCCGGGGGCCTGGCGGTGGCAGCGGTACTTGCTCTCTTGGCTCGGGGAAGGCAGGCAGGCGCTTGCTCTCTTGCCTGCCTGCCTTCCCCGAGCCAAGAGAGGTGTGTGCCACGAAGCAGCGGCCATAGAAAACCTCGTCTTGCGAGGCAACCTCTGATCGCAAAACCTATTCGTATAGCGGAAAATTCATCTAACAGGGCATTCGTCTAGCGAGGCACCACTGTATATATATCTATTTTTTTTCTTTTGTTCTGTTTGTGGTGAAGGGACTTAATATGTAAAATAATATGTAAAATAATAAAAATGAAAATGAAAAAAAAAATGTAAGGCCAGTTTTGCTAAGGACCCATGGAACCAAAAAGATTCTTCACCCTTGCTGCTGTTTTTCTCTGTATGTGTGTGTTTTGACAAGGAGGGAACCATGACAGGCTGCAAATTGGGCAGGTTGAGGATCCTGTGAGATTGCCCCTTTCCTTTCTGACAAGGGATGCAGGGCGGGAATTTGCCATCTAAACCTTAGCATGGCAAGCTGCCATCCTCAGCCAGTGCTAACCCTTCTCCTGATTTGTTTAAATTCCTTGAAAATATGTTTGCAACCAAATCGCTGGTGCAATTTTAACAGTAGCTGCATGAACGGCAACCCATCTAATATAGAAATGAAGACGATCAGCATCTATCTCGATAAAGCAGAAAACATAAGCGGAATGCATAGATCTTCACTTGTGGCTCCTTGGGGGATATCTTAACTGCTGGGCACTGCCAAAGTGGGTCATTTTTCTTGAGATTTACCTTGCATAAAAAAGACTAGAGTCACTTCCTGCGTTTTCAGCCCATATTACTCAATTTCTACTCACAGCACATAATGTTTGCTTGTCAAGAAAAATCATCACCAAGCAGTTCCAAGTATGTTTATAAGATTCTTTTATGGGCTGCCACTAATGGATGGATGGCATAAATCCCCCCCCCCCAACCCCTCTGTATTTGTGCTGTGCAATGATTTTTGCGGAGGTTTACATGAGACGTTTCCATTTTATGAGACGTAAAGAAATTTACATATATAGTGGGCTTTTCTCTCTCCTCACCCCGCCCTCCAAAAGTGCCACATCATTAAGGGAAATTGCAACAGTCTATGCCCATTAGTTTAAAATGGTGTGTTTGTCCTTAACAAAAGCTGGTTCTGCACAATATTGCATTTTATTGAGGTTTATGGGCTGATTATTTCAGAGAGAGAAGGGATTTTTCTTGTTGTTTTGGTAAACTCTTGATTTTCTTTTTTCTTTTTCTCATGCTCTTTCACTGACCTTAATGGGCAAGTGAGTAATGCTTTGGAACAAAACCATACACATTTTTTAAAAAACAGAGTTATATTTTAGGCAGGGCCGTCTTAAGTGTATCTGGCGCTCTGGTGCCGTGGTGCGAAGATCCCTCTGGCGCTCCCCCCGTTTTGCAGCACGGCTATCTGGCGGGTGCAGCGTGCAGCACGGCTGCCGCGGGCACAGCAGCATGGCGCCCCCCTTGCGGCCCGGCACCCTGGTGCATTGCGCCACCCAGCCTTGCCTTAGAGCCGGCCCTGATTTGGGGGGCTTGCAACATGCTGATTTGACCTAATACGTATATGATTTTGAGCCCTGCCATTATATTATTTGTGTAGCCAGTGCCCTGAATTTTAAAAACTAACCTCACTCCAACTTTGAAATTTGATCTCCTGCCTTCTGGTGTTTCATTTTCACTGTAGGGATCCTAAAGGACATTAGCACTGAAGACATACTTTCTGACAGGTAAACTTGCTCTGTAAGCCTGAATTAAGCCTCATAATATGCAATCTGCTAAATCAGAGGAGCTCTTTCCACAGTTCATATGCCTGGCAAATCAGTGACAATAAACATTGCTAAACCCAGTGCTCCCCCCCAAAAAAAAAATGTTTAGGTGTACTCTGATTTTGACTCAAGAAAATCACCATTTTATAGTTCAAATCGGGAAAAATAAACACAGTAAATGGACAAAAGTACGAAGATTCATAAAAAGTTTAGGGGTATGCGTCCCCCTGCAGTGGCTAAACTTGAGCTGAAGACAGACTCTTGCTCAACCCGAATTTTCCCTACCCGTACCTCACTCCTAAGAGACAACACCATTTCTTCTTATAGCTGATTTGCGTTGTAAGAATGCTTCTGCTTCTTGAAAGCTTTGAAGCCAGTAATCTATTGCAGAAGAGGTTGCATCTGTTGGGGAAAAGTTTAGCTCATTATAGTCACAGCTGACAATTCATGTGATGAGAGGTGCAATAAGTTCCTGTTTGAAAACTGTGGCACTGTATAAAATCTAAGTTTGAGCAATATACTTTCTTTTCCCTCTCAAACATTTCCCTCTGGTCTTGTTTCAGACCATTCCATCTTCCATTTCTCCTTTCCCTTAAAATACTGCTTTGGGGCTGTTTGGGGGGGGCATGGGGGTGGGGGGGTGTTAGAATCCTAGAATCCCAGAATTGTTGAGTTGAAAGGGACCCTGAATGTTAGGAGTCCAGGTTCCCGTAGTTAAAAAGGAGGATTTATTGCAAAAAACCCAAGCAATTATCTCCGGATGGCTCTAGCTAGCCTCCAGCCCCCGTCACTCAGCTGACCCTTCTGAGGTGTTTTTCCTGTGTCGACAGAAGGGATTGAACCTTCAACCCTTACCTTTCTTATTTTGCTTTCCGCCTTGCAGCCTTCCTATACTCCTACGCCTTGGACTTATTTGGTCAGCTGCAGCCCCTTCCTGTTCCGAAAAGCTGTCTCAGTGGCTTTCCACGCCTGTTTGGTCTTCCAGGGAGCTTTGGCTGTGTTCCAGACTGCTTTCCATTCCTCCCTTATCAGCCGGCCATCCAAGGTCAGAGGGAGCCAACTCTGGCAGCCGCAGACTCTCCTGTGCCGGCATGAAAGCCCAACCTCCCTGTTCCTGACTGCATTCTGCAGCCGGCTGTGAGATTACACTTGGAGCTGGTGTGTTCATGACACTGAGTATCATCTGGTCCAACCCCCTGCAATGCAGGAATATACAGTTTTCCCATATATGGATCAAACCTGTAACCTTGGCATTATCAGCACTACACTCTAACCAACGGAGCTATGTGTTGCTGGTTTTTCCTCTCTCTTTCTGGTATCTTTATTCTAGGTTTTGTGAATTATGCAGAAATTGTTCCATTTGGTTGTGTACATTTTAATGTTTCATTTATTATTTACGACTACTTCTGTTATATTGTAGTTGCCCCCCCCTCCAATTGCAAGCCACCTTGAGCATAGTTTGAACTGTGGAAAGGTGGGCTACAAATACAATTATGTATGCGTCTGGGTCTATATGCTTTCTCAGGTCCCTGACTGGTCTGTTCCTCCTTAGTTCAGTCCTCCCGCCTCTCTGGACTCTTTCTAGAACTCAGATGGGGAACCTGTGGTTCTTGAGATGTTGGCCCCACCACAGCTTTCCGCAGCCCCCCACAGCTTGGCCAGTGATCTGGGAGGAGGGCCCCAAGCAATGGCAAGCAAAGGGGAATGGCTCCAGTAAATGAATGGTTGTTAGAGCTAGGTTCCCATGTGATCTGTGACAAACAGGCACCTGAGACAGAAGCGATTCCTTATTGCATCCACAGTATAGGTTCTGTATGTGCCAAAGGATAACAATGGAATTACAGAATGGTAGAGTTGGAAGGGGCCACAAGTGTCATCTAGTCCAACCCCCTGCAAGGTAAGAATCTTTCACCCAACGTGGGGCTCGAACCCATGATCCTGAGATTAAGGGGTTTCATGCTGTACCAGCTGAGCTATCTGTATGATTTTGATTGATATTCCAGGTTGATTGTAATACCGTATTGGCCTGAATATAAGCCTCACTCCCCCCCCTCAAATTCCAACCATGAAAAGTTAAAGTGCGGCTTATATTTGTGAAGTTACGGTGTGCAGCCAGGAAGGGAGAGAGAGCGAGGAAGGGGGAAAGCTGCCGTCTCTCTCTCTCTCCCCCTCTCTCTCCCTCCCCCCCCCCGTATGCAGCCAGGAGCTGTAAGGAATGGAGCGGATTATATTCAGGGTTTTTTTCCCTCTCCCCCCCCCTCCAATTTTAAAGGTGCGGATTATATTTGGGTGCGGATTATATTCGGGACAATGCGGTAATGTGAGAATACTGTCCAAATGAGCCAGCTCCAAATCTCCTTTTAAAAGGTAATAAAAAATCCAATGTGTCCAAAGAACAATAGAATTCATCTCAGAAAAGATGTTCCATTGTCGTGCCTCTAATGCACTCTGAGATATTGGAGATTCTATAAGATAACAGAAGCTTGCAGTAGTATGGGGAAAGTCAAGGTCACAATCTCTCGCAGAATCATGGTATACCAAATATGGGTGTTTGGAATTTTGCTTTCTCATATGCAAACTTTCACCTTATACTCAGGCCAGGCTGTTCAAGTGTGGCACTTTTCTCTCAAATTCATTAAACACATTCCAATTCCTGACCCCTTAGGCCCCATGGGCTCGAAAGGTACGCCAAATAAGTTTCGCCATGAGCTCTTTCTCACAGACTGCTATGGAAATTGCATCCTTTGCAGAATTACATAGGCAGCTCTCATCATTCTGATAAACAGCAATTGGTCTTGGGAATTCAAGCAGGACGGTTCCCTTTGAAGTCTGGACTCTTAAGCAGAACCAATAGATACATTTCAAAGCAAAACTGTGCTTCTTTCCATAAACAGATTCCCTGTTTTAAAGATTCTTCAAAAAAACCGTTTATTTTCACCTTCCTAATCCCAGTGAAACTGGGTTTGGTTTTTTTTCTTTAAAAAAATCTAGTGTTATGAAACAACGGATTGATTAAAACCATTCTTACGTTTCTATTTAAATTAAATTCTTGGGACAAAGTACTTATTTTGAGTGTTCAGCTTGAACTCTATCAAAGTTTCTGATCGTTCTCATACGCAATACAAGCCAAGGTTTGCTTATTTATTTATTTATTTATTTATTTATTTTAAAGAAACCAATTCATTTATCACTTAACTGTGATAATCTATGAGCAGTTTACAAGCATACAATATAAAAAGTAAAAATCAGTTAAAACTATACAAGTCATACATCAGCTTCATTCAGGTGGTCCACTGGTATGCCTATGTCTTTGGGGTTGAAGGCACGAGAGGCATTAAATAGTGATATCAGTTTTTTTGTTTTTTTGTTTTTTAATAAACTTTATTGAAAAATATTGAGAAAATACATCCGATCTTCAAGAATGAAATGTAAAATACAGATTACACCCAAAAAAATTCTTATAATTCATGTATGATTTTACAAACTCAAAATACATCTAAAATTAAACAAAACCAAATATGGTTAGAAATGCATTCTGGTTTCAAAGATTATCGACACTTCCAACCCTTTCCATTATACCTGGTTTTTCAAGTTAATGTTTATCACAGGCTTGATGTTGTTAAATTTTCCTCTTTTATTTTCTCTCTCTTTAACTCTTTGTTTGTTTGCCATTACAAATACCGTTCTAAGTCTGTCAATAGTGAATTGTTAGTACTATACATTTTTAAATATTCTCTGAAAATAATCCACTCTTTTGAGTGATATCAGTTTTTAATTGCATTGTTATTGTTTCTTCTTATATTGTATTTTACTGTATTACAATAAAATAAAATGCAATATATGCAAAATAAGAGAAGAAATAAAAATGCAAATGTCAATATTACAGCATCTAGCACAGCACAGTACAATTATTACAGCAGACAGAAAAATAATTTAAGTGGTCTGCTAAGGTCCTCAACCATTTTGGGGTGTGTGTGTTTCAGAACCATGGACCTAAATCAAGCATATTTTAAGCATCAAACTTGAATCGGTGAATGCCTCTATTTTTCCCATAGCTGCCCAAATTTTCTTTCTAGTACAAGGGTGAGTTTATGCATGCATCAAAGTGATGTGAAAGTATGAGAGTTGTATTTTAGACATACACAAGACCTTTTAAAAATATCCATCCTATTTGTAATTCAAGGCATTGGTGTGAGGGGAGCTAGAATTCTCCAGGAGGAAGATAAATTTCCTGACAGTTTCTTGGAAGTGGGATTCACAGTTCAGAGGTGGTACAATAGATTCTCTCCCCACTGCAAGGTGTTCTGGTTTATGTTACTGCCTTTGCAAGTGGTAACGGCAACAACTGTGTTTCCCTGCCTCGCCACCATTTTCCATTGTCCAAAATGTCCTAGATCTAGGAAAGGTCTGCCACAAAACACATCAGAACAAAACAGGACAGAAGGGGGGGCGCTGTGGTCTAAACCACTGAGCCTCTTGGGCTTGCTGATCAGTAGGTCGGCGGTTCGAATCCCCGCGACGGAGTGAGCTCCCGGTTGCTCTGTCCCAGCTCCTGCCAACCTAGCAGTTTGAAAGCACACCAGCACAAATAGATAAATAGGTAGCACTGTGGCAGGAAGGTAAATGGTGTTTCCGTGTGCTCTGGCTTCCATTATGGTGTCCTTTTGCGCCATAAGTGCTTTAGTCATGCTGGCCATATGACCCGGAAAGCTGTCTTTAGACAAATGCCGGCTCCATTGGCCTGACGTGAGATGAGCGCCACACCCCATAGTCGAATTCAACTACACTTAACCATCCAGGAGTCATTTAACTTTACCTTTTACCTAGACCTAGCTTCATTGTGAGGAATTGGGGGGGGGGTACATGTTGAGAATGGCAGCTGCTACATAAAAACAAAACAAACAAAAAAACCATATTTGGAGCAAATTATGCAATGTGGCCTTATTTTTAAATGTTGCGTGAAAGAAAAAGAATAATTTCTGACATTTTCTCAGAAAAATGTCACCTGGGAAACTTCAGATTTTAGGTGCTGAGCTTTCTTGCGTTCTGACGGGTTTTTTTTCTTTCTTTCAATGGAGGCAAGTTTACACAGGTCATTGAAAGATATGCACATACTGGTGAATTGGGCCTGTGTACATACACAAAAGACCGATGTGAGTGTCCTTCTTGACCAGAGGTGGGGAGGTCAAGCAAGATTTCACACGATAAATTTGGAAGGTGTCCAATTAAATAAATGCAATATACTCTATTTTGTTCTTAGCCTTAATCCTATCTGATCCTTGAGGCTGACACACCAGCTTTTTGTAGAGAGGAGGGCTGCTTTGGCTTAAAGCTGAGTTACAGTATATTTATGAAGCACAACAGGCAGTCAATTCAATTAGATTACCTAGGGAATGAACAATCACAGTATTGAGCTTTCCAGTTAAGTGTCCTATTCTATGTGGGTATGATGGCACAAATCTACTGATTCCTTTCTTTCTCCTGTTGTGAAACTGAACATTTCATTTGTATGGCCAAATATAAATTCTTCTATCATGGGTCAAAGTGTATGTCTTAAATCCACAAAGACATAGAAAAGTTTATTAGATTCGAAGCTTCTTCTTCTTCTTCTTCTTCTTCTTCTTCTTCTTCTTCTTCTTCTTCTTCTTCTTCTTCTTCTTCTTCTTCTTCTTCTTCTTCGTGACGTCTCTCAAGTACACATCTTATACAGTTGTGAATTTATTTACTTATTAACAGCAATAACAAAGAATTAAGTTCTCTACTTAGTATGCGGAGGAAGAAATATTCCAATCATAAAGTATGAACGAAATGGCATCAAAATAAGAACAGCATATGGTTCCTGAAAAATTTGAGCAGCAATTTCTAATCAATATTGTCAAATGGATTAATTAAGTGAACACCCGCTGGATGTCTGAAGTTTCTTTGTTGGTTTTCAATGGCTCAATTACAAACCAGTGAGCCTTCTAGGCAATACCACACCCACAATAACATCAACAGATTGACAGAAATAGCGCCACTGATGGTTCCCTGTATCACACAAAGCACAGTTGTGTATGACTGGCAACAAGTAGAATAGCCAGGGTTTTTTTTTGTGGCGAGAGTAATGCAATCCACAGGGGACACTTCTAGTCTTCATGTTATCTTTCAAAGGAAATATATGTGGAAACGAATCTTTATTTCTCCTCCTTGTGACAGCTTGGACGGATAGGGGAATTGCAGTCAGAATGTCTGCTATATCACTCAGCAAAATAATGTTATACACATGCTCGGAGGATAACAAGAAGTCACACGGCAGTTCTAAGCAAATGCAGCATTTGAAATCTCTTGACAACCGAGATCTCCTTAGCTCGACAAGGCCGATAATGGAGCAAGTGGTGTTCATGTTTCTGGGAAAGGAGGGTTAAAACTCACTACTGCTCCCCACTCCATGCTTATCAGTTTTGAGACAGAGAGACAGCATATGGTTAAAAGCTTGAGCAATTGCCCTGAATCATGGACATTAAGTGGTGGGCTCCACAATGCTTGCAATCTTCCCAAGGATTATTGAAGGAGCACATATTGAAGTTAAGTGTGGAAGACATGCTCTGGTAGAGGACTATGCCATTATATTTCTTCCTCACTTCGCTGGAAAATGTATTGGACTGGAACAAAAAGACCTTGACGTATGATCAAGAAAAGTAAGAGGCACTGACCATTAACAATTGCTCCTCCAGGGGTGTTTCCTACCTTTTAGCAACAGCAATAAAACTGACCTTAGAACAATGAATGTAAGAGCTGAACTTAGAGAATGCCAGGACTATGGATGCCGTTATAAAAGATTGCACACATTTCTCTACATCTCACACTTTCAGCTTCAGATATGCCATTTCTTTAATTTAGAGAATCTGCTTTTAACGCTTTTCCTCGTATCAAATAGATCTCCCTCCTTGGCAGTTTTACAGGAAAGCAGGATTGCTTCCTCTGTCTACAAAGAAGAAATTATCACAGGCAGCTGTATCGGTAGCAATATTTCACAATATATCGTTGCAGAATACTTGAATAAAAGTGCTGTTTAACTCTCTGTGGGAAGGGTTGTTTCAGTTTTGCAAAGGGATATGGAACAGCCACAACTGAGATACCAGTCAAGGGCAGAAGGTCAGGCTCCTGATTTTTTTTATAAAAAAACTAGGTCTAGCCAATCTAAAAGCATTATACTTACTGCTACCCATAGAACATAATGGGACATGGGTCGCAATGTGGTCTAAACCACTGAGCCGCTTAGGCTTGCTGACCGGAAGGTTGGCAGTTTGAATCCCTGTGATGGAGTGAGCTCCCGTTGCTCTGTCCCAGCTTCTGCCAACCTAGCAGTTCGAAAGCATGCCAGTGCAAGTAGATAAATAGGTACTGCTGCGGCAGGGAAGGTAAATGGCATTTCTGTGCACTCTATTTTCCGTCATGGTGTTCTATATAGCCAGAGGTGGCTTAGTCATGCAGGGTATGTGATTAACCTCTGCTTCATTTGAACACGTCTCTGCAGTTTAGGCCAAATGGAATTTCTCCTCCAGGAGCAAGCACCAGGCAGTTGACGTTTCCTCTGTTTAACAATCCGAGGCATTATTGGCACCCCATCCTCTCCATCTGGATTTGAGCCTGAAAGACCAAGGAAAAATGTGGGTGCATGAAGGGCAAGTGGCAAGCAAGCACATTTTGTGACACTGCACAACATCCCTGCTGATCATTGGGTATGTCCACTAAGACACCAGCCTTTAGGGTTGCCATACATCTGGAATTTCCCGGACAAAGTCAGGAGTTGGTCATCGGAAATAGTCTCCAGGTGGAAATTGCCGAAATGTATGTGGAAATCTGGACGTACGGCAACCCATGTCTGAAGTGTAGATTTTGGCGAATTTCATTAAAAATATGTCCAAAACTTCATTATTATTATTTTTGAGAATTTGCAGAAGAAGCTCAATAGCTATGCCCCCAAAAAGTTCAAAAACTTTTGTGTCTAGATTTTCACTTTTTGAAATATGGGAACCCTATCAACCTGGCTTTCCCGTTTCCTTAGTTTATGGAAATTAAACCTCTAGTTGCTGTGGCTTTTATTTAAAAACACTGAACACACAAATGCACACACTTCAGAAAGCAGTGGTATTTAAAACTTGTCTTATTTATTCATTTATTGAATTCATATACTGCCCTATACCCGCAGGTCTCAGGGAGGTTCACATAATAAAACCAAAATATAAAAGCACAAAATACATAATCAAAATCAAAACAACAACAACAACCTAATAACCCCCCTCCCCAAAGAAACACACCCAAATGTAATTTGTGTGCTTGCCATAGTCTGGCCAAGAGACCATGTTATTTAGGTGCTCAACATTAATATTTGCAAATTAAAAAAATCACCCCCAAAACATGGTTGGTTTCAGTTGTGGATTAAGCCTGCTATGCAAGGTTTCTGCCCTCCTGTCCTCATTTTCTCCTTTTATCTTTATCTTGGTTCATTAGCCATTGAAGTGCGACATCCAGAAATTCATTACCAGCAAATAGATGTCTATCTGTGTGTTTGCTGGAAATGATATCTCAGGGAAAAGATCAGCACAGCTTCGCCAGCATATGCAATGACACTTGATAATTAGCTGTAGGCATTTGCATTCCACGTGAAAGTTGTTAGCTCTTTTGTTCAAAGGTTAACACTCTAAATGACGTGTCCCAAACACACTTAACAATGCCTTTAATTTAGATTAAACAGATTAATATGTGCTAAATAAATGTTAGCTTTTTTTTTTTTTTTTACAGATCCTGAAGCTGAGGCTCCAATACTTTGGCCACCTCATGAGAAGAGAAGGCTCCCTGGAAAAGACCCTGAATTGGGAAAGATTGGGGGAGACAAGGAGAAGGGGACGACAGAGGACGAGATGGTTGGACAGTGTTCTTGAAGCTATGAACATGAGTCTGACCAAACTGTGGGAGGCAGTGGAAGACAGGAGTGCCTGGCGTGCTCTGGTCCATGCGGTCACGAAGAGTCGGACACGACTAAATGACTAAACAACAACCGCTGTGGCAGGAAGGTAAATGCCATTTCCATGCGCTCTGGCACTTATCACAGTCCTCTGTGCGCCAGAAGCAGTTTAGTCATGCTGGCCACATGATCCAGAAAGTGATCTGTGGACAAACTCTGGCTCCCTCGGCCTGAAATGAGATGAGTGTTGCACCCAATAGTCGCCTTTGACTGGATTTTACCATCCAGGGGTCTTTTACCATTTTTTTAGCTTATTTTAAAGAACATAGTTATTAAGTCTTAAATGTGATGTCACACTCTGAAAGGAAACAGTTCAGCCAGTGGGTTGAATGAGTTCAATTCCCGCTTTAAAGCCTGGACTTGTGTCTGGATAGAACCAGGCAATAGGAAGAGAAGCAGACATAGCTCTCATGCAGAGGCATTCCATATCCCAGAGGTTTTCAACATTTTGGGGTCCATGGCTCCCTTGACCAACTACATTCTTTTCGGGGCACCCCTGTGGGGCTCAGGAGCCCAGTTTTGTCCCCCCCCCTTGCTTGCAGCCTCTCACTCCTTTTCAAACACCCTCCCTTGTGAAGCGTTCCCTCAGCCTCCTCTCCTCTCCCTTCTACTTGGGAGTCCTCTGGGCAGCCGCTGCTGTTGCCCCTGGTTTCTGAGCTGCCCCTCTGCCCCAAAGAGAGGTGCCTCCTCACACTGCCCCACAGGGGCTTGGAACTTGTCTGTCCTTTCCCAACAGCAAGGGCTGGCAAACTGGCTGGCTAGGCTCCCTCGCCCGCTTGCTTGCTTACTGTGAGGCCGCCTTAGCTCCTGGCAACCAGTATCCCATGACCATCCCCAGAGGCACCATTTGCCTGCAGAGCTTGTAGCCAGGGCTGCTGAAACAGCTGTGCAAGCCACTGGGAGGCAGAAATGATAAGGGCATCAGAGGAGGGAGGGAAGGAAAAAGGGACAGAGGCCAGTGTTGCCTGCAGCACCCGACTACCATTCAAGGCACCCCAGGGTGCCACAGCACATTGGTTGAAAACCATTGCCATATATTGTACTGCCTTACCTGGAATTCACATTGAATTCAGTTGGCTTAATGTCCAGGACTGCACTATATTTTTTTGGGGGGGGGGCAAAAAATGTCAAAAATCCTTTCAAATAAACAAATCTATCTATCTATCTATCTATCTATCTATCTATCTATCTATTCTTTCTTTTCTTTTCTTTCTTTTAAAAAAGATAGTGGCAATTGTAAGTTCTATACAATCGTAAATGTATCCCAGCAATGATCACCAGCTCATTACATTCTTTTTGTTCTACACTATTAGTTTATATGCTGTTTGAAATGCATGGCCAATTTAAATGCCACTGCAATTTTATGTAACGGGGGGAATCTTTTATGAATAATGGCATAAAGAGTATTATCACTCAATCTGGAATTTTAGATTCCCATTTCCCATTTTAAAGCTGAAAAACTGCACCTGCAATAAAAAAAAACAACCACTTTTTAGTACACACAAGAGCTCAAATGCTTGCTGGATTGCAGCAGCGAACAGATACAATGGTCTAGAAGCATTCCAGTTGATTGGTTTCAAATGCCGTACAAATAAGGAGCATCCTCTGTTAACATGAAAAGTATTCCATTACTGGGCCCAATGACTTGCTGAAAAGATTTCAGAAGCCCCAGGAATGGCTGTAACAAACAGATCGTTTTTAGGTCTGGCTTTGTAATTGAAGAGAGTTTTGCTGAGAAATAAAGCAGGCTTGCAGCAAGGTCAGAACATAGCAAACCAGGGTGTACACGTCCTCCCTCTAAGACAGTGGTTTCCAAACTTTTTTCAAAGAGGGCCAGATTTGATGAAGTGAAGGGCCTTGAGTTGTTTACCTTTTTTTAGGGTTGAAGTTTTTGAGCTTTTTTAGGGTTGAAGTAGTTGTTGATTCTTTTTTTAGGATTGAAGCTGTTGAGGTTTTTTTAAAAAAGGATTTTACCCCAGGAAATTAACTGCCACA
Source organism: Zootoca vivipara (assembly GCF_965207765.1). Lineage (NCBI taxonomy): Eukaryota > Metazoa > Chordata > Lepidosauria > Squamata > Lacertidae > Zootoca > Zootoca vivipara. The sequence goes on along the minus strand of NC_142591.1, from coordinate 16,992,344 downwards.
GGAGCCGGATTAGGCCCCCGAAACGGACTTTGGACATGCCTGCTCTTAGAGGACCAGATTCATGAATACTGTGCTCAATGAAAACCGGATAGGAATCCTATGTAAAAAGAAATGGAAAAGTTAATAACAGAAGAGATGTCCAGAACTTTGGGCAGACAAACATGAACCTGGGAGATGAATTCTTTAGCTCAAGCTTTTGAGGGGTTCTAGAAATGATTATTATTACTTATTGGATTTATATACTGTCCTATGCCCAGTGGTCTTAGAGTGGTTCACAGAATAAAATCAAGATATAAAACCACAAAATATCCAATAAAGATAAAAACAACAACCAAAATAGCCCCCCCATCCCCAAAAAAAAACTTTCTAAAAGGGCATAGGCTGCAAATCAGATCAACCAAAGAGGAACATTTTTGCCTCTAAAGGAGCATAATGAAGGTGCCAGGTGGACTTCCCTGGGGAGAGCATTCCACAGATGGGGAGCCATTGCAGAGAAGGCCCTTTCTCATGTTGCCACCCTCCGGACCACTCAAGGAGGTATTGCGGTCCTGAGCCCTTTAAGGCTTTATAGGTCAAAACTAGCACTTTGAATTGGGCCTGGAAACTAATTGGTAGGCAGTGCAGTCACACCAGGATCGGTGTAATATGCTCAAACCGTCTGGCCACCCAATTCTGCACCAGAAATGGTTTGTCAATAGGTTTAAGTAAAAAAAAAAAGATCCTTATTTTAGATCTGATTATTGTATAGCTGTGGGGCAGGGGGAAAGCGTTGGAGAGAGACTTTTAACTTGTTTGTCTGGAATGTGTGGAGTGTGGAGGAATGTTGCAGAGACCTTGCTGGAGTGTGCAGAGATTAAGGGCCTGCAGCTACAGAGGATGCATGTTTATGTTTATGTTGTTGTTGTTGTTGTTGTTGTTTAGTCGTTTAGTCATGTCCGACTCTTCGTGACCCCATGGACCATAGCACGCCAGGCACTCCTGTCTTGCACTGCTTCCCGCAGTTTGGTCAAACTCATGTTGGTAGCTTCAAGAACACTGTCCAACCATCTCTATGTGGGTCTAATATTAGCATTGTGTGTGTGTGTGTGTGGACAGTGGACAATGCTGATATTAGACCCACACATTTCCCTGTTAATAGCTCATAAGATATAGTTCTGATGCGACAGCATTTCAGTCAATTTCTTCACATCCCACAGCCAATGAATTGGAGTTGCAATTGGAGTTGAAACAATTCTTTGTTTCACTAGATGCTACCAGGGAAACATGTTGGGAAGCTGCAAACTAGGGGCAGCTGTGCATACCTGTAACGTTTTAGAGAGATTAAGTTTGGTCTCAAGAGGAACCTTGAGAATTACTGATATACAGACCCAAAGAGACTGGAGCAGTTGCTATGAAATAAAAGAGAAGCCGGGCAATCTAGACTGTGGGATACCCCTGTGGAAAGTGAGAGAAATAGTTTAAAGAAAAGACAACTACGGGCATCAGTACTTACATCGATCCCAGCTGATGGTCTGGAACAACCAAGGTGAAATGAAATTCAGTTACAGCATTAAATAATTGTTCTAATCTCATTTCTTGCAACCCCAATAAGTCCACTTAACCCCCTTTTACGGTCTGAGCCTGCAATCCATCTCCCTTTGCAAGGAAACCTTTCCGAGAGCTGTCGAAATGGCCAAGTCTTTGTATTCAAATCCAGACTCTCAAATGGAAAAAAAGACAGCAAGCAAGCCTTCACAGGAGGCAAATGTATGCAGAGGAAATAGCAAAATCATTTTGGATCTCGCTGAGGTACATAGGTTTTGATGTTAATTTGGCAAGTAAATCACTTTGTATCTATATAAGGGAAATTGAAGTGTCAAATACATAGACATTGTGCTATGTCTGAAACGATGAGAACAATCACATAGTCCCTAAACAGTTTAGAAATATCCTCGTAGCAGAGAGTAACTTAGATTCTATTCAAATGAGAACAAGCCTAGATAATATTTGGCTGTTGATGGATGGCAACAATAAAAAGACAAGCATGAATGTCTGGTTGATTTTGGTCAATTTGGGGGCCCAAAAGAGTTTGCAGGCAATATAAGGTAATTGTGATCTATCTGGAAATGGGGGAAAAAAAACAAAAACATGTGCCTGCACATATACAAACTTTTATAGAAATATATTTATTTCTATTTCCCTCAAAAACCCAGAATATAGTTTAAACTGTAGTGGATGAAAGAGCAAAAATTGCAATTTCAGGCGTCACTTACTTTTATTTTGGAGCAAATGAAAAAGAATACAGCAGAAGAGCATCCATTATGTAAATCAAGTACACCCTTTATACAAAAGCTCATTACTACAAAGTGATATTAAGGATATTTGGAGGAAAGAAGTATAAATGTGTCTATCATCGGGGTAACTTTTGACAGTTTTAAGGAATGGGTAGAATGCTAGAAAACAGTGTTCCATGCAAATTTTAAAATTAAAATGTCACAAAATGTTGATTGTGGAATTCAGTTTCACTGAGTTATACAGAACTTATATTGGTGTTAAATGGCTATCTGTGTGACTCGTGGCAAATGTTGTCAATTTGTCAGTTCACCTGGTTTCTTTAAAAAGGGGGCAATATACCTGACCTTAGAGTTCTTATTTGACAGCAGTTATCGTCAAGCACATTGAGTTCTTAAACGTGGCAGATGAAAATGGACGACATGTTTTGCCAGGGATTCTAAACCCAGAGATCAATGCAGGCAAAACACACACACACACACACACACACACAAAAACCCCCACAACAAATAAACAAACCCTGGGGCTCGGTCTGAGCTACAGGATGCCAACAAAATTTCCTGGATTGAGGAAAATGGATAGGGATTAAACCCTTCTCTCCACCTGTAATATATTGGCAAGAATTGCTACTCATAGCTGTTGTTGGCATCCATCTGTCTCAAGAGACAGTTGACTTTGCCTCTGGGAAAGAAGTCAAACCATTGGTGAATCTCAGCACTGTCATAGTCCTGTGCACACCCAGCAATGGCAGAGCTCAGTGGTGGGAGAGGCCAGCCAACCAGCCAAGTCTCAGGGGGGAACCTGCTTGGAGGCAGAATCCATAGGCAAGGTTCAGTCCAGTCCTAAGGTCAGGGTATCTCAGTTCATGTAGTCAGACGATCCAGGGGTCAAGAAAGTTGATAATCCAAGGTCATGAGAAGCAAGAAGCAGCAAGGTCTGGTCAGGAACGACGAATGTTGTTTCCAGCAACTGACTGAGGCTGGAAGCCCTGCTTAAGAAAACTGAAGTCATCAGAAGCAAGAAGGCCGATCAGCAGTAGGTGGAGTCACTTTGCCTTCTGCTCCTTCAGGGTACTGCTCAGCAGGTGAAGCCAACTCCTGGCCCATGACAAGTGCTTGCTTTTGCTGCAGAGATCGTAACTCACAACTCTTGCACTGTTTTTGCTACATTAGCAGCACCGAAGCGACCTCCCCTGGGTGCAAGCCTCGGCAGCATATATGGAAGTCCTAGGTTGTCCAGACGACAAGACCTCACTGATGTGGTCCAAAGGAAAACAGAGTGATATACAGTATTTGCTTCCAGCTTGTCTGCAGGAGTTGCAAGGAGGTGTACAGGACACCATCCAACCACCTTAGATATCTCAGACTCCTCTCTTTCTCTCACACATAAACTTCTCCTTTCCAATCCCATCCTATCCAGGCTGCTACTGCTCATACATGCAAGTCCCCCATCCACACATGGCATTCAGCAACTACAGATCTATGGAATATATGCCATCCACTGGAGAGTATGAAAATGCCATATATACAGAGCAAACAACTCAAGTAAAATAGTCAAGCCACCCGTGATGTGCCTTATATCATCAATATATCACTCCATTGGCTCCACCATGACAAGTTGGCTCTATGAGGCCTCCTCTCTCCTCAACTCTAATTTGGGGGCAGCCATTACATCAGACGGCCTCAGCAGAGCTTACCAATGGCTCTACTGTGACAGGCACTTCTTGGCAAGTTCATAGCCCCATCCAAGGATCCGGAATTTTGGTATGAAAAGTTGGTCATCCTAGGCTCTCTCTCTCTCTCTCTCTCTCTCTCTCTCTCTCTCTCTCTCTCTCTCTCTCTCTCTCTCTTTTACATTACAAAAATAAACTGACTTCCTCCATCGGGTTCTTGCAACCTGCCTGTGTCGCTCTCATTTGCCAATTCCCAAGGCGCTGTGTATATTAGAATAAAATTGTCGGTCTTGTACAAACATAATTCTAAAAGAAACAGAGCTTCCCCTTAGCGCATCCTCAATACTTACCAGCCAGGTCTACACTTGAGACACAAAGAAGATTAAAAGAAGAACTGCTTCTGGCTTCCATCTGTGGCAGTCTCCCTTTTGATTACACCATCAATCCTGCTCAGTCAAATGGCTGGCAAAAAGTAATATGAAACCCATTCCAAAAGAAGTTATAGAGAGAGGCATAGCTACATGATAGCAGTTATATAAAAAAATAAATCATATGTGTTGCTTGGAGCCATCTCTCCTTCTGTAGTCTCTCCAAATGTTTTATAAAATTAGATCATGTAAAAAGTAAATGCATTTATTGAGACTCTGGATGTAGCAGAATTAATATCCATATTTATCTTAAGTAATCCTTGCCTTTTTTATTACAAGTTCTCAAGCTGCCTTCAAATTGTTAGTTCCACCCAAGAACAACTAAACGTGAAAACTGGTGCATTACATTAAGAGGATAAAATCAATTTCAGATTATTTCCCATAGAGTGATGAAACTGCCCCATGTCTTTGTTGCATAAATATTACATCCCATAAATATTTATGGAAAATAACGAGTGTTTTTACATCTTCTGACTTCTATGTTTCTACTCAATTTGCACAAATGAATCAGATTTTTCTAGGGAAATCTTAGTGGAAGGATACCAGATGCAATCTTTTGGCTGAATTATTATTGTCATTATCAATGCGACAATTTCTTCTTCATGTTTCATTTCACCCAATTGTTTTATATGCAGAGAATACATGCCATTGAATACAAGAAAGTATCGTAGTCCTTAAGTATGAGTAAAATGTCTTACCCCAGAGCCTTTGATTTTGATCGTGGAAGATTAACAACAACTACGTATATGATTACTGGCCAGAGAACCAAAAGCTCTTGGAAGGTTGTACCCATAACTCCTTCCAGAAAAAAAGATGTCCAGTCTACTTCAGCTAGGCAGATCACCAGGTACAATGAACTTGCTTCACCTTCTCTCATAGGGAGATAAGGGGGTCAGCAGCTCTCTGGGAGCAGAAGAAATATGGAAGAAAAATCTGGTCCCGGGCACTGACCAAAGGGGCAACAACTTCTGGAAGGCTAAAACCCCATACCAGCAGCAAAGCCGCCAAGGGGCAATTCAGCTCACCCCAAACTGGATTTAAGTATCTTTAGAAAAACTAATTCAAATCTTTGCTGGAGATGTAAAGAATCTGAGGGAACAATGTACCACATGTACCACATGTGATGGAAATGTAAAAAGATAAAGAACTTTTGGAAAATGATTTATAATGAGCTAAAAAAAATGTTTAAATTAACTTTCATCAAAAACCCAGAAGCCTTCCTTTTAGGTATTATGGCTGCAGATATTCCAAAGGAACTGAGGAGGGTTTTTACGTACACAACCACAGCCGCGAGAATGCTGATAGCCAAATGGTGGAAAGGTGATAAAATACCAACTAAATTGGAATGGCAGGAGAAATTATTTGATTATGTGGAATTGCAAAAGATGACAGGAAAGATTAGGAACCAGACAGACCAAAAGTTCAAGAAAGAATGGGATACATACAGATTATATTTAAAAGAACATTGTTCCCATATGGAATCTTTGACATGCTTTGATTAACTTCTGCAATACCATATGCTATAAAGATTATAGATAATTTACGATAAGTTAAATGTCATACATCATGCAGTTAACAAGGAAATAAAGGACCCATGCTGAGAAAGATGGAAGTCTTCACGCATGGAAGAGCTTTATTCTATATGTAACATTTTCTTTGTATTGGGTGTGTTTCCTTTTTTCTTTTTGTGGTGAATGGATGCAATATTTAAAACCAATAAAGATTGAATGTAGAAAAAGAAAAAAGAAAAAATGCACCTCTTGACTCTGGCATTCTCAAACAGATTTCCCTCCTTTATCTTTCCTCTCCCTTGAGTGTCTGCTGAGTGCCCTGTGTCTGGGTTGAGCAAAGGCTACAAATTTATGCTGGTACCTAATTTTGCATCTGATCTATTTACGTGAACTCGGATGGATGCAGAAGCACATAACGTTAGACGGAGGAGCCCAAGTATCCCAGTTATGGGCTACTTTATAAATCCTGTCAGAACAAATTTCAGGCGGAAATCGTTACAGAAAAGATTCACATTCTCTCTGCCAATGTGAAAATATCCACATTTGCTTTAAACACACAAATTGTAGTCCAAAAACATCAGGAGGGCGTATATGTTGTCACACTATTAAGGAGTAATGTGACTCCTTCTGGCAGCTTATTTGAGCTGCCATGAAAAGGTAGAAAGTTGCTATTTTAAAATTATTTTATTATTATTTTTACTACTTGGGAGTGAGAGAAGTGCTTGGGCAATTTTTCTGCCAAATGTGCCAACATAATTTAATCAGCCTTGACTGAGGACCATGCACTTTGACTTTGAGGTGGTGGTGGCACCATTTGATAGTCCACTTCTGGCAAGGAACTGTCTTGAGATGGCCATGAGTGGGCCACAACTTTTCCATTTCTGTCTCCACCTCCATCATTCAGCTCCGAGGGCCTTCTGGTGGTTCCCTCACTGTGAGAAGCGAAGTTACAGGGAACTAGGCAGAGGGCCTTCTTGGCTGTGGTGCCCACCCTGTGGAATGCCCTCCCATCAGATGTCAAGAAAATAAACAACTACCTGATTTTATCTACTTGCACTGCCATGCTTTTGAACTGCTAGGTTGGCAGAAGCTGGGAAAGAGCAATGGGAGCTCACCCCGCTGCGGGGAATTGAACCACTGACCTTCTGATTGGCAAGCCCAAGAGGCTCAGTGGTTTAGACCACAGCGCCACACTCCCTTGTCTTAAAAGTGAAATGAGTGTCAGGGTTGAGCCGGATGAGGAGGAGTGGTGGCAAGCCCCCCCCCCCCGGGGGGATGCCCCCACGGGAGAATCTTGGGAAATGGAGGATTTCATACCTGGTGAAGACTGGTGGCAGCACTCCTCAGAAGCAGATAGAGAAGAGGGAAGACCAGAGCAGGAGGAGGAAGGAGTTGAGGCAAAATCAGGCCCTTGTGAGGAGAGGAGGCGGCAGGCCCCCTCCCCTCCTCCCTTCACAGCTGTAGAGCGTAGAGCTGAGAAACGGAGGGAACAATTGAAGGCAGCTGCAGCTCGTAAGAGGCGTGATGAGGAGCCGGCTACTTAAGGAAGGACGGCTGCTCCCTTCGCCAGCACTTGCAACTGCTGTGCTGAAGCATGTGATTGTCCTTGCTCATCCTGTTCCATGATTCCAGTGTTCCTGACTTTGGCTTCTCCTGACCCCCAGTACTGACCCCCACCTCGGCTGGTTCTCGACGCGGACTGCTCCTGACTTCGGCTTCTCCTGACCCCAGTACTGATACCCAACGGCCACCTTCAGCACGCCAACCTGTTGGCGCCCTAACAATGAGTGCCACAACCCCATAATTGCTTTTGACTGGACTTAACCGGCGCCCTAACAATGAGTGCCACAACCCCATAATTGCTTTTGACTGGACTTAACTGTCCAGGGATCCTATACCTCATTTTATTTTTACCATGGGTGATGCCATGGAGGAGCATTGGGGAAGCACCTCCACAGAGTCCTGAGTGCAACCTCCCCAAGGAGGATAAACAGCCAATAATTTAATTCTTTATTGACAAAGAAGGGGGCAGATGGAATTCTACCAGTCTGCCCCTCTCAAGAACCATTTCTTCCTCTATTCCTAGCGTGTCCTGCACCTCTTCCTCTTCCTCTAGCCCTAGCTCATGCCCCACATTCTGCATCTCCTCCCTGTGTCCTGCATGATCAATGGCTGGAAGAGATTTGGGTTTGCTCCAATCTCTCCAGAGCACCCTCAGCCCCCAAAGGAGTAAGTAGTTTATTTCATTATTGATAAAGCACAGACTTACAAGCCGGACTGTGACCATGCCTGCACTGAAACTGAAGTACTCCAGCTGTGGCTCCTGCCTTGCAAGAGGCACAAAAACCAATAAATCACTGATCCCTTTCCTTGAGTCAGCCTCAGCCTTGCTCCCCACCTCTGCCACACACTCATCAGAGCCCTGCCAGTCCCTCACATCAAACAAGGAACTCATATTCTGGATTCCTATCTGACATGTGTTATTTTTCTTTCAGCGATCTTAACATGTGGAACACTTAGAAATATATGCTGCCCCTTTTATGCATGCCCAGATTTTATTTCCTGGTGCAGCCACCGCTAACATTGGATCCATTGAATTCAGTTGGACTATATACGGTTAGGACTGCACTGCAATTCACAAAACCGATTAAACCTTATAATTTTTTAAAAACAATAACAGTTAAAGGAAATAAACACAGGTGTACTGAAATGTCAAATTTCACATATTCAAGGATATTAAACACCCCTATGGTGGATTCTATTGTTTTATTGATACAACATTTCACTTTCCCAGGACTTTAGAAGACAATGAAGTTTTCCCTTTTATTCCATCTGCATGTTGATAAGGATTGCTCAGCATTTACCTCTAAACACATTTTTACAACAGAATTTAATTGTCCTATTACTAACTGTACTAATAACGTTTCTTGAAGCTAAAATTTATCATCCTTTTTTATTTCTTTCCAATATCATTGCTTCTTGCTTGATTACATAAAATTTATGTTACCATTTCCGGAAAGAAGTTTAATATGTAATCGTGCTTGCTTTCCATCCTGAATTTAACAGGAGAGAATATAGCAGCGAACAGTATAAGATGCGGTCCCAGAAATCCCGAGATCAAGTCTCACACAACCACAGATCCACTAAGGGAGCAATCCTATACACAAGAAGCCAGCATAAAGCAAGCTGGCATAAACTGGTCTAAACTTACACCAAATACAAACTTCAGATAAATTCAAGTTGAGTTTAAAATAAAGAATGATAAGAAAGAAGTTGTCCATTGATTTTTAGATCAACCTAGAACAGGCATACCTGTCACTTGGTCACAGTCTTTCCCACTGGGGTGAGATATATTGAATTTCTGTTTCAATTATGTTAGCTATTTCTGAATGTGCAACCATATATAAAATTACAAATTTCGTGTAAATGCACTCACTCTCTTTGGGTGAAGAGTAAATGGCCACAAAGAAACACAGGCAACCAAAAAAAGTGACAAATGTGAAACCTCCGCTTACTGTGAAAGCATCATCCAGCACCTTCCTTCAGGGCTGTTCTGTCCTGTAAGGGTGGGGAATTCTGCAACATCTGTAACTTTTAAGCCACTTGGCTCTCTACCCTCCCTCTAGCTCCTGCTGGCTCCATCATCATCTGCTTCCCAACGTTCTGTTCTCCATTAGGAAGCTAGCAGACTGAGTATAAATCCTCCACTGTCTTCCCTTGCATGCCCTTATATCAGGGACTGGGCAGGGAAGGAGGAATGGTGGAGACTGTGTCCCCATCCTTATCCTTCCAAGGAGGAGGAAGAGGAGGACAGTATAGATTTACAACGGTGGTTTGTGGAAGGTCACAACTCAGAGACAGATGAGGGGGAAAGCTGGGAAACCATGGGAAAGGAGGAGCACGCAGAACCAGAGCAGCAGCTGGCTGACACGTTGTCACTAGAAAGCATTCCAGACCCACCATCTTCCAGAATCCAGCGAGCCTTACAAGTAGGAGATAAAAGAGCTCAAAGACTTCTTCTTTGTGGAACAGGAATTCAATAATATGAAGCACCCATCATTCCTATGCTAGACCAGAAAGCTATCTTCCTAGCCCCCTCACTTGTAAATCTTAGATCCTCACCATACTCATCCAGATTTTTTCATGGTTCCTTATCTTCTCCTTCTTGGTTATTTATTTCACATACAGAGAAAAAGCTGCTATAGAGTTGAGAAAGAAAATGTGGTTGTATGAACCAGTCCTAAGGTCATACATAAAGTTGATTATTTGATAGGTACAGGGTTGTGAATGTATATCTATTGGCCTCAACGAAGGGTTACAAACTGGCAAACCAATCTAAAACTTTTCACCAATAGTAAAAGTTAATATATCCCCCAAATAAAACTGTTCATCACCTATTATGGAGATCCATCTTGACAGGGCTGAGATGCAGTCTGACTGTTAACTGTTTTTGACTTTACCATGACTTAAAGCATATTCTCTTTGTGACATCACACATGACATCAGAATGGCATGTTTGCATTCAACCTAGACTATTTCCATGCCAACAGCAATGGCCAGTAAACTTCTGGGGCCAAGTAACCATCAGCCTGACTACCCAGTTGTTTCTATCTATTCTAGACTATTGGATGTTTATTTTTTGCTCTCATAATCAAAGTCTGAAGAAGAGCTGTGTATAATCTGAAAACCGGCTTCCGCTGTTAAAGAAAACTAATTGTCTGAGACTGGGCAGAGGAGAAATGGTGGAGACCGCCTCCCTATCCAGACCCTTCCAGGGAGGAGGAAGAGGAAGACAGTATAGATTTACAACAGGGGATTGATGGACGTAGCAGCTCAGAGGCAGATGAGGGGAAAAGTTGAGAAATCATGGGAGAGTCAGAACAATAGCTGGCTGACACATTGTCATTAGAAAGCATTCCAGACCCTCCATCTCCCAGAACCCAGCGAGCCTTAAAAGTAGGAGAGCAAAGAGCTCAGAGACAGAGGGGACTTACCGGCATCCATAGAGGAGGTGATGATGATGACAAATGAGGAAGTAGGAGAGTTGGGGGGTTGGAGATTCACCTGGGACAACACCATTATCCAAGAGGCTGGGTTCTATAGCCTCTCTCTGTAAAGTTTGTAATAAAAAAGGACAGTCTGAAACTTTTCATTGTCTTTATACTTTCCAGGACAACCATCCAGGAGCCACTGACAGCATCCTGGCACTTTACTTGCTGTTGAGCTGCCAGTTCTACTCAGTGGCATCCTGAAGCTAAGTGGTCTAGGTCCATCTGCCTATGCTATTACTTCACTGGGTCACTGCACTCCATGTGAGGTCAGTGGGGCTGGCCTACCCATTGGTTTGGCATGGCATGGAGAAAATGGGGATGCAAGGACAGGGCTTTGCAATACAGGTAGAATGAACCAGGGCTGGCAAAATAAATACTGTGGTACTTTGGTTCCTTAACAGCTTAGCTGTTGAACAAATCAGCTCCCGAATTCCACGAACCTGGAAGTAAGTGTTCCGGTTTGCGAACGTGAATGTCCGACGTGGCTTATGTGGTTTCCGATTGAGTGCAGGAAGCTCCTGCAGCCGATCGGAAGCCACGCCTTGGTTTTTGAATGGTTTCGGGAGTCGAATGGACTCCCAGAATGGATTAAGTTCAAGAACCAAGGTGTCACTGGAGAGCTATAGAGATGCCTTTGGAAGTGCCATCATAACTTTCCAAATCTTTGTGTTATTTCTGTGCTTGTCTCTGATCTCTTATTAACAGAAATGGCAGTCTTCGATAAACAATATTGTTAGTATGTCAGTAAGATTAAATAACCCATTAAATTGTCCCTGGATTTTTATTTTATTGGAAACTTTTTTTAAAGGGGGGGAAGAAAACATCATTGTGTGTTTATTTTCAGCGAGATAAGCATGTTTAGCACAATAAATTAGAATGCAACGGATGGGCAAAAATCACATCATCTTTTTTCCGATATCACTGTGCAGCCAGCGGTCCGTTTCAGAGCACCTTAATGGCTGACAAGTTCAGTGAGCAAAAATTCCTTTTAGAAGAATGTACTTCTAAATGTGTCGACATTTAGTGTCTTCCATGACTGAATATTAATCATAGCTAATCTCTCAAAATTACATACTTTATTCTTTCCTGATTTACAGTCTCTCTTCAAATCCCAAGATTAAAAGCATTTACTCTCATGGTTCTGTAGTGTAATGACATCATTATAAAGCAGAAGGGAAATGTTTTCATTGCGGAGTTTTCATTAAATTGTGCTGATGAAGGATAATACATGGATTGCACAGAAATTTGTCATTAGAAGTGTGTTTAACTACTCTTGGGGGCTGCACAGTTTCTTATTTTTGTCTGTGGAAAATGGGGCAGTCAAAACTGCTATATTACATGATGCTCATTTCCACTGAAGCAATACAAACCCGGTTCTGCTTTTAACATTTGGTAGCTGAATGGATGGGCAAAGCACACCACAGCATGCTCCATTCCTGATTCTCCTGCCAGCCTTTGTGCCCATCCCTAAAAAACCCCTTCCCATCCCTTCTCCAACCCCTGAAACACACCTTTTCATTCCTCTCCCATCAGTCAGTTGGAACAACAATGCATGAGCAGAGAACTGAAAGGAGATTTTGCAATTGCAGGAGCCCTTAGGAGAACATCTCTTAGGATCCCTTGACCTTAGTGAATCCTGATGCTATTTTTAAAAAATAATAACAATAATAATAATAATTCAGGGTGACACAAAAGGAGGGAGAGAAAAGGAAATCCTCCCTTCAACCATCTCCTGAAATATGAATGGGGGAGAAACACAATTCCATTCCCAGTTTGCTTTATCTGAAACAATATAGCTATCCTTCAAAATTCAAACTTTTTTGAATTTTGCAACATAATTCTCCAACCAGGAAAATGCATGCAAAACTGTATATATTATTCTAAAGCAGGGTTTTCCAAACTTGTGTCTCCAGATGTTGTAGGACTACAGCTCCCATTATCCCTAATTACTAGGAGCAGTGGTCAGGGATGATGGGAATCATAGTCCTACGGTAGTTTAGGAAACCCTGTTCTACATAAAAATAGATATATTAGTGGGAGGGGATGCAAATACACATATTTTAGGGGAATTCTTTTGCAAAAATGTGCATATTAAGCAACATTACATATTATGTGCATTCACACTAAAGCGGTGATAAATTTTCACAAGGACTTTGAAACAAATTGCAAAAATGATGTGGAAATGTGGAGAACTGAGCTCATGACTAGTAAAATATGAAACATGGGGGGGAAATGACGGGGGACTGAGCAGATGGGGAACCATTACAACTGATTGAGATGTGATGCATTTTTATGATCACTCAGATTGAGATTGACTTGGCTTGGTCTGAGGCCTGCATTTTATTTTATTTTTTAAGAATTGGGGGGGGGGGAAATCTCAGATTATTTCCATATTGATCTGAGGTGAATTTGGGAGTGTTCATTCATTGCTAAACTAGTAAGGTAAAGGACCCCTGGATTGTTAAGTCCAGTTGAATTTGACTATGCTGTGTGGTGCACATCTCACTTTCAGGCTGAGGGGACGGTGTTTGTCCATAGACAGCTTTCCGGGTCATGTGGCCAGCATGACTAAACCGCTTCTGGTGCAACAGAACACCCTGACAGAAGCCAGAGTGCATGGAAACACTTTTTACCTTCCCACCATAATGGTACCTATTTATCTACTTGCACTGGCATGCTTTCGAACTGCTAGGTTGGCAGAAGTTGGGACAGAGCAACAGGAGCTCACCCCATCATGTGGATTCAAACTGCTGACCTTCTGATCGGCAAGCCCAAGAGGCTCAGTGGTTTAGACCACAGCGCCACCTGTGTCCCACTAAACTAATATGGACAGAGGGCTGAATGAAGCATTCCTCCTTTCTATTTTAGAGAAAAGTATTGAGCGCATTGGGTCTTTGTGAATATGGACATGTCACACTGAAGATGACATGCACCCATACCTCATTGCACAATTCATTGTTGGTAAGCATGGGTATGTATTTGAATCTGGCCATACAATTATAAAGACCAAAACATGTTCTTTAGAAATACAAAACGGCCACTCCCTCTAGGATTTTGTACAGCTTGATAGATAGCTGGTGGTTACTTCAAGTTACTGGATTTGTGTCACACACCCTTTTTGCCTTGAAGTAGCTGCCAGCTATCCGCTATATTCAAAATCCATGCAGAGACAGAAATTTGAGCTGTGCAGCTGGCTGGTAAAAAGCATCCTTGGGGAGCTAAATGGTACATTGTTGACTTGGAAGACAGAGGTAACAAACTTCCTTCTCCTCCCTGCTCAACATGTATATTTGTTTCTCTGAAGCAATATGAAAACCGAAACACAGCCATCATATGAAACTCAAACACCTCTGAATTTTGCAATACAATTCTCCAACTAATGTGTAGAAAAATGCACACATTCACTAGGGTAAAGGGTGCAGATAAGTGCATCTATTAGTGGAAAATAACATACATTTCCCATATATTAGGGGAGATTGATGTAAAAATACATGTGCATTATACAAAATTGCAAAGAAAAAAAGGGGTTTTGATAGGATAAATTAACACTAAAATTCTGGTGAAATTTCATGACATTTTTATTCTATTTGATTTCACAAATTGCTGCAGAAATGTGGAGAACTGAATTTAAAATTGGAAAAATGAGAAATGCAGAGAGCCAAAACAGACAGACAGAGCCACCCATCCCTAATATTTGTTAACAAAAAGTTTATCAAAGGACAACAGAATACTTCTGTGCTTTCTTCACACCCTCTCATTATTCAGAAAAGTGGAAAACATGAAAGAATAGAGTAATTGGAACATGTATATGTCACCTTTTGTACATTGCAACTTTCAAACTTTCTCTTCAGCCCTTACCTTCACAATTATTTCCAGCTATCAGACTAAAATAATAATAATTAGATAAAAAAATCACCCATTCATTCTGCATGATGGGAAGAACAGGATGCTAAAGTATAGGTAATAGCCATTTGGAGTTAAACAACACTCAAATAATCTGTTGTCACCCAGAGATTCTGTTTCAGTCTGCAATGCAAATTAACCTTGCAACTCTTTCATTCTCTTTAAACACTGCGTGCATCTCCAATTCTTTCCTAATATTTATGAGGATTCATAAACTTGTCAGAGCCTGGAATTAAATCCCAGTTTTATGAGACAATGATAAAAAAATAAATTATCCGCTTATGGTATAAACATGCATTTCTGCAGGGAAGGTAAAAATGGATTTTTTTTCAGTCCTTCGATTTATCCAGAAGGTAATTTAGATACATCACTGTTGAAGCAGAATGAAAGCACCAATTTGCAAAAAAAAAAAAAAAAAAATCAATTTGCAAATTGCACTTGAATTGCAACGAGTTTTTGTTCCTATTGGAGTTTGACAAAAATAATTTGCAGAAGGATTTTAGTTATTCCCTATGTAAACTTCATAACCATCATTTCTTAGATAAAAATGAGAAAGATATATGTGCAGATAAGACTAATCAGTTGCTTTTGCAACTAAAAGAAAGGGGGGGAAAGGAAATAAATGGCCAGGCTCTCCCTCTCCCTTTACACTAGATGGCACACCTTCTCAATTAGTGAAGGAGATCTGCTTCTTGCTTCTATTTTAATACTGTTGGTAGATAAAACAAAAAGTAGGGTACTTTGTATGGATGACTGTGAAAGTTAAAGCTATTTATTATGGCTGCATATAGAGAATTGAAAAAGTGTATTCAAACGCTGTTGACACATCCATCTATCTCAAGAGACAGTACAGGGTGCCTCTAAGGGTGAAGCAGGACCTAAGCGACCTCCACCAGGTGCAAGCTTGGTCAGCGTGTTTGGAGGTCTTGGGCTGCCCAGATAACAATACCTGACTCTCTGTCTGGCTGATGTGGTCCAACGGAAAGCAGAGCAATACGTCTGGCACTAGCTTGGCTGCATAATTTGTTGGAAGGAGGCTTATAAGGCACCATCCAACCATCTTAGGGACTCCACTCTGGATTTGGGTCAGGTTTGCTCCTTAGCCTCTTCTTCTCCTGATGATGTTCCAGAAGGCAGTGGAGGTTTAGGATCAGAGTTTTCCTTCTCCTAGGTGGGCTACCTCCCCAAATTGATGAGCTCCATCTGCCCCTCTCTTCCCTCTACAGCACATGCAGAAACCGCCTTCTTGACCACCCCTCATTAATTCACTACTTATATGAGGAGGAAGTCACCTGCTGGCCACACCTCCAAACCTCAACATGCCCTGGTCCTCCCCTGCAGACTTGGATTGGGCATTCATGAGAAAGGGCCCTGAACATATATATAACCTCCAAGTATCCCTATTTCACAGATTTCCCAGTGTGCCTTTCTTCACACCCTCTCATTATTCAGAAAAGTGGGAAACATGAAAGAATAGAGTAACTGGAACATGTATATGACACCTTTGTACATTGCAACTTCCAAACTTTCTCTTCAACCCTTACCTTCACAATTATTTGCAACTATCAGGCTAAAACAACAAAAAAAATCTAAATAAAAAATCACCCGCTTATTCTGCATGATGGGAAGAATAGGATGCTAAAGTTTAGGTAATAGCCATTTATGAGACAATGCCCACTGGTCAAACCATCCAACCTCCCCTGCAGACTTGGATTGGACATTCATGAAAAAGGGCCCTGAACATATATAGAGCCTCCAAGTTCCCCTATTTCCCAGATTTCCCAGTGCACCTGCTCTCTTTTCTCTCAGCATCCAGGTGTGGGGAATGTGCTGACTGCCGAAAAGGACTTTTCACATGATAGGATGCCCACCTAAGCTCTACGAGATGATTGTGTCCTTCCATGAGAACGTGCATGGCACCATCCAGTATAACAATTCATCCTTAGACGGCTTCCCTATAAGGAGTGTGTGAAACAGGGCTATGTTCTCACCCCAGCTGCAGACCCTCTAAGTGTCCCTATTTTCCTGGGACAATCCCAGATTTACAGAAACTACTGTGGTTTCATATTTGATCCCAGAATGTCCTGCTTTCCCTTAGGACATCCCCATTTTCATTGGAAAAATGTTGGAGGTTACGGAGTTATGCGACCCCTCCAAGTCAAGGAGATACAGTAGCTATACAACCTTCAGAAGACATCTGAGGGCAGCCCTGTATAGGGAAGCTTTTAAAATGCTGAATGTTCTATTATTTGTGCAGCAGGACATCCCGGGATCAAGTCAGAAACCAGGATGGCTTCTGTAAATCTGGGGCTTGGAGGATCTGCCGCAGGAACTACTTTCAGGGACTCTTCCACTAACCCCTCCTGCATCGAGTCTCCTTTACATGGAACAATGGAATGATGGATGGGTAGGGAAGAAAAAGCTCTCTCTTTCTCCCTTCTCCCTTCCGCTGTTGCTGCCACCACACCTGCATCCTGCCAGTCAACCAGGTAAGGGGAAGGGAAGGGAAGGAGTGTTTGTGAGTAGCTGGGGTGGAAGAGGCAGGGGGATGCTGGAGGCAGGCATTGGAAGTGGGATTTTGATCCGAGGAAGAAGAGAAACTTCAGGAGGTGAGATGCTCACTTCCTGTTTTAATGGAGATCTTCAAAAGCTTGGGCTTTGCTTCTGAGCCAGGTTCAGGCAAGCTCCCGCAACATCACTAATTGGGTTTGGGAACTAAAACTGACAACGGTTGCCGCCTTGTTTGCTATTCTGGGACAGATTCGGATTCTTTCCTAGCTTTCTAAAGGGAAAACGTTGACCCTTGGCTCTCTCATGCTTGAGTGGTTCCTCTTATGTCTCATGCATTATTTTGCATGTGTGATTTTTGAAAAGAGCTTTGCTTTCTTCAAGGATTGCTAACTTGAATTTGTGTAGTTTTAAAACGATCTCGTTTAAATCTATCAGTAATTTCTTCATACAAGAATCAACGCAAAACTAAAATGTAATAATAATATAGTGTAGCATTCTGTTTCCTCTCTGCAGAATGTCTCCCTTGAATATAAGTGTGGAGTACAGTGGAGGATGGGGGCTACCTTGTTGCAGTCAGCTGTCTACAGAAGAACTGCCTGGAAAGAACCCGAGGTAAAGGATGTCTACAGCTAAGCACATCACAAAAGACATAGAAATATGTGCTTGCACAGCTAATCCAAATAACTACTAGCCTTCGGGGGGTAAGATAGGACAACATGACACACAGGCTGTATCTTGTTTAAAAATAAATGTTCTCAAGTCATTATGGCATGAATAAGAGCTTTACCAATAATGCACGGTTGTCATGTCTCTGGGATAAGCAGGTTTACTTGAACATTTTAGCTTAATGTATAGGATTCATGTTAAATATCCTCAAGGCTCAAGTTCTCTCCCACCCCCCGTTCCTCAAATTCTTAATGCTGGCAAGAGTCAGTTTAATGTTGCTTAAGATAAAAAGCCAGTGTGTCCCATGGAAATGGAGGCGATAATTATAACTCTTGAATTAATGTGTCTACACAGTCAATGAAAGATTATGGTGATGTATACAAACCTGGTATATTTGTGAACTTGCCTCCATAACCTGTGTACCACAACAGGGTTTAAGATCAGCTGGGTATACTCTCACTGCCAGAACTGGGAGGGTGAGGAGAGAGGTTGCAGTGCATCTCAGCTCTGGAATTCTTTTATCACAGAGGCTCAAAGTGGATTTGTAACCTCTCGGGTGCAGCATCTTCATCTACTGAGTGGTCTTCAGGCATTCATGGAGGAAGCATGTGTTTTCTCTGAACGTGAGTGCCATCCTCCTGACAGAAATCCCTTTCTGCTGCCACAGCAGAACTTAAATCACAGCCCATTGCCCCACCTTTGCCTGCAGTTTTGTGCACACTTACTTGGACACGGGTGGTGCTGTGGGTTAAACCACTGAGCCTCTTGGGCTTGCCGATCGGAAGGTCGGCAGTTTGAATCCCCACGACTGGGTGAGCTCCCATTGCTCGGTCCCAGCTCCTGCCAAGCTAGCAGTTCAAAAGCACGTCGAAGTGCAAGTAGATAAATAGGTACCGCTACAGCGGGAAGGTAAATGGCGTTTCCATGTGCTGCTCTGGTACGCCAGGAGTGGCTTTGTCATGCTGGCCACATGACCTGGAAGCTGTACGCTGGCTCCCTCGGCCAATAACATGAGATGAGTGCCACAACCCAAGTCGGTCAGGGATACCTTTACCTTTACCTTAACCTTTACTTGGTTGCAAGTCCACAGAACTTAATTGAACTTACTTCTGAGTAGACAGGCACTGGGAGTTTAATGGGTATAGAATTGAAGCCCTATTCTCCCCCAGGCAGTTGTGCAACCACAAGTCCGCTCACCTTTTCTGGTGGGAGGTGTTGCGGCTGGGCATCCAGGCCCCAGCAGTGATCCAGTGGGGGGCAGAGATTGAAGCCCCCCTCGTGCTGTCCCGGCCACAGCCCTGGCACTGGGTGGGGCCCCATCCAGGGGTGGCCCTGCTGTCCAATCAGCACCGGTTGGAGGTGTGGCTGCAGGAATTTAAACCATGACATGGCAGGAGAGCCCTCCTCTCTTGCCCGTCACCGGATCTGGTTAAGACTGCCTTGGTTTCCCTTAGTTTTCCTTTTGTTTGATTACTATTTGATGAAAATTAGTTAATTGCCTATTAACTAACTAATAGTTAATTATTAACAAGTTAATTTAAATGAACAATACTAGAACTTTCATCTAAACCCAAATTTCACTGTCTATGGATAATTTTAGAATCATAGAGTTGGAAGAGACCACAAGGGCCATCCAGTCCAACCCCCTGCCAAGCAGGAAACACCATCAAAGCATTCTTGACATATGACTGTCAAGCCTCTGCTTAAAGACCTCCAAAGAAGGAGACTCCACCACACTCCTTGGTAGCAAATTCCACTGATCAGTGGATCCAGTTTTATTATTATTCAATATTATTTTCATTTCAATGAAAAACAAAACAACAGACTTCACTTCTCCTTACAGTCCTCCTCTCTGAGACCATTACTGCCTTTATTTTTCCAGTATGAACTAAAAATGTGGTTTCATTTAACATTAACTGAAAAACATTTCTCAGAATCTCCTGAGAACACTTCCCGCCCCCTCCTCAATTATTGAAATCATCATCTTCTCCCTGAGAGAATATGTGTCAAAACTCCACTCCAGTTTTGCCACTACAATCTTTTTATACAATTGTTTTTATTTAATATAGGTATATTTCCCTAGTACACACACTTTTTAAAAGTGGGTTTTAGATGGAGAACTGCATCATAAAATGAGGATCTGTGTGAATATTGTGTGTTTACATTGCAATGTGACCTGCACAGATTTCTCCTCTGCCCTTACCCACATATAGGACAGAGACTTTTAGGAGGCTGTGTTTCTTGCTCATTCAAAAATAAATACATAATTACCCTTCTGCCATCACCATATTCATGTGTGAAGTTTGAGAGAATTTGGAAAGGAAACTAGAAACTCCAGCCAATTAGAACTTCAAAGTAAATGTGCATGCTCTAGTGTCAACAGAAAGCTGAACTGTATCTTTTAAAATTAGTTTTAATAATGCTTACCAGCATCTGTCTTTGCCTTAAAATTAATAAAAGCTTAATTGGGAACACAAAGAGCAGTCATTTATTATTATTATAAAAACAAACAAACCACAAAACCAGCTGTAGGAATGTGTTGGCTATGGCATATTTTTCTAGAGAGGAAGATCAGAAAGGAAAGATATTCCCATTTAAACTGTTAATTTTTCTGCATCGGTATTGGGTTTTGATCTCCTATCCCCTGCTTTCAGTGAGGGAAATGAATATATATGACTGCTAACAGGTAAAGAAGCCCCATTAAATAAAACGAGACTTACTATAAACTTGCGTAGGATTGTGCTGCACCTTTTCACAGCCACACACTGCTGCCTAATTTTATTTTATTTTTTAAAAAGCATATTCCAATGCATATATTGCAGAGGTCCAGAATTGCATTGCACACATGTTCTAACAAGGACTGAAGAGTCAGGGAACCCCACCTTTCTTTGAAGAAGAATGTTTCTAGTTTCTCAGCTTGCAAAGAGAGGTTTGAATCTATTGTGTTTTGTGTTTTATTATTTTATTATTCTTTTGGGTGGTAAAAACAAACAAACCAACCTAATTTGGAGAGGGTATCAACAACAACAATTTGGAGAAGGACAAGAATGATAGGAAGCACTGGACATCATTTGAAAACTGGAGTAGGGTTTCATGGTTAACAGCATCAGAAGGAATTATCCAAAATAATTGTGCATGTATAATTTGCCTAATGTATAAATACAAACAAATTCCAGTTATTTCAGTGCAGAATGCAGAAAAGCACTGCTATATATATTCAATTGCCACTATTTATGTGAGGCTGAGGGGGAGACAGGGAGAAAACAGCACTGATTCCTTGGTTGTTTCATAAACACTGGATTTGACAGGACAACATGCATACAAAGAAATGCTGCTCTTTGATGGTATCAAATGCCAGTGAAAGGGTTGTGATACCTCCTGCCGCATTTGACTCAGAATATATGCCAAATGTGTTCTTGTATCCATAGCAAAACGATGAGCAAGATCTGCCTTCATTAACCTATAAGGATTCTAACCAGTGCTATTTTTCTAGAAAAAAGAGGTGCCGGAACTCACCATGAACACCTCCCTTGTACTTTTATAATGGCAATGGCGACCCCCCTGAGAGGTGCTGAAACTAAGTTCCAATAAGTTCCAGCTTGAAAAAAAAGCCCTCTTTTGTCACCCAACCCACTGTAGCTTGGGTTGGCCAGCAATTAATGGGTGAGAAAACCAGGTAGTGTTGGGCTGTGATTCCTATCACAGCCGCCCATTCTCCATGCTGGTTGGGGCTGATGGGAGAGTCTAACAATATCCAGAAGGCCACAAACTCATGCTATAGGCAGAGAGGGTATTAAAAATTTCCCCACTTCTTTGAGCTGTGAAAAAGCAACAAAGAAATGGTGCTTACCCAGGCTTGGTCTCCCCTGGTCCCAATAGATCACCAGCAGGCATATTGGGGTTTTTGAGTTTATTTACAAGTTTACAGGTTGAACATAGGTGGAGACACAACATAAAGACTTCAATGGGTAGCCAAATCCACTGTCTCACCAGCAATTTGGAGAGTGGCATCTATTCACCACCATGCTCCCAGAGCTTACTCTTAGCTATCTTGATTTCTTAGTTTGTCTCTCTGCAGGCTTGCTTTCATCAAGATTACATCATCTCGAGCTTGGTAGATGCAGAAAGGCACACTCCCTTTGAAGTATTTCCAACGTATTTTGAAGTCTGGAGAAATATATGGTACTGAGAGCAATCAGCCCATCTCCCCAAGAAGAGATGGAAACTTTGTGAGGACTATTAAGGAAGTGTCCAAAGTAGGATCAGATAGGTTATGAGTTGGAGGAGGAGAGGAGGGATTGCTGCTGTCTGGGAGAGGTTTTCTTAAAGTGTCCTCATCTTTCTTTGTTTTGTTGATACAGCAGGGGATAGAAATAGATTTCAGTTCAACACTAAGCATGTCTGCTCTGAAGTTAGCGCCAGTGAATTCATTGGGTCTTTCTCCCAGGTAGCATTGCAGTCTCAATACCTTAAACTTTGTGCCTATTACTGTGACTTTTAATCCATTTAGCCCCACGTCCAACATGTAAGTAAAAAGCTTATCATAGCTTAGTATAAGGCACTTCAGATTGCAACTGCTATCAGTCCCAGCCAGCTCGACCCATCAGTTTGGGAGGGGACCAGGGGTAGCAATAATAGAACCAACTAGTCCAACTTCTTGTATCGCTGGAATCTCAATTAAAGCATCTAAGACAGAAGGCCATCCAACTCAGCTAAAAAAAAATCTCCAAGGGAGTCCATTCCACTATTGAACAGCTATCTTACTGTCAGGAAAATATCCCTGATGTTTAGTGGGAATTGCCTTTCTTTTAATTTAAAGCCATTGGTTTGGGTCCTAGCCTCCAGAGCAGGAGAAAACATCTTCCATGTGACAACCCCTTAGATATTTGAAGATGACTATCATATCTCCTCTCAGTCTCTTCTCCTCCAGGCTAAACATACCCAACTCCCTCAACCATTCCTTGTAAGGCTTAGTTTCCACACCCATGATCATCTTGTTTACCCTCCTTTGCACGTGTTCCAGCTTGTCAATAACCTTCTTAGATTGCAGTGCCCAGAACTAAACTATAGTGCTCCAGTGATGATCACTGGAGTACTGTGTCTAGTTCTGGGCATCAAGCCAAACACAGCTTTCCCATGTATTGTGCCCTGCCAGGTGCTTAACAACCTTGTTTGGGGAGCCCAGGCCTTGTCCATCCATACATGGTGACTTTTCTGACATCCAGATTTTCTCATCTGACTTGGGTAGGCTGTGATCACCACAGACTCTGCTAGAGAAGTTACATGTAGGTAGCCGAGTTGGTCTGACGTAGCTATCTGAAGAAGTGTGCATGCACACGAAAGCTCATACCAATGACAAACTTAGTTGGTCTCTAAGGTGCTGCTGGAAGGATTTTTTTTTTTTATTTTGTTTCTGCTAGAGAATTTCATCTTCTGTAGGGATATTGTCTCAATTAAGTCCAGCTTTGTGTACTCACTTGAGTTGGCACTCCTAGCAAGAAATAATAATTAAAAAACCCACTTTGCAGAGTCTTTATTGGGTGAGTCTTTTGCAAGCGGGTCATGCAACTGATTTAATTCTATAATAAATTAATAATAATAATAATAATAATAATAATAATAATAATAATAATAATAATATATTTGTACCCCGCCCATCTGGCTGGGTTTCCCCAGCCACTCTGGGAGGTTCCAACAAAAATTTAAAATACATTAAAATGTATTTTAAACTTCATGATTTCAGAAGGATAGGCACTAACACAGCTCCAGCTTGCAAATTGTTCCTTGACTTTCCCACAGTGGATCTCATTATTCCCTCACCCCAGCCTCCTTTCTAAGATACAAAAGGACTAAGAAAAGTTTCCCAATTTCCACAATAATTGTTCTGCTTCGATACTTCTTTTGTGATGGAGGAATCGCATGAGAAGACAATTAAACAGGTATTTATTCTGGAACAGTACAGAGCAAGGGAACAAATTCTTCCTGGCTGGAAAAAAACCAGCTTCCTGAGAATGTAAACTACTATATAAAATCAGGTCTCTCACCCCTATAGCTCCCCTATGGACCAGCTCCCCTTGACTCCAATTGCAGTGGGCTCAAAATATGCTTATTTGTTTAATTCAACACAAACACACACATTTGAGATTCATCCTGTTCCACATTGGGTCCCATCACATTCTTGCGGGTGTCATTGATGATGCCTAGAGCAGGGGTATCTGAAGGTCTGGCTTCCTTTCATATTTGCCTACCTGCTTATCAAGACCATATGAGTCCCTGCTGCAGGTGTTCCCATCTTAGACAGTAATGAGGATGGTAGTTTCCCAGACTATCCAGAGAGACTTGACAACTATCCTTTGTCTAGCCATATTACCAAGGATGAATTTGAAAGAAGAAGAAGAAGGTTTTATTGGCAGGTACCTTGAGAGTCCTTCTGCTACAGTTTATATCAGCAGTTGTTTGCACCTGTTTATTGGGCTTTAGTTATTTTAAAAGATTTTAGGGTTATTAATTATTATTATTATTATTATTATTATTATTATTATTATTATTATGCTATTATCATCATTCAGGATGTGGTCCATGCATCCTTGCAGGAGGGAGTGGTTCTAACTGCCTTTAAAGAAGCAACGATTCTTTACAAATGCCACCTGAGATCCATTGATTTGTCACAATTGCCTCCTGGTCACAAATAACACCATTCTGGGGAAAAGTGATTGAGAGGGCCGTGCTGTAACAGTAGCAAGTACTCTGGGATGAAACCAATTATCTCGACCAATTCCAATTGGTGTTCAGGCCTGTTGATGGGACTCAATTGGCCTTGGTCACGCAGATCGATTGCCTTTATCAAGAGAAGGACAGGGAAGCATGGCTGTTATTCTTACTTGATCTCTCAGTGGCTTTTGATACCATTGACCACCCTCCTTAACCAACTCTTTAATGCTGTATTAGAGACACTGTTTTGCAATAGTTCCCATCCTGTCTCCTGGGCCAGTTTCAGAGAATAGCATTGGGTTATTGTCTTCCAGCCGCCTGGCAGATATGCTATGGGGTGCCAGTGCCACTGCAACAACCTTCCCCCAACCTGGTGCTCTCCAGATGTTTTAGGCTAGTGGTTCCCAACCTTTATGTGGCCATGCCCCACCTAAGCATCTCTAAAATTCCCATTTTAAAATGGAATTTTAACATTGTATTCAATCTGTATTTTAATTGAATTGTTTCTTTTATGCTTGTTTTGATATTTTTGTTGTTAGCCGCCCTGAGCCCAGTCTTGACTGGGAAGGGTGGGTTATAAATAAAATTATTTATTATTATTATTATTATTATTATTATTATTATTATTATTATTATTATCATCATCATCTTGGTGCCTCCCCCCGTGACATATAATTCTTATTATTCAAAAAGTGAAGTCCTATTCGAGTGGAAGAAGCCTAAAAGGCCATTAACGGTCAAGAACTCATTCTTGAATTGCCCTCCTTAAAAATCAAATTCCTCCCTGTGTGGCGTGTGCCCCACCTTGGGAACCACAGCTTTAGACCACAGCTTACATCATCTCGGTTCATTGGCTATGCTGACTAAGGCTGATGGGAATTGTAGTTTAAAACATCTGAAGGATACCTGGCTAGGGGAGGCCGATTATATGCAGCACACACACAAGCTATAAATTATTTCAGTTTCAATACCAGTGCCAGTCTCTTAAGCTTTCAAGTGCTCCCAGTTTTCAGTTTTCCTTGTATCTCCAGTGCAAACCAAAACCAGTGTGCTAAGAGCCCTTGGTTTCCCCTCATATTTAGACTGATTCTTTTACAGAATGCAATCTAAACAAATATATTATAGAAATATGTGTGTATGTTTGTGTGTTGGCTTTTTTTCAGCTGGAACTCGCCAGAACTCAGTTCTGGCCTCTCTCAGGTGGGTGCCATTGCCATTAAAAGAGAACAACAGAAGCGTTCAGGGTGAGGTGAGTTCCGGCATCTCTTTTTCTAAAAAAAATAGCATGCACACACACAAACATCAACATACAAATAAACAGAGTTACTTAACCAATGGGGATTCTCAAAGTGCAACTGCAGAAGTTGCAAAAACTGCTCAGCAATGGTTTCCTTTTCATTCACTCCCAGGTAGAGTGATATTCACGTAGCTGCAAGTCCTAATTAGCTGCTACGAAAGCGACTTTGGCCTAGTTTGCACAATAATAGAAGTGGTAGGTCTTCTCCTGAACAGTACAGCCTTTGGGCATTATGTGGGGATATGGGAGGGGGTAAGAAGAGGGTTTCACCATGCAGATGAAGTTAGCATTTCAGGAAAAAAGTCCAACCTACGTATATATCTCTCCTCTATCTATGTGTGAGATTTGTTGTTTCCTTTTTAACAGTGTTGGATTCAGCCCAGCCAAATTTCAAAGGAGGAGTGAAAACATTATGTGGACAATTATATATATATATATATATATATATATATATATATATATATATATATATATATATATAATTTTTACCCAATATCATCCGGGGAGCAACACGACATCATGATACAGTGCCATTCCCAGTTGAGCCATTGCTTCAAGCATCAGCACAGCTTTTATTTCTCATTTTCATTTTTTTTTTTTTAAATGAAAAATATTTAAAGACAGGCAACAAGCAATGTTGAAATTTGCCTCCTTCCAAGTCATTGCATCTCACCTCCCCACCATCTGCCACTTTCACAAGGGATTCGTGTCCCCGCAAAACTGATTTTTTTGAAAGCCCACTATGAGTTTTTAATATAGAGAAACATTCACTCCTACAACCTCCCACCCTAATTATGAAGTGGCAGAGTTCCAGAACAACTCTACCTGCTATTTGCATAACCCAATCAATTGCCATAGGCCGTTTTGACCACAGTATTAAATCTGTAAATATGGTAAATGGCAATGCTGCAGAACTCAAAGATCTCCTATAAGAGAAAGTCACAGGGGAAAGAATCACAGCATTAAAACAAAAGCAACAAGAAACAATGACGGGGCTTTTCCTGGTCTTATACTGTATGTGGATATGAACCAGCACAGCATTGCAACACCTACCATACCCATGGCAAGGCCACTCACGTCCAAGAATAAAGGCACTAGCAATGGTGGTGGTGGGGATTTAATTCAGTTTGTATGTGAAGGTGAACCTACCAAATCCACACTTTCTGAAGTAATACACGAGAACAGAGCCAGCCTTCAAAATTTGAACTTGAATTTGAATTCCACAATACCATTATTCAGCCAAGTAATATGCTACAAAAACAAATAAGCTTGGGTAAAGTGTAAATACAAATCCCCACTCATTCAGCACAGCCCCTCCACCATCTTCTGGCCAATGGGATACGTTGCAACCTCTCCCATTGGTCAAGGGAATTCATGTTGGCCTGACAACAAAATTAGCCGATCACGGGCACTGTTTCTGTGGTGGAACTGACAGGGACTCCTGAGGGAGTCTTCACTCAGGTCCTCTCCTCAGCCATATATGCTGGCCTGCCCCCTCACCTGGCACCGCAGTCACCTTTTGGATCCCCCCCTCCCTCAACTCAAGGTTGCATCCTTTCATTTGTCTCTGCTTCTCATCCCCAGCTCCCTCAACAGGTTTGATCACAGGTAAATGTCCATCATGTGGGCTGGATAGCATACTCTCCAGGACTTCTCTGATGAAAATAGGGACGTCCAATTCCATAATGATAATTTTACTATTTATACCCTACCCATCTGACTGGGTTGCCCCAGGCACTCTGGGCAGCTTACGACATATAAAACCACAATAAAACATTTAAAGAACTTTCCTATACAGGATTGCCTTCGGACGGTTCTGGGGTTAGATAACTCCATACCCTCCAACACTTCTCCAAAGAAAATAGGGACATTCTAAGGAAAAGTGGGACATTCCAGGATGAAATCAGGAACCTGGACGGCTTCTCTAAATCAGGAATGTCCCTGGAAAATAGGGACACTTGGAGGGTCTGGGTTGGTATGGGCAATACCCAATGCCAAGGCAAAGCTCACATCTGTAATCAATAAAGTTGTGGTCTAATTCAAACCCAAGAATTCTTGTCTGTGGTCTTTCATTATTTGTTTGCTTGTGTTATGACGGCAGCACCTCACATTACTTGGGCATGCAAATGCATGTACATTAGTGAAAATAACTTACAAAAGTGCATTAAATTATATAAATTGCTTTGCAAAAATGTGCATGTTAGGCACAATTGTATAGAGAAATGTGTGTTCTATGCAGCAAAACACTGGTCAGGACATTTTTTGTGGGGGTGAAAATCACAAACTGAAGTAGAAATGTGGAAGGTAAGTTTAGGAGGCAAAAAAAGGAAAAACTGAAATTATCAGATTCCTTCAAACCTACCAGATACATTGGGCCTTGTTCTTCCATTACTTCAATGGTACCTTAGCAATTAAATTTAGGGCTGTAACTTGAGCATTATCATCTTCTGTATCATTACTCTTCATACCCAGACAGATGGAATATGACAAACAGATATCTGCTCTCAGATATTTCCTTTTATATCAGTAAGTGGAATGATGACCCAAGACACTCTATATATGAAGTGTTCCCTATCCATTTGCTCCATAATCAATCACTTCACAGTTCTCTTTAAGGCTATGAGAAATTATGTAGCAATTTCACACCAAGTCAGACTATTTGTCCATCAAGCCAAGGGATGAATTCTCATGCCCTCCAGAAGTTGCTGAACTCCATCTCCCAACACTCTCAGTCTTCCTAGCCAATGTTCAGGGATAATGGGAATTGTAGTCAACAACATATGAAAGACCATGGGCTCTCCATTCCTGATATAGTCTAGTATATATTTTTCTTTTTTCTACACTTTAGAATCTCAGGCAGCAGGCTTTCTCAAAACTTGCATCTTTTAACTGGAGATACCAAGGAACAAATGTGGTACCTCTATGAAAAGCATGTTATAATGATCTCTGGCAGGCAAACAGCCTAATAAGCAGCAAGGACTCTCTGTCAGTTTTATGTAAGTTTATTTACAAGAAAAACATATCCAGAGCCTAGTGTTCAGTTTGCTCTCATTAAGCTTATGTGCTGGCCCCGGGGTGCCCAGCCCAGTGGACTGGGCTGGGTGGGATGACCAGAAACTCACCCGGGGCTGAGCAGAGGCGTGGTCTACAGCCCAGGTCAGCAGCGGTAGGTCCAAGTGAGGCAACCAAGTCCAGGGGCTGGGTGAAAGCAGAGTCAGGAAACAGTCCGTGGTTCTAGCCAGGTAGTCAGAGGTCAGGAACACGCCAATGGTTTGTCCATAATCAGCATCAAAGTCCAGTCCTAGGTCCAGGAGTCCAGCAAAGGGTCAGTTTGGCAGGGAGCAAGGCAGGAAGCAGGGCAAGGTACAGGCACAAGATCACAGGCGGGCTCACGGTTGTAACTATGTTGCTCATGCAACTTGGGTCTGGGTCTGGCTGGCTTTTATCTGCCCCGAGGCATGGGGCGGCCCCGATCCTCCGGTGACTCGCCTCTCCTTCTGGCCTGGAGATGAGCACTCCTCCTACAAGAACTTAGTTCCCTTCGCCTCACTGCCCTGAGCCTCTGCAGCTCAGGAGAGGGTGACGAGTTACTGGACCCAGGGGCAGCCTCGGCTTCCCCTAACGGGTCTGGAAGTAGAGCAGCTGCAGGCAATTGGCCCTCCATCACATTGGGGCCCAGAGCAGACTCAGCTGATGACTGCACCTGAGGATCCTGCGCAAGTGAGGACCCTTCAGGCTCAGGCCCTAGACCCAGCTCAGCTGGTTCTGGAGGCAGGGAACCTTGTGCAGGCTGGGACACCTCAGGTTCAGCATCTGAGTCCGAATCCCAGGCCATCACAGTTTAGTTGCTCAGTCTGACTCATCGTCCCTCCCCCAACAGGAAGGATGCCAAAAACCCTGCCTTTCTTCTCCTTCCCTTCCGTTGCTCTCTGAGCTTCTCTAACCTCCTCATCCTGGGACTGCACGGCTGGCCTGTCTCTTCCCCAGAAGACACATCCTCTGATTCTGGCTTATCTGCTGGTTGCCTGGCAATGCTTTGGCTGACTTCCAACTCTTCCTCTCCTTGGGAGCTAACAGTGTCTTGCCTGGGGAGGAGGGGGACCAGACTGTCTTTTCTAAACCCAGACAGACAGCTCTCAGTGGCAGAGTCAGCTCCTTGCTCGCTTAGCTCAATTTCAGAGGCTGACTCTTCTGCTGTGCTCTGGGGGGGCCACATTCCTGACACATGTGCCCTGAGCTATGTACCATCTCCAGAGGGACCTCTCCCAAAAATGCAGCTGTACCATCTGAACCAAAGAGCACCACTAACAGAAAGCAAGTTATTGGATGATGTATGTGACTCTATGAATGGGCAGCGTGAGGTTTTATTGGGGTGGGATCATAGATTAAAGTAATGTTAGCCTTATTTTCTTAGGTTGTCCGTGTTGTATTATGGACTTTGGTGAGTATATCTGTAGGACTGTAATTGTTGAGAGGATGGAAGGTGGTGTGTGTGTGTGTGTGTGTGTGTGTGTGTGTGTGTGTGTAGTCAGAGATGGGGAACTGGACCCAGCTGGCAGGCTAGATCATTATCTCCTCCATCTCCAGCAAACCAAGTCTGACAGCAACACCCACTTGTCAATCATTTGATATCACAATGACATCAGGCGACCCATTTTTACGAGCACAGTTTTACATCAAAGTGCTAGAGAGTTTGCAATGCAATTCTCCAGCCAAATAAGGGGGGGGGGACACCTTTTGATGAAGCAAGGGAGAAATGAAAGATAAAGAAACAGATCAGTAGATTTTCTGAGTCCCTGGTGGGTGGAGAGTCATTTGACCTTACAGATCACCCACTGTGTAGGAAATAAAGATTTAAAGATCTGTTGTTTAATGGAAGGTCAAAAATATGGACTTGCATGCTTAGTTTTGTTTAGTAAGGTGATTTTTAAAAATTAAAAAACAACAAAAATAAAACAAGTCAAAGCCCATTTTCAGAAGTACCTGCTTTTAGATGGTCAACACAATTCATCCAGAAGTGTTATCTGAGGAGGGAAATAATTCACAATAGTAGCTGCATAGGCAATTTTTCAGGCAGACGTAGGTTAATGAGGCTAAATCGGGAAAGTGATGGGCAGAATGTCTGTGCTAAAATTTTATACTACTCTTGTGACTGAGACACACATCTATGGGATGGCATTAATGGCCTTGACCATCTAATTTATGTAAGAGAGTTTCAAAAGATCTCCATGCTTCAAAGGAAGTCCTCAAGGCACATATAAGATACATTGATGCCATGAAATAGAGTGGGTTTCAGACTGAGCTTGTCCTCTTCTAATTTTTCACACTTGGCTCATATTCAGATCAGTAATTTGAACACATTTAGGACGATATGGCTCATAGAAAACTGTAGTTAACAAAAATGGTGCTCTTTCATTTAAACCGAGAGAATGCATTTAAGCAAGAGACAGTCCTATGCATGCTTAATTAGAAGAATGTTCCATTGTGTTCAATGGTGCTTACTCCCCGGTAATTTTATTTAGGATAGCAATCTTAATGGCCTTATTTTGGTCCAAGGGTAATATCCCCCCCCCCTTTGCATGTAAACAGCCAGTAGCCATGTCCTTCATACCAGTGCAAGGCATGCAAGTGACTTGGCTACATGGGAACAGCAGATCGGTACAAGTTCTTATAGCATGACCATTTCTGTGTTTATTCAGAAGTATGCCCCACTGTTTTCAGTGAGTACAGTAAATGCAGAACCTCCACTCTTTTCTTTCCAAATCAGTCATTGCATCTCAGTCATGATACTATCTTCATCTTTATAATAGAAAGGACAAGGCACATCTAAAGAATTCCTTTGCAATACATAACAGGATATTTTCCTCCCATCTGACAGAAATCCAAGAGCTTTTCACATTTACCATTCACAGGAATGACAAATGCTGAGACACTCATTGTGTCTCTATCTACACATACACACAGTTACAGAATTTTGAGTGCATTTCTGTCCCCCTTTGTCAGTCCTCAACCAACCCAGACCCCGAACACAATGTAAAATGGGGTGATTTTAGTATGTTATTTGTCTCAACTTGCCACAGAGATTGCTTCACAGTGCCTTCAGCATCCCTAAGTGGTCTTGTTCTTTTTGGATTTTGTTCTTTTTGTATATAAGTACTTAACATATTTTTTTAAAAAAACCCAGTAACCATGGAAGGCTAGTTAGAAAATGACCTTTTTATGCAATCAGATAGTCCTCACTCATTTATATTTTTCACTCCATAAGATGCACCTGACCATAAGATGCACTTAGTTTTCAGAGGAGGAAAGGGGGAAAGCCCCGTTTTTTTGGGGATCAGCTCACAGTTCTGCAGCTTCTTTTGCAAGGAGGAAAAGTCCCATTTTTTAAAGGATCAGCTCAAAGTGGTTGAGTTTACTTTGCAAAGGGAAAAAATCCTGCTCAACTCATATTTCTGCAGCTTCTGATAATCTAATCAGCCAGATAATCCAATCAGCCAGTCACATGTTGCAGCCCCCCTCTGCAGAACATTTGACAATGGAGGCCTGAGTAAGGGGGCGTGGCCAGGAAGGGAGCCAACTTGCCTTCTCTCCCTTCCTGATCTCTTGCAATCAGCTGCTGAGTGGCTTCTTTTCAACACCTCTCTTTCCCTCTTGTTAGCCTTTAGCTCTTTCTAAAAAATAAAAATAAAAGCACGATCTGCTTTTTGCCCCTGGGCAATTCGGCTCCAGGGACCACACATTCGCTCCATAAGACGCACAGACATTCACCCTTTTTAGGAGAAAAAAGTGTGTCTTATGGAGCGAAAAATATACGGTACTTTGTAGCATTTAACAAATATCTTGAATTAGGAATCTGAAGCAGATTGTGTGAATGACCCACTAAACCTTGATCACGCTGTTTAAAGCTGTGCTGTTATTAGGAGCAGAACTGCCTCAGGTCTCGCTTTTTCTCCTCTAAGGTTCAGAAAGTCAATGTCCCTACATTCAAACTAAAGGTGGTGGTACTATAAATAGCCTTCTCCAACCTGTTTGACCTCACCAGAAAGGTGTATAAGTTACTTATAGGTATGGCAGAGGCATCCATTGAAAATGGACCATCCAGAAGATTTCCTTCCATCTACCCATTTGATCTCCATCATGACACATGCTTGCTAGGAATGCTTCTTTCCTTAGTTCTCTACAATGAAAGGATGTAGCAGGATGCAGCAGGTGAGGACCATGAAATTTCTGAGGTTAGTTGGTATCTCATCCAGGAAGTTCATGTTGCAACAGTTCCAGAAGCTGTTAGATTAAAATAAATAAATACTAGGGTAACGACAGTGCAAACAAATATAGGAAACTGCAGCTACTCCCAGGGCTTCAGACAGTAGTCTCTACCAACCCTGTTAGTGCATGAGCTTCAACTCTTGAGGTTCCTCTACTCAGAATTTTTTTGCTGCGTCTTCACAGCATCAGCAGTCCAGCCCTCTCTTGGTGATTTCCCGTGACAAGAATAACCACTTCACCCATCCAGCTCTTCTCTAAAATCTTTATTATTTACATTACAGGCTGCACAACACTACTGGTATACATATTAAATAAGAAACAGAACTAGATACAGAATCTTTATTTGCATCAGCCACTAGCCATAGCAATAAAATAAAATAAAATGTACCGAAGATAAAGGTAAATACTTAACTATACCAACTATAACTATACATTCTGGAGGTTTACATCAATAATCAAATAATAGATCTTATTCTAATTGCCCCTGCAATATATATATATTTTACAGTTTTTGCTGTCACCTGATTATCTTGATCTGCTAGAAGAAAGGACACAGTAGCAATGGTTCAGCGACTTGGTATGTAGTAGAGGAGTAAGAACCTCACTCCTAAAATCTTTATAAAGAGTGCAAGTTAGAAGCACATGAGCTCCTGATTCAAACCTGCCATCTCCACATGGACATAACCATTTTTGCAGCAGATTTTTAAAATACAGATCTCTGCTCCCATCAGGATTCGGGGAATCGGCTTCCTCCCCCATGGCAGTAGATAAGAGATCAAATGAAAGGAACGTCTTACCAGTTAGAATCTTTAATGATCATGGTTAGAGGTGTGCAGCTACTTGCGAGTAAAGACGCTCCACTCCGTCTTCCTTTTCAAGGTTTTATTGTGCATACTATTTACAGTGCAAAGAACTCAGAGAACAGGGCTGCCTAGACCGTGTCAGAACCCCGCAATGGCTTCTTCCGGGTTTTCTTCCAACATATAAGCCTCGGCACCCTCTAGCCCTACGGGTGGCCACTCACCTCAATTCTGGCATTGGATGGAATGGCCTTCCCGCCAGCTGTTCTGCGCTCTCTGGATTTCCCAGCTCCTCCTCCCCTGCTCCTCTCTCAGGGCGATGCTAGGGCTCTTTCATCTGCGACAGCCCTGATGCCTCCCTGCTCACTTCCTCATTCCTTTCTCCTGACTCGCTGTCACTGCTTGGTGAAGAGCTTGTCAGGAGAACTGGGGGGGGGGTCCCCTGTATGCGTGTCCACTGACAATCACAAAGAACACATCTCCTAGAAATGGTGGTGCCTCCTAATTAAGGTTAATTCCCCCCCCACTCCATCCCTATTAATCTATGTCACTCCTACTTCTTGTAATTTGAGCTTGTACCCTATGATACTTTCTGAGCTCTCTGTGACTTTGGAGGAGGGGGGTGGATGCTATCCAGAGACTGTGAATCTGTTAACCCTCTCTCTTCCAGTGTTTCTTCTGCTAGCTGTTCCCCTTCTGAACTATGCCCTTCTGCAAACCACTGTTCCAAATCTATACTGTCCTCCTGTTCCTGGGAAGATTCAGGATCAGGATCAGAATCAGGGGGAGGGGGTGGCTCCTACCATTTTTCCTCAGTGCAGCCCTCCTCAGCACGGTCCCTGACCGCTCCCTTCAGCCATCCAGCCAGATAGACAGGATCACAGACTTTCACATATTCCAGCAGCCACACTGAGCAACACTGACTGCCTCACACTCAACTGCATCTCACCAGACATCCCCGGATAAAAACACCTGTTGCTGCGGAGAATTCTCATTGTCTAGCAGATGTTTTAAGGCCGTGCTTCAAGGCTGTGCTGGAAGGCTCGTTTCAAGTTTATTTTGGCAATACACCACCACCACCAATTTAGGCTAGGACAGCAAAGAGAGACCAGTGGACATAAATAGAGATCTCACTCTAACAAAGAGAACCAGCATCCATGCAGAGGGGCCTCAGAAGGAGCGAAGAATCAAGTGGACAAGCAGCTAGGAGGAAGTGATACTGAGTGGCTTGCAAAAGTGGAAACAGGGGAGTCATGTCAGGCACAGTAGGCAGAGCCAGTATTTTAGCAAGACTGGGGGCTATAGTGCAGTGAAAAGTGCTTTGCATTTCGGTTCATTTCCCAGCATCTCCAGTTTAAAAGATATCAGGGAGCAGGACTGGGGAAGACCTCTGTCTGAGACCCTGAAGAGATGCTGCTCGCCCCAGAAGAGAGCAGTGAGCTAGATGAACTGACTTCATATATTAGTCTCGCCAAGGAAGCAGCTGCATTTCTTGAGATGTCAAAACTGAAACATTAAGACTGACAGCTAATGATCTTTTATTTTCAGGGACCATTGTTCTGAAAATACTTGCTGTAAGGCTTTGATCCACTTCAAAGGCACTGTTTACATCAGTTCTGCTTCAATAATTTTGTTGCTGCTATCATCGGTTTTTGGATGCTAGACATATTCCGAAGGAATAAAGATGTGGTATCTCTTGAATTCCTGCCATATGGAAAATATTGACAGATGTGTTACTTACTCCCGCTGGCAATACATACCTTCCAAATTCACTCAATAATCACATTTTAGTATGAGCAGAATTTTAATATCGTAACAAAAAAGGGGGGAAACAAAACAAAAAACAAAGGAAAAGGAATGTTCCTCCCACCCATGAAGCCGACTGAAGATTATGGGGCAAATATGAATATAAATCATTAGCTCAGACAAATGGCTTACCAGTAATCAAACTAATAGTACTCAGAATGAATAAGAACTGTAGCACCCCAAAGACCAACAACTTTATAATGCCATCAGTTTTCATGGACTAGACACTAGAATCTTTGTGTGCACAAAATATTAACCTCAGTTGACAGATAGATATATAGGGGCACAGAGGGGGAGAGGGTTTTTTGGGGGGGGGATGGGTTAAAATAGCACAAACAAGTAAAAAGTAAAATCTGTGACCATTCAATTAGAGCTTAGATTTTTGCAAAAAAAAAGTTGTTGTTTTTAAATTTGCATTAAATTTTTAGCCCAGCCTTCCTCCCAAATGAGCTCTGGGCAGCAAAACTAGATAATTTCAAGTTTGCAAGGTACCCTTTCTTTCAGGTATCCAATGTCTGCGAGGTATTAATACCAAGGGTACAGACACAGCTTACAGTTAGAGAAAGAGGAAGTTAGAAACGCACCCAGAAGCTTCTGGTGAAAGTCCTTACCAACAATGGCATCTCTGCGCCACCAACTTCAATGCCATTCACTAGGGATCTATTGGGCTGGGAAGGTGAAGGCTTATGAATTTCTGGTCTTTTGCGATTTTCAGTTCATTTGGAGCATATGCCCTTTTCTAAACAGGTCAGATCTTCCTTTACGTATCCATGGGTCTGTAACTTGCAGGCTTAAATACCGCAACATGCTTCTTGTAGGGCAGCGGTTGAAGACAACTTGGGAATTACAGCTGGCACAGAATGCTGCTGCACATCTTCCAAATTTGTTCTGCCCTAGTTTCTTCTGCATCCAACTCAAGGTTCAACACACTCTCTCCATATGACAGCAACATGAAAAACCATCACGAAGGGCATGAAGCAATGAAGAGGACCACTCTGTTCTACAGTGTCTTATTGCAGTCGCAATTTTTTTTTAAAAAAATGCTTCTCACAGCCATTTTGTTTATTGCATTTTGCTGCTGGTGTTTAAATTTCACTTGTATTTTTCCATTTTTGGCTTGTAAACTTGTTTGAGCAGTGAGAAAAAGTGAGGTGTGACCAGTGCTTTTTTCTGGGGGGATGCATACCCCTAAACATTTTGTGAATCTAAGTTTGGCCTCATTGGGGGGCAGTATTTCAATATGAGTAGGAAAATGAGAGTATCCCTAAACATTTTTTTTAGAAAAAAAGCACTGCATGTGAAAACATACATACATACATACATACATACATACATACATACATACATACATAAGTGTAAGTGTTGTCAGGATGCTGTCAGTGGCTCCGGGCTGGTTGCTCAGGAAAGTATAAAGACAGGGGGAAGTTTCTTACCATCTTTTTTTTATTTCAAACTTTACAGAGAGAGGCTATAGAACCCAGCCTATTGGATAATGGCGTTCTGGGAGATGGAGGGTCTGGAATGCTTTCTAATGACGTGTCAGCCAGGTGTTGTTCTGACTCTCCCATGATTTCTGAACTCCCTCCCCCCATATGCTTCTGAGCTGCTACCTCCCTCAACCCCCTCTTGTAAATCTATACTGTCTTCCTGTTTCTTCTCCCTGGATTAGGATGGAGAGGAGGTCTCCACCATTCCTCCACTGCCTAGTCCCTGACAGTTTTCTTTTACAGTGGAAGCAGGTTTACAGATTATACACAGCTCTTCTTCAGCCTTTGATTATGAGAGCAAAAAATGAACGCTCAATAGCCTGGATAGAAACAACTGGGTAGTCAGGCTGATGGTTACTTGGTTGCAGAAGTTTACTGGCCATTGCTGTTGGCATGGAGATAGTCTAGGCTGAATGCAAATATGCCATTGTGATGTCATGTGTGATGTCACAAAGAGGATATGCTTTAAGTCTTGGTAAAGCCAAAAACAATTAACAGTCAGACTGCATCTCAGCACTGTCAAGATGGATCTCCATAACAGGTGATGGATTGTTTTATTTGGGGGATTTATTAACTTTTACTATTGGGGAAAATCTGCCAGTTTGTACCCCATCAAGTTGAGGCCAATAAATATACATTCACAACCCTGTACCCATAAAATAATCAATTTTATGTGTGTCTTTGGTTGATTCATAAAACCACATTTCCTTTTCCCACTCTATACCCCACATCTCTCCCACTTCCTCATTCGTCAACCTCATCACCTCCTCTACGGGTGCCACTAAGTGCCCTCTTTCTTCAAGCTCTTTGCTCTCCTACTTTTAAGGTTCACTGGGTTCTGGGAGATGATGGGTCTGAAATGCTTTCTAGTGACAACATGCCAGCCTTCTGCTGCTCTGGCTCTGCCTGCCCCTCCTCTCCCATGATTTCCCAACTTTCCCCCTCATTTGCCTCTGAGCTGTGTCTTTCCGCAAACCCCTGTTGTTAATCTATGCTGTTGTCTTCCACTTCCTCCTTCCTGGAAGGGTCAGTCTGGGGAGGTGGTCTCCACCACTCCTTTTCCTCTGCCCAGTCCCTGATTAGATTGAAGATCACAGCCATTTAAAGGAATTCATTATAGTTGGAATATAAAACTAATATATTTTTCTAGTATTATAAATCACAGAATGCTAGTTGCAACCTTTAAGGAAAAAATGAATTATGAAGATCTTGATAAGAATATACAGAGTCCTCAGAAAATGGTTCTTCTTTGAAAAGAATTGCATTATCTCAAATTTGTCACAACTATTTTTTTCTTTGCAAGTAGAAGGCGATGTGTCTTATATCAGAGCTTGAACTGAAACTGATAAAGCTTCATGAAAGTTAATAACTTATTATGGAAAGAAATCCAGGAGAGGCACCTATGGTATGGTGTGATACATGGCTGGGGGGGGGGTGAATTAAATTGGACAATTGCAACAATACATATTAGGTTGACAAATTGCAACACAGATCAACTAACCAGAAAGCATCAGATCTGCGAAAGATTCATTTCCATACATCACCATTCCTCTTTGCAAAGCCAAACTAGACTTTTGATGGAAGAGTTCAGTCTGACATCTACAAAGCAGCTAGGTGGAATGGCATTTGGAAGGAAGAAATGGCTGACAGAGAAGGGTTCTTGAATCTTTTCTGCATTGATTGCTTCTTCAACGCAAGCACCAGACACCCCAGGTGCATTTTGCCCAGGTATGTTTGTCATGCTGAGCATATACTAATGTAAAACATGAGTTGGAACCAATCTGATACATTCACTTGTAAGTGTAAGTATCAAAGCTCCCCGGCACCATCAACATCCATTGTGGAGAGGAGAAGAAGACAGTTTATGAGGGGTCTAAAGGTTTGGCTTTTGGCTTCTGTTTGTACGGACATATATTTTAGAGCTGTTTACTATACAGTATATGCTCTGGTTTTCACCATCCAGAATAATTTGGAATCATCTGCAAACTTGGCTACTTCATTGGTCACCCCAACTCTAAATCAGTCATGATTCTGTTATGAGGTGCCCCTCAAACATCTCCCCATTGCTACAACTACCAGTTTACTTCAGTCCTCAGCTTCCTATTGTTTAATCGGTTACCAAACCACAAAGGGACCAACCTATCCTTTTGTCCCATGATGGCTAAGTTCAGGAAGGCGTTTTTGTTGAGCAATTTCTTCAAAACATTTTGATGAAATCCAAGCATATAACAGACCCTCCAAGTTTCCGTATTTTCCAGGGACAGTCCCGGATTTACAGATGCCATCCCAGTTTCTGATTTGATCCTGAAACGTCCTGCTTTTCGAATTTTGAAAATAAAATAAAATGCTGTGGAATCTTTTTTGAGGTGAGGCAACCAGAACCGTACACAGTATTCCAATGTGGGGATGGCACAGATCAGTGCAATAATTTGTATTGTGGTATCAGCAGTTTCAATTTCAATTACTTTCCTAACCCAGGTTCAGAAGGAGCTCCTGCTTTAAGTCTGCACCATCTAAGAATGCTCAAGTCTTTGAAAGCATCTTGACATCAAATATTCCTTAGCATGAAAAGATAACACATCAGAGAGAATACTTGGCCTCTGTAACTTTAGAGGGTTGCTTGAAATTTGGGCAATGACTGAAAAAAAAAAACAGAAGCCATCTGGTTTCTTGAACCTCCCTATGACAAGCTGCAGAATGCTAGAATATGCAAAATAAACAACTTTATGCAATTCAGGCTACAGGTTTCAAGTTTCAGGATATAGAATTTGGCTTACTTCCTTGGCACATATGCCTTTTTTCCCTCTTGGTAAAGTACTAAGAGTCTTCAGCCTGGTGACAACTATAAAATTAATTTAATTCTGCTTCAATTGATTCTTGGGTACACTCAGAGTTGCCTTCTCTAAAGGCACATGGAAAGATCGGTGTCAGGGAACATATAAATAAGCTACACAATCAATAGGTAAAATATAATAGTTAAAAAGTATGTCATTGTGGAGTTTTAAATTAAATTCCACACTTCTGCTTGTTCAGCCAAGGCACTCCTATTTTTAATAGGAATTTATTCTGGGAAATATAATTTTCACCTGCACAGTTTATTACCTACAATTTCAGTCTGGCATGTAGGTAAAAAGTTGTCTTGGCTGCTCTGTGGCTGCTTGATTACTTCCCTGATTTTCTAGAATTTCAGCCTGTGAGGTTCTGTTTAATGAGAAACCTGCTTCCGTATGGAACACCTTTTATTATCTCCATGGTTTATAGAGTCATTTATTCCCCACCTTGCCCCCAAAGTCTACATCTTTCAGCATCTTCAAAACCAAAGCCTGTAACGGATGAGGTTATAAATACAACTGCTGGAGTTAAAAAATGTCCTCAAATAACTTGCCTTGAGTTTAAATGATTTGATTGGGGAAAAGAAATAAAATAAAAACACACACATGACAAAACAGGGGGGTAGCAAATGTGCGTCGGTGATATGAAACGTCCAGAAACAGAAATATATTTCAAGGTTCTGTGAAGCTTGCAATAGAAAATAACCCTGCAAGTAAGAAGCCTCTGAATGTGTATGATTAAAGTGAGGACAAGGGCATGTGATTAAGGTTTCATGTCCATCCTTAAAATGCCCTTCCAAGGGGGAAGCATGGGGCTGCCTGAATCTGCATGTATCAGGGAGTGGCTAGATGAGGAGCAGCAGTGGGGAACCGCCTGGCCAAGAGGCTTCCAGAGAGAGTGCAGAAGAACATAGTCTGGACCCAGGTTCGTGGTGGTGGGAAACAGGACACACCCCAGGGGAGGAAGAGAGCTGGAAAGCTGGGAGTCCGGAGTGAAGAACAGGAGGGAATAAGTAGAAGCCCCAGCCTTCAACAAGGACAGGAGTCAGGTTTAGTAGAGGCCATGCCAGATGATACTGTGTCTGTGGACAGTCTGCCAGAACCAGCTCCCACCCCTAAAACAAGAAGATTACTCCACATAACAGAACAGAAACCAGGCAGAAGAAAAGAATGTCCATGGTGACTTACTGCAGGCAGAAGAAGGGCTCTGAGACATTAAAAAATAGGGTGTA
This sequence comes from Zootoca vivipara, assembly GCF_965207765.1. NCBI lineage: Eukaryota > Metazoa > Chordata > Lepidosauria > Squamata > Lacertidae > Zootoca > Zootoca vivipara. The sequence continues at coordinate 16,950,901 of NC_142591.1, read as the reverse complement.
TGTGAGGGACCAAACATTCTGAGCAATTATCAAGATGATGGATTGTGCCAAAATGACAAAATTGACCAGGAGGATCAGAAACTTGGGCCACAGCACTCTCTGAGGTGTTGATCCCTGTAGGGATCCCACTATTATTATTTTTTTAAAATATATTTTTATTAAAGATTTCTTGGTTTACAAAAGTATGTGCAATGTCTCTTTGATGTAAATCATAGGGGTGCCTGCTTCCGGGTTGACCCTTGTTGTCATTCCAGACCCTCCAAGTGTCCCTATTTTCCAGGGACAGTCCTGGATTTACAGAAGCTGTCCCAGTTTCAGATTTGATCCTGGAATGTCCCGCTTTTCCTTAGGATAGACCCTATTTTCATTGGATAAATGTTGGAGGGTATGGTAGGGTGTCCCTATTTTCATTGGATAAATGTTGGAAGGTGTGGAATAATAATAATAATAATAATAATAATAATAATAATAATAATAATAATATATTATCTATACCCCCCCCATCTGGCTGGCTTCCAACAGAAATATTAAAATACACTAATTTCTTAAAGATTAAAAGCTTCCCTAAACAGGGCTGCCTTCAGATGTCCTCTGAATGTCTGGTAGTTATTTTTCTTTTTGACATCTGGTGAGAGGGCGTTCCACAGGGTGGGTGCCACTACCGAGAAGGCCCTCTGCCTGGTTCCCTGTAACTTGGCTTCTCGCAGCAAGGGAACAGCCAGAAGGTCCTCAGCACTGGACCTCAGTGTCCGGGCAGAGCGATGGAGGTGGAGACGCTCCTTCAGGTATACTGGAATAGGACGTCCCTCCTGTCATTGGAGCAATGTTGGAGGGTATGCGTTTCTGGCAGGTGGGCCAGAAGTAAATGGTTCCCCATTGCTATGCCAAACATTGCCAAACATTGCTATGTTGTCAATAAAGTTGTGTCTTAATTTTATCCCATTCGTATTGTGCTGTGTCCTTTATTTCCATCCCAGTCAGCAAGGTGGGAGGCATATAGGGGCTGGGGCCTAGAAATGGGAGCTGGAGTTCAACAGCAGATGGTGTGCCTCCAGTGAAGATCTTGCCATTGTCCCAGGCCTCTTTGACTATCCATGTGTTTGCTCACCTGTTTAGCTTGGTATGCTGCTTGCAGCATTGTTTTTGCTCTGTTGCTTTATTTATTGAGGCATTGATTTTATTCTTCACGGGTTTTAACTTTGTCTGCAAACCACTGTGAGAACCCTTTGAAGAACAGGGTATTAAATAATAAAAAATAAGCAGGGTAGAGGAGGAACAAAGGAACTCTAAAAGATCTGTATTCATAGGAAATCAGAGGTGAAGCAAGACATTGCTTGTGTTTGAGGCAGAAAGTGCAAAAGGTTCCCCCAGTGATGGTGAAAATATAACCGTAAGTGAAAAACTGCATATCTGCTACCTTTCGCTAGTACATCAAAATCTCTCATCTAAAGCCTAATGGTAGCTGATGGAAATGCCTGCATTTACAATATCCTATATCTACCACTTAAAATAAATTGAGTTATTCAAGGAGCGAGAATTCAGTCTTCTCTTCACACTTCATCATTATATGAAGTTACTGTTTGTTATAAGTGTTTCAGTATTAATTGTATTTAACCTTTTAGATACAGCGTATTAGCCTTGATTTTTGTGGGTCTGCATTTTGTGGCTCTCATGCCTCCCTCCTACGTTGCCTTCCATCTCTCTTCATCTGACATCAGAGAGGCACAAATGACATGGCCAACCAGGATGTTTTGCTGTGTCTGTTTTGAGTCAGAACTGGGGTGTTAATGCATTATCTCTCCTCAAAGCTCTTTGACATGTTTTGGGAACAGGGAAGTAAGATATGGGGCTGGAATGTCAATAGCTCCCCCCGAAGGCCTGGTTGTCAAGAGAACTGGGGTTAAAGTGTGATGGCTGAGACCAAATGTTTTCGGGTATGCCAAATAAGTTGGTACCAGTATGGAGCCATGTATGCATACATCCCATAACCTGTGACCATTCTTGATGTACGTAGAAGGATGTTTTGATGTTTTATGATTCTTTGTGTGCTGTGTAGAAGTAAAAGATAATGGTAAAGGACCCCTGGATGGTTGAGTCCAGTCAAACTTGACTCTGGGGTCCAGCGCTCTTCTCATTTCAGGCCGAGGGAGCCGGCGTTTGTCTGCAGATAGCTTTCTGAGTCATGTGGCCAGCATGACTAAACCGCTTCTGGTGCAATGGAACACCATTACGGAAGCCAGAGTGCACGGAAACGCTGTTTACCTTCCCGTCGCAGCAGTGCCTATTACTTGTGCTGGTGTGCTTTTGAACTGCTAGGTTGGCAGAAGCTGGGACAGAACAATGGGAGGTCACCCCATTGTGGGTATTCAAACTGCCGACCTTCCGATCAGCAAGTCCAAGAGGCTCAATGTTTTAGACCACCTGTGTCCCTATTCTCTTCTGTTCTGATGTGTCTCATGTCAGACCTTTCCTCAACTGGTTATTTCACCACAGCAACCACATTAAGTTGGGCTCTGCCCTACTGCACATTAGTTTAATAAAGCTAGGTCCCTCCTGAATCTGCTGGACTTGATTTATTTCCTTGGTTCCATGTTTATTTCAAGGTGTTCCTTCTCCTGGGCATGGACCAGAAATATAGGAGTAAATTCTTACTTCACTCAGGGGGGTCATAGGACTACAGCTTTACTGGTATAGCAGTTATACCCTCTTCTTTCTGGTTTTTCAAAACACCCCCATTGCTGAATCTCTAATATAATATTCTGCACTTTAAGAAAAGAGAAAGTTTTTTTATGATTCTCGGAGGACCTACCTGAACTCTTCCAGGAAGAATATTTTATTTCCACTCTTTTATTATTTACTTTTATGACTCTAATGACGAGTAACATAAAGTGATTTTTTTGGGGTAGGAAATGGCTAGTAAAAATCTCCATAAAATATCTTCCCATAAACATTGTCTCATCAGTCAGTCACTAAAGCAACAGCTCTCCCTCCTGTACATCTTTTTGACTGCAATCCTATACTCAGTTGGATGGAAGTAAGCCCTAGAAAATCTATGGTGTTTACTTCCAGGTAGTAGACAAGTATAATATGCCACTGTAAGATACTTTATCTGGAAATACGTCCCACTGAAATAAATGAAATGTAGTTCTGAGCAAACAGGTTCAGGTTGTTGATGCTGTTTTTTCTTTATTTATATACAGTCGTACCTTGGAAGTCGAACGGAATCCATTCCAGAAGTCCATTCGACTTCCAAAACATTTGAAAACCAAATCTGAGCTCCTGCAGCCAATCAGAAGCCACAAAACCCCTGTCAGACGTTTGGGTTCCAAAAGAACGTTTGCAAACCGGAACAATCACTTCTGGGGTTGCAGAGTTCTGGAGCCAAAACATCCGAGTTCCAAGGCGTTCAGGATCCAAGGTACAACTGTACTGTTTTCATGACCAAAATGGTAAATGCAAAACACACCAGCAAAATCTGCAAATCACTTACAAGTAATACTATCTTTTCCTTAAAAGGGAAATTAATTCTAGTAATAAGTTAAACAATTTCAAAATGAAGGCTCTGACTTTTTTTCTAACAGCTTGATTATATACAAATCCATATGGCAGCATGTCCACTGAATTCAATGGGACCAAATCCTAGGATTGGTCACTATCTAGGATCATAGTCTTTATCTCACAGAGCAAGGCATATATGAATGTTACTGGAGAGGGAATTCCATAAAACCAGACTTCCCCAACAGGTGTAGATACCTAAAGAAAGCTTGGAGTCTGGTTTCCCTCCTGGCTCTGTACCCGACTTTGGCAGCCCTGGTTGTCCTCAATAACTTGCTAGACTATAGCTTCCATTGGTTTCAGCCAGAATGGCCAGTCGTCAGGGATGTTTGAAGTCTTAGTCCAAACCATATGAAGGTCACCAGGTTGTGGAAGCCTGAATGAAATCAAGACAGTTGTTGAAAGGGCCCCGATAGGATTGTGGGATAAGAGTTAAAGGACTGCACACACACACACACACACACACACACACACACACACACACACACACAAAAGCTTTCTGGGAGATGATATATAATGAAATGAAAAAAAATGCTAAAAATAACTTTTGTCAAGAAACCAGAAGCTTTTCTATTAGGAATTACAGGTATCAACACCCCAAAGGAACAGAAAAGACTTCATGTATGGAACAACAGCCACCCGGTTGGTACTAGCCCAGGAATGGAAAGAAGACAAAGTCCCTACCAGAGAGGTGTGGCAAACCAAGCTGATGGACTATGCCAAGATGGCAAAACTGACTAGAAAACTCAGAAACCAAGAGGACAAAAACTTTATAAAAGAATGGAAAAAAATTATAAGTTATTTAGGAGACCACTGTAAGCAGATGGAAACATTAGCAGGATTTTGATTTCACTTGTAGTGTAACAATTATCATGGATAATATGGATCAATATAAAAGTTAGGGTATTGAAGAATATGTAGTATTAAATGTTTAAAATGGAACCCCATGGAAGGGATGGGGGGGATTCTTTTTTTTATAGCTTTGTATTTGTAAAACCAAACAAAAATGATTTCACACACACACACAAAAGTTAAAGGACTGCACAGTACATGAGTTAATTTCAAAGCAACTGCTCCGGGAGAAAGAGATTTGTACGTTTGAAAATATACAACTCCCAGAGTATAGCTGCTTCATAGTGAAAACCTATGCATATTCAGAAGTTAGTCTTGCTGAGTTCAATGTTCCTATTGAGTTGTAGACATCTGAAGGGCACTAGCTGGAATAGACTTATCAAAGGACACTGCAATATTATCAATTTTGAACATGATTAATGGTCAGTCTCTCTCTTTCCCTGGGAATTGTAGTTCTGTGTAGCTGTCTGTGAATTTCTAGCAGCAGAGCACTCTCAGTGACCTCACTGGACAAACTGCAATTGCCAACCTTCTTTGGGAAAAAGCCATGCCACTATGCATAAAAGTGACATAAATTTGTAATGCACTTAAATTCACACCACTGGAGTGCACTAGCTCACTGTATAGATTTCCCCACCCCCTGCTGAATGAGAACAGATGTGCAACAATAAAAGAGCAAATGGCAGCCTTTTATTGGCCACTGCCCATGCTCAACTTTTTCCAGCTTGCTTGTATCGATTTTGTTATCACCACCTGTGGTTTACATCTGTGCTTTTAAGGCCCAGAGCCTGATAAATCTTTAAAAGACATGGCAAGCCTTAGAGCACCTTTGAGATCAGAAGGTGCTTCCCAGGCTTAATAGATAAGGAATTCAAGTGGAATACTCAACACTTCAGAAAGCAAGATTATTCCCTCAGTGGAATATTTTGTTGTACTACCTGACCCTGCACTTTTGAAAGCAAAGACAATGAGGTTGTTCTTGGGAGGGGAAAAGAACATGCCCCAAAGTACCGAACAGACGAAACTGCTATAACTTCTCAGCATCTTTGTGGTATACACTGTGGAATTAGGGGTTGTATGTTGTCATGCTGTCAGATAAGCTGCTTTATGCAAGCCCACACAACTTGTGACCCCACCAAACTGAATCATGCCAGTTTCAGGTTCAAGACCACCCTGGACAAAGTGCCCTTTGGCGGTTTATTCTCTTCCTTCAGAGGGATTTATTCAGTTTCAGGCCAATGAAAGCAGCAGGAGCATTCTAACCAATCTTTCTTTGTTGGTTATCACTCATAGCCAAGTAAGATTGTCGTCCATAAACCCGGTCTTAACAGTGAGTCCGTAAGTGACTGTGGAGGGCAATTCTGGATCCACACATCCTTCCACAGTGGGGACATAGGTTTTTGTGTGGGAGTTGATCATGGTGAGGGTTTCCCAAATGCGGCTTCCTCTTAGCACATTTCTCCCTTTCATCTTGAGTTCAAGTGTCTTCAAAACCCATGACACTTTGGGTAAAGGCTGTTCTCTAATTAGAGCACTTGCAGGCCAGTGTTTCCCAGTTGTCGGTGTTTATACTGTGTTTTTTTAGATTTGCCTACAGAGTGTCTTTGAACTTTTGTTGACCACCAGCAGTACCAGACAGCTGGCACCCTGGTCATTCTCCAACAGCCTTGCCTGGCCTTCTCTTCCAGAACCCTGAGTCCACTGGCCTCCATCTTCCTTGGACCTCCACCTTGGACCACAACACTTGCAAGCTTCCAGCAGGGTTGCCAAGTCTCCAGGCCTGATCTGGAGACTCCAGGATTGCCTGGCTCTCCCCAGTGGCAGATGGAGGGGTAGAATCCGGGTGGATGAAGCACCTTTGAAAACATTATATCTATATCTATATCTACAGTGGTACCTCTACTTACAAATAACTCTACTTACGAATTTTTCTACTTACAAATGGAGCTCCGTCTGCCATCTTGGATGTGGTTTAGATAGGATTTTTTCTACTTACGAATTTTTAGATAGGGTTGCTTCGACTTACGGTTTTTTTCTCCCAATGCATTCCTATGAGATTCAACTTACAAATTTTTTCGACTTACAAATGTGTGTTTGGAACACATTAAATTCGTAAGTAGAGGTACCACTGTATATCTATGGTGTAGGGCTTCATAAGTGTGCAGAGCATGTGGACAGCTTAGAAACTAGAGTGGAAACTGGAGAGTCTGAACTGGAGGAGGTATTTATTTTCATTGGAAGTGAGGTAGAGACTAGATGAATTATTTCAGGAAGAAATTACCACAACACACCCTGCTTCCCCCTATAGTTATCCTTTCACTTCAGCTGGATCTGGGAACGCCCTCTTCTGATAATGCTATTATCCAACCAGTGACATATCTGTGCCTATGTTAAGTTTCTGGTTTTTAACCTGAACGATGTGCTCCCAGTGATTGCAGCTAATGCTTAATTTGTCACTGTTAACCACATCATGAGGCCTGCCCCATCATGTCACTGGGATCCACCTAAAGGTTCCAGGTTTGGGCCTTGAAATATCAAGGTCTGGGGTACTCCTGATCTGTGTTGTGGAACTCTCCACGTTGAGGTTCATAGTCTAGCAGAGACCGATAACCAAGCAACAAGTAGTGAAGCAAAAAGGACTTCTTGTGCAAGAATTATGTCTCAGAAAATAGACTCTGCATACCGGTTACACACATATTTTACAAATCTCCACAGGCAGCCTGATACATGTATCATTGATTTTAACTGCCCCCACTTGTCCCGCCTTCATGCGGTAGTTACAAGCAACCTTAACTACACATTTGTGAGATTTCCACTGTGCCTCTCTGCCCCCACCTAACCCTTCCCAACTTCCTTTATGCTTCTGACTTGCCATTAGTGCAATCTACTTAGTGCTCACACTTACCTCACAAGCATTTACATACTTAACACATGGCTTAACCACAGACCTCATCTGTTACCATGTGGTATGCGAGTGACTCTGTGGTCTAAACCACTGAGCCTCTTGGGTTTGCTGATCAGAAGGTTGGCAGTTCGAATCCCCATGACGGAGTGAGCTCCTGTTGCTCTGTCCCAGCTCCTGCCAACCTAGCAGTTTGAAAGCACGCCAGTGCAAGGGGATAAATAGGTACCATTGCAGTGGGAAGGTAAATGACGTTTCTGTGCGCTCTGGCTTCCGACATGGTGTTCCATTGTGCCAGAAGTGGTTTAGTCATGCTGGCCACATGACCCGGAAAGCTGTCTATGGACAAACGCCGGCTCCCTTGGCCTGAAAGCGAGATGAGCCCTACAACCCCATAGTCGCCTTTGACTGGACTTAACCGTCTAGGGGTCCTTTACATTTTACCTTTACCTGTCATTGCCTGGAACTAGGAGATGCAACTGTTAGAAGCTTATAACAAGCAACCATTGCATTTTCCAGAAATAGGCTCTAGATTTGCACTGCTTACTTTGCTTTTTTTTCTTTGCTTCTTTAATTTATTTAGCCAGAGTGCCTCCATTTTCTAACAACCTAGCAACCCTAGCTTCCAGAGGTATCTGGCTGGTCAATGTTGACTTAGAATTAGATCTAAATATTGTGGTCTTCTTGTAAAATATATTCACCTCATACCTGTCTTCCTCCAAAACTGTGCTGCCTGTGCTTAACTTAAAAGCAAGGGCAACTGTTTGTGTTGTTGTTTGTTAGAAATTTGCTTAAGACTTCAACAGTAAATAGGTATGAGTCAATCATGGCACAAGTGGCCCAATAAATAGGTCATAAAGACCTTGGAGGAAGCTCTTGCTATAAAATGAAGATTACTGATTATATCTATAACAGTATGTGAAAGCTAAGTTTATTTTGGTTCGGTGGAGAGTTCCAGAGAAATGATAAAATCCACTGCTAACCATAATGTTTGTCTCTGCTGTGATAAGTGATTTCGAAGGGAATATTTTCCCACAACAAAAGAAGAAAGTTTTGTTTGGAAAGATATGGAATTTTAAAAAAGGTAAACACTTTCTGTTTATCCAGAAGTGGGAAATTAAAGAGATACAAGGTCTTAAAAAGTTAAATTAGGTTAAGTCTTACAAGCCATATGGGAGAAGAATTAGCTTCTCAGTCAAAGAAATAGTATGGGGGGGGAAATGTAATTAAACTGCAAACAGTATTTCTTCATGAGGAAATACAAGTTAGCAGAATCCCCCCCAAGTATTGCATATGTGCATGGTTTTGAAAAACAGTTTAACAAAATCTGGCAATAAAGCCACAATAAATTGTCCCAGTGTAGATTGTGTTGGAGTGTGCCATTGCTTCTATGCACTGTTTTGCCAGATGCTATTTATTTGAAAGAAAGCTATTTCTTAAACAAAAATGGGCCTGGCCATGCTACAGAGGTCCACTTTCAGAGACTTTAGTTTGTTAATCTTTATGTTTTGAATTATTCCATAAAGTTTTTCACACTGTAATTGTTTCTGGCCATCATGTTGCTTTTTATATTGCTGAGTCATATTTTGCAACACAGGGGTTTGTGTGTTTACTCATTGTGAAACGTGTGAGGCTTAGCAGTGTGGATCGAGGCCAGAGCAAATGTTTCCCCTCAGGAGTGCGGTGAGTAGCCATTCTTAAACAAAAGATTGCAACCCCAAAGAACCGCAAGCCCATGCATTTAATCTATTTTATTGGAACTCCTATAACATCTCAATTGATTTGCATCTTAGGGCCAAAACAGAAATAATAATCTCTTGCTCCACCCCCCACATTAGTAATTTAATCACTTGCCCCTGCAGTAGTCCTGATCTGGGTAAGGTGCCTTTGTCCCAATTCATACTGTTAATTTTATTTCAGGGCAGAAAATGTTATTATAAAAGTAGGTAAAGTGGAAAGACGGAGATGGAGATGAGAAGTGTCAGAGAATATGTGGTTAAATTAGTGCATTTTATCACACCTGGTTCATATTTTTTTTAAAAAATAAAAATAAAAATTGAAAGGTAGTTTTTTGCAAAATGTGGAAATAATTTGAGACAGACTGTAAACTATAGACCTCAGTTTATTTATTTTTATTTGCATTTTTAAAATTGGGTTTTATAAACAAGAATAATGTTATACAAACAAGTATACCAAGTTTTCTCATGTCATTTGTATATCACAAAAATAGCATAATAAATGTGGAAAAGTATCTACAACATGTTTCATTATTAGTGGTCAGTGTATAAGTTCTTGTTTTTGAAAAGGAGATGTGAAAGGAGAAAATGGCACTGCTTTATACAGAGAACACACTTTCCCTCAATACTGACACAATCTGAAAGAATTTACTGGGTTAACTAATTATCACTTGTCTTAATTTATCAGCTAAGATATTGGTCTTCAACTGGTATATTGGGAACTTAAGGTGTATAGGGGGATGGGGGTCACTACCACTGAACAAATATGTTGCGTAAATATAAAATGTGGGTCCCCAAGTGCATGTCTGGGCTAAAGGTGTCTCCCAGGTCTGAAAAGGCTAAGGACTGCATGTTGTTGTTGTTGTTTAGTCGTGTCCAACTCTTCGTGACCCCATGGACCAGAGCACGCCAGGCACTCCTGTCTTCCACTGCCTCCCGCAGCTTGGTCAGACTCATGTTCGTAGCTTCGAGAACATTGTCCAACCATCTCATCCTCTGTCGTCCCCTTCTCCTTGTGCCCTCCATCCTTCCCAACATATGGGTCTTTTCCAGGGAGTCTTCTCTTCTCATGAGGTGGTCAAAGTATTGGAACCTCAGCTTCACGATCTGTCCTTACAGTGAGCACTCAGGGCTGATTTCCTTCAGAATGGATAGGTTTGATCTTCTTGCAGTCCATGGGACTCTCAAGAGTCTCCTCCAGCACCACAATCCAAAAGCATCAATTCTTTGGCGATCAGCCTTCTTTATGGTCCAGCTCTCACTTCCATACATCACTACTGGGAAAACCATAGCTTTAACTATACGGACCTTTGTCAGCAAGGTGTTGTCTCTTCTTTTAAAGATGCTGTCTAGGTTTGTCATTGCTTTTCTCCCAAGAAGCAGGCGTCTTTTAATTTCGTGACTGCTGTCACCATCTGCAGTGATCATGGAGCCCAAGAAAGTAAAATTTCTCACTGCCTCCATTTCTTCCCCTTCTATTTGCCAGGAGGTGATGGGACCAGTGGCCATGATCTTAGTTTTTTTGATGTTAAGCTTCAGACCATATTTTGCGCTCTCCTCTTTCACCCTCATTAAAAGGTTCTTTAATTCCTCCTCACTTTCTGCCATCAAGGTTGTGTCACCAGCGTATCTGACTGCATGTGGTGTACCAATTTTGATCATTTTTATTTCGTTCCGTTTTACTACATCCTTGCTTTTCTCTGAAAATTTAAAACAAAGCATTTTCTTTTTAATAAAATAATAATAATAATAATAATAATAATAATAATAATAATAATACACCTTTAAAAGTGGTTCCCATGGGATTAAAGATGGGTTCCAATTTTAACTTTTGGAACAGAACTCTACAAATGATGCACTATTAATAGTGTCTGGATGTTGCACTGTGAACTTTCGCTACCCCCTGTTTCAAGGTCTCTGCATGGCTGCTGTCAGTTTTTGCTTCCAACCTCTAAAACCACTTCAGTTGACTTGCAACTACTTCTTATCTCTTTCCACCAGCCACAGGGTCCAAATAAAAGCTTCCCTCCTGCAGATTGCTTAAACCTGCAGGAAATGTGCCTTTCTTCATAAGAGCAAGGATAGGAGGGAGTGAGGAAGGCAGGCAAAAATAGGATACCAGAGAGTGCTCTGCTGAATAAAGTGCAGAGATGCAACCACAGAAGCAGGTTGCTTTTTTGCTGCTGTGATTACCTTTGGGTCACATCAGACAGTTACAGCCCCATTTTAAACAATTAATAAAGATGCTATTCTCTCTTAAGAGGCTGGGCTGAGGTTTCATTAGGAGGTACAACGAGAGAGTTATTTCTTCCCTTCATATATGCATACTGCTGCTCTTTCAACGGGAATACACTCCACATCATGAAGCAGTGCAAATAATTCCCTAGGTACTTTTCTACCACTATGATAATGTCCAATGAAGCCATCATTGAGTCAATGTGGACCATATGTAAAAATTCACAGTATTCAAAAGACTTTGGAAAATAATAGCAATGTACTTCCATGGTCTGCACGTACGGTTTCAACTTTCGATATTTTTAAAACCTGAAAACTGCTTTGTAGTTGAAATAGCTGTACTTGTTTGTGGAAAGATGATAGTCATTTTGGGCTTAGATTAATATCTTCTAAAATCAGCAGTCGTATGAAGACTAATAATAATGAGTCTGTGGGCAGGGGAATGGATTTTTAATATTGGTATGATTGCTAATTTAGTGAAAGGCAGGTCATATATTATATATTGCATCTATATTTCATTTAGGGGCTTCAAAGTAGCCTACAGTATAGTTGTAGGGATGAGGGTGGCACTGTGGTCTAAACCACTGAGCCTCTTGGAGTTGCTGATTGGAAGGTCAGCGGTTCGAATCCGCTTGATGGAGTTCGCTCCCGTTGCTCTGTCCCAGCTCCTGCCAACCTAGCGGTTCGAAAGCATACCAGTGCAAGTAGATAAATAGGTATCACTGTGGCAGGAAGGTAAATGGCATTTCCATGCACTCTGGTTTCTATCAAGGTGTTGTGTTGTGTTCCACCAGAAGCATGATCCAGAAAGCTGTCTGTGGACAAATACCGGCTCACTTGGCCTGAAAGTGAGATGAGCGCTGCAACCCCATAGTCACCTTTGACTGGACTTAACTATCCAGGGATCCTTTAGCTTTAGCTTTACCTTACAGTATATTTGGAAATGTGTGCTAGAGAACATGTCCTCCCTAGGCACTGCCTGGACTTAGACCTGCTCATCATCAGCCTCCAACAAGGAGGCTGTACTTTTATGCTTTGCTCTGAAACTAATAAATGAGGCTGATAAGGAAAGCAGAGACAATGAAGAATATATATTAGCTAGTTTCTCATACACATAGCACTAGAAATCAGAGTTGTCCAATAAAATTGTTCAGGAGCAACAGAATTCTTACATATCTACAATCTTCATATGCATTCCTTTTAAAAAAAACTCTGTAAGTTTCCTAGAGGCATTCAACTTGCTGCCATTGGAGACAGAGTGCTGGATTCGACAATCTTTTGATGTGAGTCAACAAACCAATTTGTATGATCTTCCCATTTCTATTTCACAAATCCATCACCATTCTACTCTTTGACCTCTCTTCAAAAGGGGACTATATGCTTTTCATGGATGTCTTCCAATGACTAATTTCCCACACATCGCCGCAACTCTGAGAGAACCTACATACGAGATGTGAAATTCAATACCCATCCTCTATGGCCAGATGGGCTTGCTCCTTATTGTGAAAATGGTATGTTCTCAAAGATTTCCTTCTGGCTACATTCCAAAGAAGGAAACAATTTAATTATGTGCTAGTGCTGTGAGGGCCATTAGATTGCTTAAGGTTGAGCTTTCAGAAGAACTGGCACTCAAGTCTATTGAAGATTATGTGTATCTCCAACTGTACATGAGTCAATTAATAATGTGAAAATTTTCAACTAGAGGAGGGCAGGATTAGTTCTTATGACAGTTTGTTAATTGATTCTTGTAGATGTAATGCAGGCCATGAAGACACCAGAGTCTAATTTTATTGAGTGGGATGTGAGGAAGACTGGGTGAATAATATTTCTCATAAAGTTTATTGTGATTTTCATTTAAAGTACACCCTCTTATTTTCTTATCCCAAATGCCTTAATTAAAATTGATCCAAGTGACAGAATGTTAATAACTCATTCAGTTATAATAATTTAAATTGGTTGTTCATGAAGGACTCAGGCGACAGAGCAAAACATCAGATCCTATGAATGGTAGTGTTGTGGCTGTTCCCTAACACATTTTTTGCCAATCAATTATGATGATGTACCAAATTTACTAACAATGCAATCCTATATGAGTCTACTCAGGAGGAAGTCCCACTGCTTTTAATCTCACACCTGAGTTTTAAAGCTGCATATTTATATTTTATTGGTTTTTCACCGTTCCTGATTTTTTTAAAAAATAAAATCTTGCTGTGAGACACCCTGAGAATTTGATTCTAGGTGGTCTATAAAAATCAACAACTATATAAGTACATATCAGATTTATTGACTCCTGCATTGCTTCCAGATCTCCTTCAGTTTGGACTAAATGATATATCATGCAGAACCAGAATTGAAATAAGGGCCATCACTATTATTGAGATATATACTAAACAATTTTTGTTGCATCAAAAAAAACACAAAATGAGGTTCTTCCTTAAAAAACTGTGTGCTTATGTAGATGAGGGACCTTACATAGGTTTATCAAGAAAAGAAGTTATGGAAAATGGCAGATATAATTTTAAAGGGGACATAAATCCTTTCACTTCGTGATATGAGAGAACCTCCTAATGCAGGTTAAATAGACCCAGAGGGGAAGTTATCCTCGAATGGTTTTCAGTAGGATTTTATTCTTTGAAGTTGCTAGCACTGGATACTGTCAGAGATAGGATATTGGGCTAGATAAACGGCTGGTTTGATTTAGCGTGGCAATGCATCAGGACTCTGCTGAATCAGCTCTGCCGGTTTCAGGGACAAAGAGCAGTTCAAGTGGATCAGATATACTCGTCCTAGAAAGGAACAGGTCTGAATTTCCCTCCCTGCTCCTCTTTAAGTGACAAGAAGCATAACCTTGAGCAAGCTAATTGTTCTCACTGTGCATTGATTTCTTTATCCCAGCCTTTGTCAACCTGTTGCACTCCAGATACTTTAGACCCTAGGTTCCCAACTGGTGGTCCGCGGACCCCCAGGGGTCCGCGAGCTATGCCGGAGGGGTCCGCAACGGGGCCTTCTGGCGAGGCAAGATGGCGGCGGGCACGCTGGCGTGGAGGTCCTAAACTCAACCAACGTGCCAGCGCCGCCAAATCAGCTCCCAAACGGTAAAAAGCAACCCAAACCGCATCCGCTGCTGCGTTGTTAGCCGAACCCTCCCCCCAGCGACCGCGCCGGATCGGCGCCGAGGACGCCCGGCCGTGGCCTTGGGGCTTGGGGCAGGCTACATCGCGGAGTGCCGACGCTCCGGTGGAGAAAGAGAGCCCCCGAGCCACCGAACGCGCTGAAGCCCACATCGGAGGGCCCCCGGAAGCGCTGCCGCTGCCACCCTCTCCCTCACTGGGACATAGGGAGGAGGGAGAAGAGGCTTTGCTCTGTTGGAAGAGTTCTGTTAGCGTTCTGTCACTGTTAGAGTTCTGTCACGGTCCTGTAGCTTGAATCAACGGAATGCGGTGGTGTTTAAATGGATGCAAAGGTGTTTTATGAAGTTTTTTTCTGACTCGGCCCTGCGCCGTAGCTTTTGGAGATCGCCAGACCCAAAGCGCGCCGCTTCCCTGCCCCCATAGCGCGGCCTCCTTTCTCAAAGCGCCCATTGTCTGCGGCTCACGTCGCACCTGCGACTCAGGAGCCTCTCCAAAGGAGAAGAGAAGCCGACGACACATCTCTCTCTCTCTCCACACACACACAAAGACTCAGGGACAATCAGGACCTCCCCCTCCTCCTCCAGCCACTTCCCTCGTGCCTCCAGCTCCCCCAGTTCCAGCAAATGTTGCCCAGCGAGGAAAGTGACAGCAAACAGGCTGTGTGGGTCAATGGGATGGAGCTTTGATCTGGGTGGGATCAGGTCAGGCCCAAGACATGTTGGAGCCTGATGTAAAATATCCAATTGGAAAAGGAACGCCCATCATACTGTACTAACTAATACGGGCCACAATTTTTATATATATATAAAGAGGTCTTGGCAGCTTTTGTTACAGAAATATCACTGTGTGTAATATTTCAGTATTAAAAACATTTTTTAAAAAAACCAAATGGAAATGGATATTACTCCCCCCCAAAAGCAAGCATTCATTTTGCCCGTTGTGAAACATGATACATACCTTTACAGCAGATTCAAAACATGAACCCCCACCCCCCCAAAAATTATGGGAGCTCTAGTTTACCCATAGCAGAGCTACAATTTCCCAGCATCCTTAACACATTACAATTCCCAGGAGTCCTTGGGGCGATGTGCCAACAGACCACCTTAATATTGCTGACGGTCTTGGGGGAACACTTAGTAAATTTTATTGCAGTTGTAGAAATTGTGATATGCTGTATAATTCCTTAATTTTATTTTTCTTTGCTTCTTTTACTTCCATAGTATTCAAAGTGTAATACAATAAAATGCAATATTATAATTAATTGTTGTTGTTGGCATCCATTTGCATCAAGAGGCAATGGAGTGTGCCACTGCACCAAAGTGACCTCCCTGGGGGTCACTTTGTGTATATGGAGGTCCTGGGCTGCCCAAATTATAAGACACCCCCTTTTCAGCCTCGCTGATGTGGTCCAAAGGAAAGCCGAGCAATACATTTGGCACCAGTTGGGCTGCAGGAGTTGCCAGAAGGAAGTGTGCAAGACACTATCCCACCGTCTCAGGGACTCCACTCTGGATTTGTGTAGACTTGCAAAAGATACTTAAAGAAGTAGTTCAAATCATCAACTACATTAAAATTCGACCTCTGCAATCCAGATTATTTTCTTTGTTGTGTAAACAGATTGGCAGTGAGCATGAGCAACTTCTTATTCATACGGAAGTAAGATGGCTTTCTCGAGGTAGGATCTTGTCAAGATTTTTTGAACTTGGAGACGAGGTTCGTCTCTTCCTTCTTGACACAAAGTACGCGGATTTTCTCACTAACTTCTCTTGGCTTTGCTCAGTTGCGTACTTAGCTGATGTGTTTGAACACTTGAATGTGTTAAACTTGAGTTTACAAGGAAAAAATGTAGACATGTTCAAAGTTGAGGATAAGATTAGTGCTATGGTCAAAAAGTGTCAGATCTGGGCGTCAAGGATAGAAAACAAGTCACTAACTAACTTTTCTACTTTAAAACAATTCTTGGAGTCATCAGAGGAGAGTTTGCCTGACCAGATCAAGATCAATGTAGCCGAGCATCTACGCAGCCTAGCCACCACTTTTAGAGAGTATTTCCCTGAACCTGACCCTGACGACAGATGGATTCGAAATCCCTTCAGCTGTGAAGATATACACAAAAAAAGAAGAGCAAGATCAACTTGTGGATCTGTCCAGCTGTGGTACGATGAAAAACATTTTCATCAGTGATAAAATCAGCACGCGAGGAGTACAAGAAACTTGGAGATAAGGCAATGAAAAAGATCCTTCTATTTGCAACCACATATCGGTGTGAGCAAGCATTTTCTTCCATGTGTTTCATGAAAAACAAATATAGGAATCGGCTCGACATGCAGTCGGATTTCAGAGTGAAAGTTTCAAGTTTGGAACCTAATATTTCAGAAATAATGGACTCAAAGGACAGATTTAACTCATCTCATTAAGAACTGAAAATTTAAACTAACTGGAGTACTCTGTTGTAACTAAAAACTCTTAATTTGGCTCTCACTTTTTAATTTTAGGATTAGGAATTAATGGGGGTCCTTGTCACAATAGCGGCTTGATGAGGGGTCCTCGAGAAAATTTTGTTGGGAACCCCTGCTTTAGACTACATCTCTCATCAGCCCATGACTGCCATGTGGCCTGGGGTTAATGAGAGAAAACATCCGGAGGGCACCAGTTTGGTTGCTTTCGTCCCAGGCAAGCAGTGACATTCAATTTTTCATGGGTCTATTTGTTTCCTTTTTTAAACAATTTAAATGTATGTCCTACTTTTGACCTGTCAAGAGAGGTCTACATGCAATAATGCCAATAGGAAACAATTTGGAATGAGTCAACAATTATTAAAAGAAACCAAAGCTACTAACTATCAACTATTTCCCATTTTATTGCAAAGCCTGGTTGTAAAAAGCCTCCTAAAAATGGTAAGCATGCTGGCCTGATGTGCCTCATTTGCTGAGAAATGCTACACAGAAGGTGTTACTGTGGAAAAGTCTAAGTTTGACCTGATTTTGTTCAGTGAAGTCCAAGACCTTAATGCCCCAGGGGAGAAAGCTTCATTTGGGGAACTTCACTTCAGGCCATTTTGGATTCTGCAGGGAAACACTTGCAGTATGAATTAGTCTTGCAAATATAACTGAAAGCCTGTACAGTTCCATGCTCACCCATGCTCTGGTACAGGATCATGGTCACCACATTATGTTGGTGCTGACCTTTAAAGCCTCCAATAGCCTTGGCCCTATATACCTGAATGAGCGTCTCCATCCCCATCGTTCAGCCCTGACACCGAGGTCCAGCTCTGAGGGTCTTCTGCCAGCTCCATCAATGTGATAAGTGAAGTTACAGGGAACCAGGCAGAGGACCTTCTTGATAGCGGTGCCTGCCCTGTGGAACACCCTCCCATCAGATGTCAAGGAGATAAAAAAACTACACAACTTTTAGAAGACATCTGAAGGCAGCCCTGTATATGGAAGGTTTTAATGTTTGATGTCACATTGTGTTTTTATGTTCTGTTGAAAGCTGCCAAGAATTGACCGAGGCAACCCAGTCAGATGGGTGGGCTACAAATAAAACAACAACCTACTACTGGAATGTGTGTATACTTTTGAAAGGCAGCCCTATGATTGCATTACAGTGGTCCAAGATGGAAACTAACAAGGCATCTATTATTGTGGCCAGATGTCCACCCTCCAATATCAGGAGAAATTGTGTCCCTCCAGCATGGCCAATGGTCAGGGGTGATTCAAGTTGTTGTCTGAAGAGGAGCAGATTCACCATCAGGGCCGGCTCTAGGTATAGTCCCGGTGGCGCGGGGCTGGTAGGCAGGGTGCTGCACGGCAAAGCCGCGCGGAAGCCATGCTGCGCACTGCGAGGGCAGGGACGCCGGAGCGATCTCCGCGCCTCAGCGCCAGGGCACCCGTCCTGCTCGAGACTGCCCTGTTCACCATCTCTGTCCTAGCAACATCTAGATCAAGGGAAGTAATAGTACCACTGTATTCTGCTCTGGTCAGACCTCACCTGGAGTACTGTGTCCAGTTCTGGGCACCACAGTTCAAGAAGGATACTGATAAGCTGGAACGTGTCCAGAAGAGGGCAACCAAAATGGTCAAAGGCCTGGAAACGATGCCTTATGAGGAACGGCTTAGGGAGCTGGGTATGTTTAGCCTGGAGAAGAGAAGGTTAAGGGGTGATATGATAACCATGTTCAAATATATAAAAGGATGTCATATAGAGGAGGGAGAAAGGTTGTTTTCTGCTGCTCCAGAGAAGCGGACACGGAGCAACGGATTCAAACTACAAGAAAGAAAATTCCACCTAAACATTAGGAAGAACTTCCTGACAGTAAGAGCTGTTCGGCAGTGGAATTTGCTGCCAAGGAGTGTGGTGGAGTCTCCTTCTTTGGAGGTCTTTAAGCAGAGGCTTGACAGCCATCTGTCAGGAATGCTTTGATGGTGTTTCCTGCTTGGCAGGGGGTTGGACTGGATGGCCCTTGTGGTCTCTTCCAACTCTATGATTCTATGATTCTAACAGACATAGTTGGCAAACTGGACAAAACCAGTAAGGCTTCTTTCTGCACCAGTGTTCCTGTCACAGAGGGAGCGTTGTGACTAGAGTAACGATTCTCCACACTGTTGCCTTTTCATGCTTTTATTATGTGCAGTCTATTTACAGTGCTAGAGCTGTACAGGATACATGTTTTCAGTCTCACACAGAACCCTGGAATGGGGGTTCCCGCGTTTTCTTCCAACATAAGAGACGGGGCATTCCAAATCTCCTCCCCCGTTTCCGCCGGCGTAATTCCGGAACCGGAGGGAGGCAGGCTCTCCTTTCCATGTTTTCCTTCTCCCCCTCTTCCCCCCCTCTCTCTTTCTGTCTACCTTGCAGCAGAGGCTCTGCCATCCTGCCGGAGCCCTGTCCCCTACTTCCTCCTTCCCCACTGGACTCTTCCCCCTCGCCGCTGATGCTGGTGCTGGAGGAGGAACTACTGCTCCTCAGGATGGAACCTTTTGTCTCTGTACCTTTTGTCCCTTACAGTTCCATACGGATGTTCAAGCAGCAATGTTGGGTGCAGGTGAATCTCTAGACCAGGGGTAGCTAACTATGGCCCTCCAGATGTTGTCAAACCCTATATCCCATCAGCTTTAGGCAGCATAGCCAATGGTCAGGGATGGTGTGGGTTGCAGTGCAATAACATCCGGACAGTCACAGGTTACATACGCCTGGCATAGATTGTGGGACTATTCCTGAAGGAGGTTGTGATCCCATTAAGGACAGGTTGGTCCCTACTCTCAATATCAACAAGGGTCCCCAAAATCAACAACTCTGTCTTATCAGGACGCAGCTTAAGCTTACTATCCCTTATCCAACTGCTGGCAAGAATTCACCACCTCCCATGACCTCTATTAGAGGAATTCTATGTGAATAACATCTACTTGAGGAATTCAGTTTCTGTGAGTTCCACTATGAACTGACCTAATTCACATCACTCAGACCAAAGTTTAATAGAACGATGCTGTTAAAACAAATGGAAGATATATCTGGTTATGTAATTTGTCTATATCCTGAAATCATATTTCTTGGTAGTATTAAAGCTCATGTACAAATGTCAAAACAGCCAATATTTGGGACTGTGCTTTTAACACAAAGATCTTGCTTCTACATGGAAATGAGGAGAGATCACCCTTTTGATAGCAGAAGGGTGCAATGCGCAATGATGCACAGATTAATTAAATTAACAGCATATGTGCAAAGCAGATAGAACCCACAAGCAAAGCATTTTTAAAAGTGTCCATGCATCTCCTTAGAGTGACTCTTAATGATAATTGGGGTTAAAAAAACTGGGTTGGTTAAGAACTTGAGCCAAATTCAAATGTATTTGTGGAAATTATCTGCTGTTATTAACGTGGGCAAATGATTTGTGTACGTTTTTTTCCTCTGTGCTTGCTATAAAGTGCTATGCATGGCATTATTAATCTCCATCTAGGATTATTGTAAGTATGATTTGGGATTAGTTAAAATCAATTACAAGCATTTTTTCTTTTTCTTTTTAAAGGATACATCTGGGCCAGGGGTCTATTCCCAGGTGCAGTGGTAGTTCATCTATCAGTTCATATGATGGAGAGGTAGAACGTTCTACTATTATTTTAGATTTATCACTTGCTTGTTACCTATGAGATCTCCAAATAACTTACATTTTAAAACCTAGACTTAAATCGATTATATCATTTTTTTAAAACATAAACCATTAACATTCTCATTCAAACATCTGCAATCACACACAAATAAAAACAACAGTGCCCCCACCCCCGCAAAATATGTTTTGGCAGCACACTAACATCAGAAACAACTCAGCCCGGTCCATTAAAAAAATCTGGGGGGTAGGAACAAGTCTTCACCTGGCATCAAAAGATGTCAGCAAATGTGCCTGGCAGACCACAATAGAGAGTATTCCAAAAATGGGGAGCCATAACTTGGAGAGGCTGATCATATACAGCAGCAAAGAGGGAAATATTTGTGTCAAGGGGGTAATTTTGGGGGACGGGAGATCCAGCAGTAAGTGGGGACTTCTCTCTCTCTCTTCCTCCCCACCCTGTGGGCTGCCAGGAAAGGGGAAATTCTGAGGTTCCGGTTTCCGCCGGCAGGAATGGCGGACCTGTTTTCCATCCCTCTGACCTTCGTAAGGAATTTGGCGGTTGCTAGGGGAGTAAATGGCAACCCCCTACCCTCTCCGGGAGTTACGGAGAGGGGCCGCTGGCCCGCGATGCCCCCAGACCCACTCCGACTGTTTATGGAGTGGGGGGAGCTTGGGCTGAAAAGCACTTACGAGGGCCAGGACTCCCGGACGCTAATCTGCATGGCGGGGATTTCCATGGTTAAAGAAGATAATTAGGCTTAAAACTATGGACATACTTCAGAAGGAGGGGAAGAAGCGCTGTTTACTGCTGAGAAATTTATGCTGCTGAGGGAGAGGAGTCAAAGGCTGTATATCATCTGGAAGAAGGATTGATGGGGACGGAGCGATAAGGGAATTGAGTTTTTTTTTTATTTTTCTTCATATGAGTTACTTCGTACCTTCCCAGACGCGATGTCCTGGCTTGTTTGGAGAGAAAGAGAAGCAAAAGACTGTGTGAGTTGAACTTTATAAACTGTTGTTACTGAGCATATTTTTTAAAGATGTGGAGTTGCCGATGAGAAAAGCCCCCCCCCCCCTAGTCGGACGGAAGGAGTCCTGGACGCGTTCGGAGGATTTATGAGCTGTGACGCACTTTGAATTGGAGCAGCGACCTGAAGCTAAGTTCAGCTATAGGGCAAGGAGATCCATTAATTTACCAAGAGTTTATGGTTTGATGTTTGGGTCTTCTGCCTGGAAAAGCTGTAAATTTTATAAAGATCGTTAATCTTCATGGCTATGAGAGAAAACGAAAGTGATTTGAGCTTTTTAAGATGGCGCTGCTTCGAGGCAACAGGGAGCTCCAGACTAAGAAGATTTATGGGGAGGCTGGACTGATTAACCCACACAGGAGAAAGAACATTTGTGAAACCTTGTTTGATATTTATCTCAGCAGCTGGGAAACAATCGGTTGAAAGTGGAAAACATCTATGTGACTGTAAGGGGAAGATCTGGATTATTATGAACTTGGAGGACGATTTGAACTTTAGAAAAAAGACGGCAGTGGACGGTTGCGAGGAATCCCCAATTTCTTGAAGCATGGGAACCCAAATAAAAAATTCTTTAGACGATTTGGCATAACATTCGGTTTGATTGATATATATATGTGTATAATTTGAAATAATGAATGTGATATAATTGGTTTTAATTGGAAAATTAATAAAAATATATTTTTTAAAAAAAAAGGAAAGGGGAAATTCTGTCTTGTCAGGGGTCTGAACTGCTTGTTTTAAGAGGCCTCCTCTTCTCCTTCTCCTTCCAGCCAATGGAGTAGTGTGAGGGTGCAGCACAGGCAGTTGCTCCAAGCGCAAAATTGTTAGGGCGTCCATAATTTCAACTCCTGGTTTTCCCTCAATACAGCTGCATGCTTCCGTCACTGGGCTCCATTGAAAACAGGAACCAGAAAGTGAGCTCTCCAGACAACGGAATGACTCTTCTTTTATTATCTCTGTGGCTGCGTCATCTCCTGGGTGACATGGATGCCCTTAGGCAAATGAATGTGCATGCATATTCCGTCAGTTTCCCTCCTCTCCAACCAACCCCACCCATAGCTGCCAAGTTATCCCTTTTTTAAAGGAATTTTCCCTTATGCTGAATAGGCTTCCTCGCGAGAAAAGGGAAAACTTGGCAGCTATGACCCCACCTCCGTGTAGCCCCAGGCACTGGCAACCCACACTATGCCACTGCTTCAATCACTTTATTGCAGCTCCCCCCCCCAGCCATTTCTCTCCCTCTGCCCAACTTCCCTCACTCGGGGTTCTCCTTCTTCTGTGTGAAATTATGCTGAGGCCTGCATGTGATCTGTGGCTTTCCCACCCCTTTTCCGCCCTTGTGTTACTCTTGCTTTGTGAGATCTCACCAGAAGCCACTGCAGCTGCCACTGCTTCTCTACCAGTGGTGGAGGGGCTGGAGCTGGCAGGGCACCCATGGGAGCATATCCTTTTGTGATTCTTCCACATGAAGCAGCTGCCTCAGCTGGCCTCACTGGGGGGTCAGCTCTGCTATATTGACCCTAAAGCAAAATAGAATTCTGTGCAGGCCATTGTCCTCTTCTCCACCTCTTCAAAGCTAATGGACTAGTGGCAAACTCTTGAGGGTCTCTGACCTCCAGTTGGCTCTGTATCCTGTAGAGCAGTGGTCAGCAAACTTTTTCAGCAGGGGGCCGGTCCACTGTCCCTCAGACCTTGTGGGGGGCCTGGACTATATTTTGAAAAAAATATGAACAAACTCTTATGCCCCACAAATAACTCAGAGATGCATTTTAAATAAAAGGACACATTCTACTCATGTAAAAACACCGGGCAGGCCCCACAAATAACCCAGAGATGTACTTTAAATAAAAGGAGATGCATTTTAAATAAAAGGACACATTCTACTCATCTAAAAACACCAGGCAGGCCCCACAAATAACCCAGAGATGTACTTTAAATAAAAGGAAACATTCTACTCCTGTAAAAACATGCTGATTCCCGGAACTTCCGCAGGCCGAATTTAGAAGGCGATTGGGCCGCATCCGGCCCCCGGGCCTTAGTTTGGGAACCCCTGCTGTAGAGCTTTCACCAACTGGGTGCTCTCATGATGTTTTTGACTACAATTCCCTCAGACCCCAGCCAATATAGTCCTAGTCCATAACATGTCTGGGGAAGGCTGATTTATAACTTCTCTCACACACCTCCAGATGGATATCTCCTGCTAATTGTGGCTACCCACCATCACCAGCATTTTAATGTGCCTAATTTGCCAGTGAGAAATTCTATCTGTCTGCTAAAGATAGCTTGGATCAAATAATCAAAGAGATTTCTTTTCACATTCTCAGTGGCAGAGGAGTGATAAGGATGAGAAGGAACATTTTCTTTTTGAGGAATCTAATCGCTCCCGCAATAAAATACAAGCAGCCTTTGTAGCCATGCAGGGGAAGTCAATGTGAAACTATTTGTGACAGAAACATGCTTTCCAGTGCAAAACAACTGATAATGGAAACTCTTTGACCTGGATTTCATTTTTCTTCTTTTTGGAGTAACTAATATACTTCAGCAGGAAAGGACAGCTCTCAGATTGGTCCAGGAAAAAAAAAAGGCAATATACAATTTGTGCATTAGGTGACATGGGTTTCTATTATATATATCTATATAGGAGAACACCAGGAGATATTTGGTTTTTCCTCTCTATTACAAACTGGTTTTTTTAAAATGATATTGAAAGAAAATAGCCTTTGCTAAAACAACTTATGCTCAATATGCAATAAACTTCAACGAGTTCTCTTTCACAGAGGGTGGAAGGAACACTTAACAGCCTGAGTTTTCCTGTGCCCTTCTACTACCGAGGCAGAAATCCAGAAGAAATTGCTCAGGGCCTACTGAAGTAATGACAGTGACAGAAAGTTTCCTCCACCTGTCAAATGTCAGTGTGGTGTATTGACTGGACTACATTTGGGATAGCCTAGGTTCCAGAAGTAGCTGCTGGGAAAGGGCATCACTGCAGACTTGGCCTCCCAGCAGTGGTGTCCCTGCCACATACCAAGTTGGTTCAAGGAGAAGAAAAGGTTGATAGTTAGTAGGGCCGGCTCTAAGGCAAGGCTGGGTGGCACAATGCGCCAGGGCGCTGGGCCGCCAGGGGGGGCGCCACACTGCGCCCGCCAGACAGCCGCGCTGGGAAACGGGGCGGGGGGAGCACCGGAGGGATCTTCGTACCACGGCGCCAGGGCACCAGATATGCTTAAGACGGCCCTGGTAGTTAGGTCAGATTAGTTTGAGTGCATTGCAGAGCATGCTAGAATGCATATGCCAGTGCTCCCACCCTTATTGCAGATAATAATATTGTGCAGCTTGAAGCAATTGGATTCATAAAAACTGACTCCTTCTGGAATAAAATATTGTCCAGATTCATAAATATTGATTCAAAGTTTTACTAACCAGAACTTCAAAACAGGTACACACACACACACAAAAAGGATCCATCCAAATAATTCCAGAAGACATGGTTGTCTAAGAAGTAGGCCCATCTTCTTAGAAATAAAATAACTTATACAGTAATCTGGCTAACAGATCTCTTGCTCTTCATTAGCCTGCACTCCAGCCCAAAGCTGTTGAGCTCCTTGAAGGAGTCATTTTCACATCCTTCTCCCAAAGTGCCTAAGAACAAAGAAAACAGCCACCATCCTTCGATACAGTGAATTTGCAATTGAATACCTTCATCACATGATCTAAAGTTAAACACTCAGTATAAGAGCAGAGAACACCACAGTTAATTATCAAAGTTCAGAGAGCTCTCAGTATGCTGCCATGGAAAATCCCCAGTGTTAGCAATACAAATAAGGGCATTCTCCATTTTAGTGTCAATGAAACAATTATGCTTAAGAACCCTGACTTTGCCATTGTCATGCCCCACCCCTGTACCATCCTGGGATATGGCAATGATGCCATTGCCAGGAGGCACAGCCCTCCCTGTCTGCTGCTTCTGCCAGGTAGATACTCATCCAGGAAGCTTTTTCTACAGCTTTGGTTATCCTAACCAACTTTACTGGATTTTTGTGTGGATAAAAAGTGGGGGGAATAATTAAGTCCTTTGGCTCCAGCTGCTGAGGTGGGAGGTATGATATAAGTGTAATAACTGCATAAATAAATGTACACCAGTTGCCAGCTGGCATCCACCTATCTCAGGAAACAAAGGAAGAGTGTGCCATTGGAGGCCATATCAAACGGTTGGAGAGTTACAGCACCTGCTGTGGCTGTAGAGGTCAATATGGGAGAGACATGTTTTGTTGCAGCTGGGGCAGATGAAGGTGTTAGCTTGTGCTGATGCAGGTGTGCCATTTCATTTATTCTTTCTATGCTCCTCCCTGCAGTCCCTCCTCTGGTCATTGCTGTGGATATACAACCTGACTGATGGTCTCCAGGTGTTGGGTTGTCTTTAAGCAACACCCACATGGCAGGGTTAATGTCACCTATGCAGGCATCCTTGTAACACAGAGTTGATCTGCCAACAGGCCCGGTGCCCGAAGCCAGCTCCCCAAAGAGGATCCTTGGGGATCCTGCCATCTTCCATTCTGTGGGCATGACCAATCCAGTGTAGATGTTGCTGGGATAGCAGTACAAACATGCAGGGAATGTGGGCTTAAAAGATCATATATTTGATTGAGACTGTCCCACCCAAATAATATAAGGTTGTATCTAACTGAATTTTCCCCAGAGCAGACCCATTGAAATTAATGTATCTGTTTGTTTTGTCCATAAATTTCAATGAGTCTTCTCTGAATATTGAAAACAACTCTCTTAAAGCAGAGAGATGGGGTCAATTTTAACTAAGCAAACAGGACGCATGGGTGAGGGGTGCTGAATCTCACCAAGGGCTTTTCAGTGACAACACTGCAGTTGTGGAATTCTTGTTCATGACTGGTATGCCATGATATAGCTCTGTATGACCAGATCTTGTTTTGTAGACATATGCTGATACCTTTTTTTATTCCAACAGGTATTTTATTATTGCTTCCTAGCGTGTTCATGCCATCTCCTCTGGTTTTAAAAATGCCCATTTTTGTTTCATTTTTAATTAATTTTCTTTTATTGCGACTCTTTTTTTGTTAGCACCAATAATTTAAATACATAAATAATGTGTGCCAAGCACCAGGAGTAGGATTTAGGTGTAGCATGGCCCCCCTCCCTCTCTAAATTGTGCCTTGAGTAAGTCATGATTCTTAAAAAAATATCTGTCCAGTCTGAACTATGTTTCAAAATATATAGTTCTGACTTCAAATATTCATTGCTTTCTATGCTAGGCTGTAAAGAACTTTGGGGTGGCAGGGAGGGGGGGGGAGAGAGAATCCCCAAAGCTATAAATAACTCAATCCCTCTCTGTATGACCAGTTGTAGATGGTGATGTATTGATTGAAAGGAAGGTTCATGCTGTAAAGCCTTTTAATGAAGGCTTAGCAACGACCATGATTTAAGACCATGGAAATGTCCTGTAGAGGTTGCTAAGAAACATTTAACAGGCACGTATCAAATCCTTAAGCCTAAGGATGAATTGTTCACTTGCTACCCATAAATTATGCTCAGCCAATGTTTAAGGAGACAGTGATAGAAGTGTATTATTGGTTCACAACAAACATCATCAGTGCTAAACTGCAGCAATAAATGCCATGTCCCTGGTGAACATCTTGGCTTAATAGAGACTCGGAGTTTTCAAAGAAAGCTCACCACATCCATCACAGGATGGAGCGAGGATTGTATCTCGGTTAGCCTTTGCTACAGCGTGGCTTCCTTCACACAATATCAAGGTGACACTGACATTCATGAGCATAGCTGAGTTTTAGGCTAATTTGTGGGTCATTGTATGCAGTGTGTGTGTGTGTGTGTACTTTAAAGCGAGTCACAGTTATAGACTGTGTTCCCTGGTAAAGTTAAAATTGACATGGAAATCTGTGAATAAACTCATTGAACACAGTGGGATTTGCTTCTGAGCAAATGCACATGGGGCCACAATGTAAGTTTAGCAGTGCTTTTATTTGAGTCAAGAAGTGTAACATTATTTGGCACTAGAATAACAAACTCCTTCCTCACTCCATTAGAAATGAGCTCCTATATTATTATTATTATTATTATTATTATTATTATTATTATTTGCATTTATATACCACCCTATACCTGGGGGGTCCTCAGGGTGCTTCACAGATTGAACCTGGGACCTTCTGTGTGCAAAAGCAAGTACTTTTCCACTGAGCTACAGTACAGCCCTTGGCCAAGATAAGAGGAACACAAGGAGCTGCGTAATACTCAACCAGTCTATTGGTGTACCCAGTTCAGCATTGTTTACACTGACCAGCAACAGCTCGCTAGGGTTTAGATATAAGACATAGGAAACTGCCTTACACCTTCCACATCAGACCACTAGTCTATCTCACTTACCGGTAGTACAGTCTACCCCAGGGGTCAGCAAACTTTTTCAGCAGGGGGCCGGTCCACTGTCCCTCAGACCTTGTGGGGGGCCAGACTATATTTTGAAAAAAAAATATATGAATGAATTCCTATGCCCCACAAATAACCCAGAGATGAAATTTAAATAAAAAGACACATTCTAATCATGTAAAAACACCAGGCAGGCCCCACAAATAACCCAGAGATACATTTTAAATAAAAGGACACATTCTACTCATGTAAAAACATGTCGATTCCTGGACCATCCGTGGGCTGGATTTAGAAGGTGATTGAGCCGCATCCGGCCCCTGGGCCTTAGTTTGGGGACCCCTGGTCTACACTGACCAAGGAGTTATTCCCTGGAGATGCCAGGGATGGAACCTGGGACCTTTTGCAAAGAAGATGCTCTAACACAGAGCTTTGGTCCTGTGTTTCCATGCCCACAGAGCATGCTCAGTCCTCACTGGGCCAGCGTTGGGATTCTATATGAGATCCTATCATGATCTCTAACCAGAATATATTGCATTGCAACTAGAAAAATCAAAAAGTATCCTTTCAAAGAGGAGTGGGTGAGATTCAGCTGGTGACAACTGGCTTTAAGTTGCACAGACATCTGTTGAGGATGCTTCGGGTACAGTGTCTTATTTATTTATTTCCCACCTTTCCTCCAAGGGGCTGAAGGTGGCATACACAGTTCTTTCCATTGCCATTTTATACTCAAACAAACCTTGTTAGGTAGGTAAGGCTGAGGGAGAGTGACTGGCTCAATGCCATACAATGTGCTTTATGGCTGAGTGAATATTTGAAACTTGGTCTCCCAGATCCTAATGCAGTGCTATAAGGATTGCACGGACTAGGAGAGGATGTTTATTATGATGGGATTTGGGGCCCAATTGGGGTGTACTAAGCTATTTAAGGACTTAATTAGTAGAGCTAACAAAACTTACCTGTTAATAGTTGTCTAGTGGTGATAGTGGTGATAGACAAATGAGTTATTGAGTCATATTCTGGTGAAATATTTGCAAGACTTTCAAGGTTAAGTTACAATACTCTCAATATGATTTGTGAAATTTCCTAAGTTCTGTATGTATGTTTGGACAGATAAAGACATGTAAGGAATATCTAGCTAGCACTAGAGTTAGTACTGAAGAACCCACAAATGAAATGATATAGTAATTTAAAACAAACAACTCTCTTGATGCCTTCAGCAGAGCCAGGCATATTGGTGCAGCAAGTGCTGAACTGATTAATAGAAAGCTCCTTACAATATGGAGCTGGCTGTGATTCATTTTGCGAGGAGGACGAGTAATTGCTGTGAAACAATGAAAAGTTGGTCCATTTAGAAATCTTACTTGAGATTGCTTTGTAAGAAACAACATGAAATGAGCAAAGTCTATTGTTCAAAAATCCCTTTTCTGCTGACCCTGGAAAAACGATTAAAGGAAAACTTCTGCGGTTGTTAAGACTTCATTTTGTCTAAAAGGAAATATAGAACCAGGACAGTTCTTCAGTATGTGCTCTTAGCAAAACTGTTTGAACCAAAACCCAAATGAATTTAGAGGGTCCTTTGATTTTAATCAGTCAAATTCAAAAGCCAGTAGCAGTTTCACTGGTCTTGGGTTTGTTCATGAACTGTCATTGAAATACTGCTACACCTGCATTAATAGGAAATTGATCACAGGTATGTTTAAGGTGGAGATGGGCAAGTTCTTCCCCTAAAGCCAGTCAACCACAAAGCCCCTTACCATTTACGAGCTGAGGAGTGAAAGCTGCAGTGGTGGCTGTCCTATAAGTACAAAAGGGGCAAGGGAGATCAGACCTCTCCCCTCTCTGGTACACTCATCACAAGCACATAAAGGAAAACTGGAAAATGTATATTGGAAAATTTGTCCTTGCAAAATGCATATTTTCCCCCAACAGCCACCAGGAAATTAGTGGATTTCCCCCCGGGACCTATTTCAGTATGGCCTTTTCTCCTGAAACACAGTAGCAGTGCTATTGTCAGAGGGTCGTCATGGCTACTCTAGAGTAACTCCACTTGAGTCCAGTTTGTCTTTAAAGACTTTTATTGTGCAAGTATTTACAGTGCAGAGAGAGCTTAAAACATGACTTCTCATTCTGAATCAGAATCCGGCAATGGTGTACGTCTGTTCTTACGCCAGCAAAGTAGTCGGGGCACCCCAAAACGCCTCCCCCTTGACCTGCGTCATGGTGCTCTCCTTAACTCTTGCGCCAGAAGGAGCGATGCCCTCTTAGTCTCCTCCCTGTCAAGCTGGTAGAATGGCTCTCCACCATCCTTGAGCCCTTGCCTGCATCTCTCTCCCCTCGAGCTTTCCCATTGTTCCACACGCTGGTTTCTCTCTCCCTTTGAGTCTTTCCCCTCTCCCCTGGCTGCTTCAGACCCACTGCTGCTCCCTGTGCTTGGCGAGGTGGACGTTAGGATGATGGGGGCTGGCTCCCTGTAGGGAGTCACCCTTACAGCTATCTTTCTAGAAACAAGAGGTAACAGAATTCACCAGGAATGCTTCCCTTGTTCTCTTATAATGGCAGTGGCGCCCACCTGAGAGGTGCCGAAAGTGAGTTCCGGTGAGTTGTGGCTGAAAAAAAAAAGCCCTCTGCTGCCCATTGAGGTCAGCTTTCTTTCAAGGGAATAAATCTACAGGACCACCTCTCCTGGTATGCCCCACAGAGGACCTTAAGCTCCATGAATAACTATAGTTTAGCGGTCCCGGGCCCTAAGGAAGTCAGACTATCAGTGATGGCTCCGACCTGGTGGAATGCTCTGTCCCATGAGACTAGGGCCCTACAGAACTTAACCTCTGTCCACCAGGCCTGTAACACAGAGCTATTCTGCCTGGCCTTTAATTTCAACTCAGCCTGATCTTTTATTTCCCTTCTCTTCCCCCATCCCCTTTTTATGAAGATTACCCACTCTGGGACCCCACAGTTAATTCTCCCCTGGCCTCCTTGCTGGCCCAAGTAGGACTAATTTAGCCAGCTAGCCCTGATGACTATCTAATGTTTATTGGATGGATTTTCCCCAAATTGATTTTTAACTTTTGAATTTTATTGTTATTCATGCTTTTATACTGTATTTTATGCTGCTTTTATGTTGTATTACAATTAAGTGTTTTAAATTTGTTGTTAGCCGCCCTGATTCTGGGTTTCTGAACTGGGAAGGGCGGGGTATAAATAAATAAAAAAATATTTTTTTATTATTAAATGAGACATGGGTATGCTTCAAGGACTGTGTCCAATATAGGAGAGGCTCACCAATTGGATATTTTAGGATATATTTACTGAGACTTTCCTCAGGTACCATAAAAGGTACTAGTGGGCACATTGGCACCCATAGCCCCCCCCAAATGGCGCCCCCTGTGCTAAAGGAGCAAAATGTTGGCTCCTCTAGATGCAAAAGAGTGGCTCTTTTATAAGAGTACTTGATGGCTGTCAGCATCTAATTGCTACATAACTCAGGATGCCATAAGGTGAACAGAAAGGTAACATTAATAAAAGCATCCAGGTGATAACAGGATGTCTAATGACTTGCATGAATCTGAAGGGAACAGACTGGAAAGGAACATTTTCAACTCAGGAGGAATTGTAGCCAATATTTTCCAGAAACCAACAGTAGGTAATTGACTTATTAGAGTCTCCTGCTGCCATTTCCCTAGAAACAGCAGCAACAAAACCACAAAATAGTAAATGAACAAGGGGCCTTTTCTGCAGAAGATCTGTGCAAAAATAACTGCAGGCCAAGTCAGTGTTGGATAGACTTGATTAGGATTTTTTTTAAGTGCCCCCTCCCTCAGCACAGTGGCCAGGTAACATCAACTGTCCCTTGCAAAGAATCTAGGAAAGAAATGGGACAGGACACCACTCTAGGAACCTGCTCCTAGTAAGTCTGAAAATTACTAGGAACAACAACAACAAAAATGGATTAATCTGCCATTGTGCTTTTAACAGCAGGACAACAAAATTTACTCTAACCTGTGTGATCTTCACATGCTGTCAATAGCTTTCATTTTTAAAAGTCCCATTGATTTCAATTTAAAAACTTAATATTTTTATTAATGCACTGCTAGTAAAATCTGTAGGGATTTGCATTGCCTAGTGGTGGCTGGATTGTGCCCTATTATTTTATTTTTATCTTCCTCAACAGTCGATGTAACTAAGATGATCACTCAAGCACCCTCGCAAACTTACGGTGAGCTATCCATCCAAAGTTATAACATCTCAATTCCTCCTCTTTTTAAATTTTCCAGTCTGGACTAAGTGGACCTTGAATAACACTCACATCTGTTGAGCAGTTAAGGATTGGATTCATGTTTAAGTGAGCTCATTGATTAATGAAAATGACGGAGCCATTATAAGAGGATAAACAGCTTAGAAAGCAGTCACTATAATGGAGATTAAGATTTGGGAGGTAATGACCCAGCAAGTCAACACAATTTAGCTGGTGGAGACCCTTAAATGGATTACACAAAGGTTTACCTGGTCTTGATGTATTACAAGTGACAGTGGGTAACTCTTCAAATGACAGACTACTTTAAAGTGTGTTTGGTTCCTGCGTGCATTTTAAGCTAAATTGTGCAACCTGTGTATAGGGGAGTGGGCAGTATAGGGGAGTGGGCAGTCTCAAAACTGGAGTAGAGTAATCATCAGGAGTGTCAACTTGGCCTCATGACCGTGGGTGTCTGGGGTCGTGGGTGCCATGCAACATGCATGGCCCTGGCACTGAAATTTGTGGGTGCCCGAACCCTTCATGGGGAATTTTGTGGGTGCTCAGGCACCCAGGCCCCAGGGAGCTAGAACCTATTGTAATCATCAAGCATATAACTAATACATGCTGACAAAGATTGGCAACTCCCCCCCCCAACAACAACAATACAAGAACAACAATACTGGTAGCAACAGGTAGCAGAGAAATAAGAGATCTGGCTGATAAAAAAAAGGTATAGACAAATTCATTGAGGATATGGCTATCAATGTCTAATTGAAGCCCCCCCCCCCATTTATATTAACTCTTTATAGAGATGTTTGGGCTCTCTTCTACGTTGAATGAACCCACATACAGAGGGAGGTGGTATCATGACAGCAGGCACTGCTTCTGCACAGGTTAAGGAATTGTCCTTTCCAGGGTTACAGGTTGACCAGCAATGGTTCTATGCACCAAAGAATACACACAGCAGAGGCAAAGGCTGCCACCACTACACACTCATGTTCTGTAGAAAAGTGGGGAGACCTGAAGAGGGCTTTATGTCTAAAGGGATCCTCTTTTGACCCAAGACTTTTCTCCACAGACAAAGAGACTGTCTTTTGATTTATGAGGGAATTGCAGGGTGCTGGGGGGGGGGGGGGAATAGAGCTAGCTATATGTGGCAGGTGTCACAAGCAATGTGACAACTAGCCAGTATTGCACAGTCATACCTCAGTTTAAGTACGCTTCGGTTTGAGTACTTTCAGTTTAAGTACTCCACGGACCTGTCTGGAACGGATTAATCCACTTTTCATTACTTTCAATGGGAAAGTTCGCTTCAGGCTAAGTACACTTCAGTTTAAGTACTGCACGGACCTCCTGGAACGGATTAATCCACTTTCCATTACTTTCAATGGGAAAGTTCACTTCAGGTTAAGTATGCTTCAGGTTAAGTACAGACTTCCAGAACCAATTGTGTACTTAAACCGAGGTACCACTGTACTGATGTATTAATAATGTTCTCTCACATAGTACTGGGAACTGAAATAGTTCTGGGCTGAGCATTTCTCCAATCCCTCCCCCCTTCCTTGTCAATTAATGAGAAAGATGTTGGTTTTGGAAATTTTCAATGGAGAGAGAGAAAATCAGTGAAATTCTCAGATGTGAGGTATAGAGCTTTCACTTTTGAGGCGGCTGAAGGGTGTTTGTAACTGTCCAGAGTGCTGAAAAAATATACCGGAAAGAAAAATATACACACCCCATGCTCAGTCACCTCACGGTAGGGAAAAGCAGATCTTTCCATTTCGTTTTTTTCCCTAAGTTTTCAATTTTTTCCTGTCTTAAAGTCCGTACTCCACATTTCCACATCAGTGTCTGGACATTTTTTTGTTAAAGTGCTCACGAAAATCTATCAATGTATTTCTCCGAATATACATGTTTGTGTGCAATTCCCCCCTAATATCCACATTTTTACAACGTAATGCATTTTAGTTTTGTATGCTCTTTTCACCAATGTATGCATTTTAACAAAAAATTTAGCCTTGATTGTTTGTACACAGTACTTGGCTAGTGAAGTGTGTTAGTATTTGTAATGTAATTTCATTGGAAATGTATTTCACAAAGAATAAATGGTATTGGGGGAAGGAGGTGGCAGTTGGCAAATGGTAGTTGACAGTTGGGAATTGGCAGTTGGTTGGTTATTCTGGTAGTTCTATCTTGACTGTGAAGGTGAGATCACAAATAGTTAAAAAAGTACACTGTGAAATTTGGAGACATGCACATTTCAAAGGGTGACTATATTTCAGTCCATGTATGGTTTGGGGAAGTGTGAATTAGGTGAGGTTGATTTTAAATAAAAATTGATTCCAGTTTCTCTTCCATCCCTACTTTTAAGTCCTAAAGAAAGCTCAAGCTCCACACCCACTTAAATTCTAAAGAAATTCTAGTGTCCTGAGAATGAGGCACAAAAATTGAAGCTTTTTTCCTCAGAGGTGAAAGCCTCTGAGAAACTGGAAGACAAATTTTGGCACAGATCTGAAAAGCCAGTGAAACCTAAATCATCATTGACTCTATCCATAAACTGCTATCAAAATAAAAATAAAAAATCCTTCCAGTAGCACCTTAGAGACCAACCAACTAAGTTTGTCATAGGTATGAGCTTTCGTGTGCATGCACACTGCACACAAAAGCTCATACCTATGACAAACTTAGTTGGTCTCTAACGTGCTACTGGAAGGATTTTTTATTTTTATTTTGACTGTGTCAGACCAACACAGCTACCTAACTGTAACATAAACTGCTTTATTCACATCACATTTTGATCTCTCTCTCTCTCTCTCTCTCTCTCTCTCTCTCTCTCTCTCTCTCTCTCTCTCTCACACACACACACACACACACACACACACACACACACACAGAGAGAGAGAGAGAGAGAGAGAGAGAGAGAACTCTGGTTCTATCCCAGTCTGCCAAACTCCTTTAAAATCAGATTTACTAGGTTTTTTCTCTCACGCTCTTTCTGTTCTGTCTCTATTGAAAGAGTCATTTCTATTTGATAAGTGAACATTATAGTAATGTTTTGACGGGTCAGCATGTTCTCATACTATAGATTTTTTAAACACAGAATTAATTAATTGATCTGCCTATAGTACCACATTTCCTTCTAGTAATTAAGCAGAACTTTAATTTCAGTTAATAACAATCATTGATTTTCCCCACCTGCCATATTAGGATTAATTTAATCTTTCCATGCTCATTGATTTACAAATTCATCAAGGTATGTTCAAATGTAACCTTTATGGTTCAAATATCCCCCACCCCCGAAATGATTCTCAAATTAAGTGCTACTATATCTCCGAGTCATTCTTACACTGTCTGTATAAGAAAAAGAAAGAAGTTACTGTATGTTGGGTATCCCAAGCAATGATACAAAATTTAAATTTAAAGGGAAAGCATCATTTTAGGATGCAGCAGGTCTCTGGCTCAGCTAGCTGATTCCCAGGCTTACGTGGTGTTAAGTCCCCAACTCCAGCTCAGCTCCATGCTCAATGGGGGACCTCTGAAGATGATCTGCCATTGGAGGCAGATGGATCCAATTTAATGGATGAAATTGAAAACTGATGATGGCTCATCATCAAGCCTACCTAGCGCAGTGGAGGCAGCAAAGAAGGCATACTTTGCTGCACCCATTGCATCCTTATTGCACTGTCCAACATAACTTTTTCCAGGTAGTGTGGGTCCTTTTACAACCTGGCCCGAAGCAGTTGGCAAAAGTGATGGTTGCCCACTGTCATTTGTGAAACATTTTGAGGATAAAATTGCTTGCATCTACTGGGGTCTTGACTCCACTGTTACAGCAGATGATTTTCACTGGGTGTCCGCAGAGTACTCTCTAATCCTGATGTGTTGGAAGGTATTTGGGTTGGTCAGACTGACTACTTGTGACCTGGACTCTTGCCTGTCTTGGCTGACAAAAACTAGCAGAAAGGGGACAGCTGCATGGGGCAGGAAGGAGATTAATGTATCATTGCAAGAGTGGGCGGTTCCTGCCTGCTTGAAGGAGGCAGTGGTTGGTAAGACCACTCCTTCTTCCTGGATTTGGAAAATCTGAGTAATAATCAGCCAGTTGCCAATCTCCCCTTCTTGGGAAAGGTTCTTGATCAGGTGGTCTCAGATGTGATCCAGGCACTCTTGGAGGAAACTCCAAGGAGGAGATACATTTCAATCATGGTTTAGGCCCAGTTTTGGCAGACAAACTGCTTTGATTGCCGTGTATGATGACAGGGGAGAGATAAGGGAAATGTCTGCCTGTTAATTCTCCTTGACCTCTCAGTGGCTTTTGAAACTATCGACTATGAGATCCTTTCTGGAGCAACTGTCTCAGCTGGGAGTGGGTGACATCATTTTGCAGGGGTTCTGGTCCTACTTAGATGATGGTTTCCAGAGGGTGATGCTTGAATGATGCTTGGGGAGTGAAACTTTGCACTAGCTTAACTTACATGAACTTGCTTTCTTAAGTTGCATTCCTAACAATGCCTGCTCAAAAGAAATTCCTATCAAATTCCATGAGACTTACTCCCAGGAAAGTGGAGTAAGGATTTTTGTCTCACAAATTTACAAGGAGTTTCATGTGATGTGAAAAAAATCATTCCTGCACGTTACATTTTCAAAGTCATCATTTTTTAATGCTGAACTATTGCATTGTTTTTCTCACACCATTTCCCAAGGAATAAGAAGTTCTAGGGGCTGCCTTTTATACATCCTGTTTCCTTTCAAGAAGAAAGCTCTGGAGACTTCCTTCAGATGTCTGTTTGTTTAAATATAATAATAATAATAATAATAATAATAATAATAATAATAATAATAATAATAATTTATTTCTACCCCACCCATCTGGCTCGGTTTCCCCAGTCATTCTGGGCAGCTTCCAACAAAAGATTAAAAATACATTAAAACATCAATCATTAAAAACTTCCCTAAATAGGGCTGCCTTCAGGTGTCTTCTAAATGTCATATAGTTGTTTATTTCTTTGACATCTGGTGGGAGGGCATTCCACAGGGTGGGTGCCACTACCAAGAAGGCCTCTGCCTGGTTCCCTTTAATTTTGCTTCTTGCAGTGAGGGAACCACCAGAAGGCCCTCAGAGCTGGACCTTAGTGTCCGGGGTGAGCAATGGGGGTGGAGGCGCTCCTTCACGTATACATTATTATTATTATTATTATTATTATTATTATTATTATTATTATTATTATTGCCTCCAACATTTCTCTGATGGGGGACATCCTAAGGAAAAGTAGGACATTCCAGGATCAAATCAGAAACCAGAATGCTTCTATGAATCTGGGACTATCCCTGGAAAATAGGAACACTTGGAGGGTCTGCTCTTCTTACAGTATCCCACTAGATGACCATGGGAAACCTGCAAGTTGGACCTTGAGTAGGACTCTCCTCACCTGAGCTTACCAGCACCGAGCATTCAGTGGAATACTCCATCTGTCAGCAGAAATCTTCTTTGACCCATAACCTGCCTTCTCCCAGCTTTCCACGACACATAGAAGTTTAGATAGACAGCATCCCTATAAGCATAATTGCATCTGACTCACCTGTCTTCTCGGTTTGGCAAGAGGTATCCAGGCACCCAAACAAGCAACAATGGATTATTTCTGCTGTTGCAAGAGGCCAAGCTGAGTACACAACCTTACCCACCAGGAACATATATTTTAGAAGTGTAAGATTCTACAGAACTGCAGCCAACTGCTGACATATGCTGTTTGAAGCGCATTCGGCTAAGCTTTGCCCTTACAAAAGCCCCACTGAAACAAAGCGGGGAGGAGGAGGTTGCATTGGCTAATTGCACCCTTTGTAACTCTTGAGTGTTTTTTAAACAGCTCCATTAGAATTAGCAGCCGACAAGTACAAAAGTGGATGCAAGGTTTTTGTCCAAGTGCATTTTACAATTACAGACAAGCGATTAAGCTGCTTTGAGGGAACTAATCCTACACTGTGAGACCTGTGATTCTAGCAAGCTTTTGTCCGATGACCACTTAAGCCATATTTCCCTTATTGTTAATGCAAGTGAGCTGCTGTAGCCAGAAAGAATCGATCTGTGGCATCGAAAGGAATACTTTTAATTGAAACAGCAGACATTTAAGATACTGACAAATAGGAAGCAAAGCTGGAGGGGGTGCATCTATGTCTTTTGTTTGCTGCTTTAAGCTTCTTCAAGGAATAGGATACAGAGATGCTCTTCTTCTGGAGGCCATTTCTAGAAAACAGATATTAACTGTATAGTAGAGCAGGAACAGTGTATGGGGAAGTTATTATTATTATTATTATTATTATTATTATTATTATTATTAAACTTTTTATCTCACTCTTCAGCCAAAGAACAAAAAAAGCTTGTTCAGAGGTAAGACAGTCCCTGCCCTCAATTTAAAATAATGTTACAATTAACCTGAGATAACCAGTGGAAATAGGTATTCATGAAAAGGCCCCAAAGTTGAATTCTCTGGTTGCTTTTCATTTGGAGAGGATTATTATGTTTGTTTGCTCTATGAAGACTGAATAATATATACAATTAATTGGATGTATAGGATGGAAATAATGCTTGAAAATGCAGTTTTGTTATTGATGGGTATATATCAAGGTGTATAAGTTGATTTAAAATAATTATCATTTTTTAAAAAAAAGCAAGATAGAGTTGGGGAATGCCTGTGTTCCAAGAAACTCCCAATCACACCTTCCGTGAGCAAATAATATAGGAGCATTAATGAAAGAACAAACATAAATAAGGGTAGATTACAGAGGTTTTGAAGCAAGAAATTGATTCAGAATCAGGGGAAAGTTCTTTTAATGCATGTTTTGCTGATTTATTATCGCTGTACTCCAGGAGCTTACGAAAAATGCATTTCCATCCATCATCCTCTTTCAAAAGGTTGATGGAAATCAGCCTCTCTGCCAAAGCAAAGAAATACTTGGTAACAGCAGACTCCCCAGACAAAACAATGGGGTGTAAATCTAGTTAGTCAGATCACATGGTTTAAGTCCATTGAGGCTGGCTTTACATCATGGCAATCAATCGCAATCGCTCTCTGTTGGTGTCCAATGGTCATGTAACATTTCCCGTTGTAGAGACTCATGATACAGTTAGCATTTATGCTCCAGCAAGCCTCACGTCCCTAGCAGGACTGCATGGTCTGTGGGAGGTAAATTGAGAGCAAGGATAGAGGAAAATAAAGTCAGCGTTGTCTATAAAAATAAACCTTAACACCTTCCAAACAGTAACCAAGCATGCTTGGGAATATTGATTTGCATATTTGGAATATTTGCCATGTTTTATTCTTAATATCATTTTTTTAAAGCCAGAGCCAAGAACTACTTTTGAGACAAGAGTGCCCCCTTTAGTGAAAAATCTTTATTATTATTATTATTATTATTATTATTATTATTATTATTATTATTATTCAGCCTTTTGGGTGCATCAATTACAGCATTTTCCCATATGGCACTTGGTTTTTACTCTCTACCAACATCACAAGATAGCTTCCTTTGAGGGTGTGTAAAGGTATAATACTTCCTTATATAATCACACGTGTCTACACAGTGAGAAAGTTAACTTGCCATTAGGGATGTTGGAGAATTCAGACAAGAAATGGAAACAGGAGGGGCAGTTGATGATGTTCACTTATTCATTCAATGTTTGGAATAGAAATCAACCCAGCAGATGCAGCTGGTATTCATTGTTGTTTTCAGTCTGCAAATGATATATAATTGATTACATTTCCTGGTCCATTTGCATTGCGTTTCCTATGCATTGAAATTAATGGAGTGGAATAAAGTGATGACAACATAACTCACACTAGTTATGCAGTTTTGCCACAGGAGACCACAAAATAAATAACAACTAAAGCATCCAAGACAGATGTCCATCAAACCTCTGCTTGAAAACCTCCAATGATTGAGAGTCCACAAACTCCCGTTCCACTATCGAACAGCTCTCACTGTCAGAAAGTGTTTCCTGATGTTTAGTCGGGAACTCTCTTGTAACTTGAAGCCATTGGTTCGAGTCCTACCTTCCAGAGCAGGAGAAAACGAGCTTGCTCCATCTTCCATGTGACAGCCCTTAAGATATTTAAGATGGCTACCATATCAGTCTCCTTTTCTCCAGGCTGAACATACCCAGGACCTACAACCATTTCTCATAGGGCCTGGTAGACCTCAGACATTTTGCTTGCTGAGTTGGAGCAGCAAAAGGAGCTCACGGCATCCCAGCACTAAAGTATTGGAGAGTGGTCAAATTACTTTGGCACCTGAGACACAAAACTCCAAAAGGATGATTGTTGATGGCAAGTGTAACAGATTGATACGGTTTTGAAATATTTATTCCTACCTGGCTGGAAAAGAGTCAGGGCCGGTGCGTCCATTAAGGCAAACTAGGCACTTGCCTAGGACGCCAAAATGGAGGGGGCGCTGGTGTGTCTCCCCGCTCGCAAACACTCTCTCTGCCACCACCACTTTCGCTCCTGCTGCTGCTTGCTGCTGCAGAGGCGCTTCCCTGCAATGCCCTGCAGGGGGTGCAGGGCCACGCCGCACAACGGAGCCAGAAATCAGGGGGGGGGGCACTCAAATCAATCAATCGAAGCAGGCGGGGAGGCAGGGGAAGCTGAGCGCGCACACGGGTTAAAAAAAAAGAAAAGGGAAAAAAAGCATGCGGGGCGGGGCGGCGGAGGACACGCTCCACACTCCCCTCACGTGCCTCCTTGGCCAATCGCCGAGCGGTAAGGCAGGGGGGGGGCAGAAGGTGATCTCGCCTAGGGTGCAAAAAACCCTAGTACCGGCCCTGAAAAGAGTTAATCCACCTCCAGCTTGACTGACATAACATTCTGGTGTGGGCGGGACTGTTCCCAGTTTAAAAGGAGGGAGCAGCGGTTTTGTGAGTTGAGGAGAGGGAGAGGGAGTGGGTAGGTGTGAAGAAGAAAGTTGAGAGGCCAGGATAGTGGGGATCTAGATGAGGTTCAGGGAGGCTCGATGTTAAATGTTTGACAGAGATTATCTACAACCGAAATGTAGCTTATAAACACATGAAATGTTAAAGAAACAACTATGTTCTAAGGTTAATAAAATTCTTCTCTTTTGCGCCAAGAAGTATCGTCATCATTTTTCCAGCAAGGTATCGGGACTCACAGAAGTGGTAACTCATTGGAGGACAAAACTTACCTCATTAAAAGAGGTGAAAGTTTGTGTCTTAGAGTAACACTGAGGAGGCTATGAAAGATAACCTGGGGTGTCAACAAGTTGCCAGCGTGGAAAGGGCAAACTTTTACAGTGGGGGGGGGGGGGAAATCAAGCCAAGAGAGACCCTTTACTGGTGGCAGGCGGTTATTCTATTAAACAGCCTAGAGTTTTTCTTTGATACCAGGCCACGTGAGCTGGAAGGAGAGTCTCTTTACTTATAAACCCACAAGAATAAAGGGGTTTATTTGGAGGTGACGGGAGAAGATTTTAGTAATAGAGAATGGGACATTCATCGCAGCAAGCATCACACCATCCTTTAAATATCTAACCCTTTCATGACACACAAAATCAGCTCTGCTTTACGTGGCTGTCTCCCTCTGCCTCAAAGTTGCATAACAGCACACAACATCAGTGATAGCACATAAATTTCGCCGGTTGAGAAACAGCACACACCATGCTATGATTACATAATTACAGCATCTCACAATGACAGCAATGCCAAGAATGCTATCCCCAGAAGAGACAAGCATGGATGAGAATTTTGGGCAGGCAAGTGAACAAATCAGGCAAGTAAATTTCTGGCAATGGTGAAGGCA
Organism: Zootoca vivipara; assembly: GCF_965207765.1. NCBI lineage: Eukaryota > Metazoa > Chordata > Lepidosauria > Squamata > Lacertidae > Zootoca > Zootoca vivipara. Next base: position 16,908,908 of record NC_142591.1, on the reverse strand, counting down.
AGTCTGAATGTGCATTGGGGTGTCAACAGCTTCTTGAATGCATTAGCATCCCTAATGAAAATGAATTTTGTTTAGGTACAGTGCTAATGGCTCTGACGGCCTAATTGCCACGCTATTAACTGCCGGCTATTAATTAATTATTATTTTATCCTATAATTTATTTACCCTGGAAAAAAAAAGCCGCATAAATGCAGCATCTGTTTCCCTCTAAGCTCTCGCTTCATTTTACAGCTGAGCAGCAGGAGGATCCATGAAGTTGAGTTGACTCGTCCAAGGTCACAGAGATAGTAATTGGCTTTTATTAGAGCCATGGAGGACGGCTGGTTAGGACGTCAACTCTTGGCCTCAAAGATCCTACTTGTTCTCAGCATCTAGCAAATGGCGTCACACAGAGACACAAAGTAATTCTGCTTCAAATGTATCTGTTTGCTTCTCCTGGGGAAACTTAGAGGACTTGAGCAAACAGGTAGGGTAAACAATAGGAGGTTCCCCATTATAAGTCCACAGTAAACTCTGTCCTCAAAGTCAGAAAATGATGCAAGACCAAAGACTTCCCTACCCTCTAAAACAGCAATGTTTCATTTCCTTATCCTCTATGGTTTCTATGGATCAGATTTTCCCCATCTTATTCTGCTATCAATCCTCTTGTATGCTCTGCACTAACATTTTATTTGAATAACAGTTTATTTAGAAGATTTTCTAAAATTGATAATAGAAAATCAATGTACAGTATAATAATAATAATAACTGAAATGGAGAACACTCAGTTTTCCTCACCTTTTAACCCCTGCAGTTTCTTTGCATCTGTCATATCTCCTCTATCATAAAAATACATAGTTTCCAGGCCCAATTTAAAGTGCTGGTTTTGACCTAAAGGTTAAGGGACTCCTGACCATTAAGTCCAGTTGTGACCGACTCTGGAGTTACGGTGCGCAACTCACGCTATTGGCCGAGGGAGCCGGCGTACAGCTTCCGGGTCATGTGGCCAGCATGACAAAGCCACTTCTGGTGAACCAGAGCAGCACACGGAAACACTGTTTACCTTCCCTATTTATCTTCTTGCACTTTGACGTGCTTTTGAACTGCTAGGTTGGCAGGAGCAGGGACCGAGAAACGGGAGCTCACCCCGTCGTGGGGATTCGAACCGCCGACCTTCTGATCGGCAAGCCCTAAGCTCTGTGGCTTAACCCACAGTACCACCTGCATCCCCGGTTTTGACCTATAAAACCTTAAATGGCTCAGGACTGCAATACCTCAAGGGCCACCTCTTTCCATATGAGCCTACCCAGACCCTGAGATCATCTTCTGAGGCCCTTCTTTATGTGCCTCCTCCTTGAGAGGTTCGGAGGGTAACAACACAAGAACGGTCCTTTTCACCTGGCACCTTAGACACCAGGCAAAAATGTTCCTTTTTCACCAGGCTTTTGTTGATCCGAGTTACATCCTATGCCCTTTTAAAATGTGGTTTTTTTTGTGGGGGGGGATTGTTGTTTTTTATTTTTATTAGGTATTTTGTAGTTATATATCTTGATTTGATTCTGTGAACCGCCCTGAGACCCCCGGGTATAGGGGAGTATATATATAATATGTGTGAGTATTCACGTGCACTGATAAGATGCCAATCAGAGTCAGCTAGAGAATGATGCCACAGGATGGGAGCTTCTGTGAACTTAGAATTAAAGGCCAGGGTACCTCTTAGCTCCTGCCAACCTCGCAGTTCAAAAGCACGTCAAAGTGCAAGTAGATAAATAGGTACTGCTACAGCGGGAAGGTAAACGGCATTTCCGTGTGTTCCTCTGTACACCGGCTCCCTCGGCCAATAACACAAGATGAGCGCCGCAACCCCAGAGTTGGTCACGACTGGACCTAATGGTCAGGGGTCCCTTTACCTTTACCTCATAACACATGCTCAGGCTATGAAGTTGTTTCGAGCAATGGGACTCATCTCACAGTCCTTTCACTTGCTAATCCACTCCTGGCTGCCCCTGAAATGTTATTTATTTCCACAGCCTCTCTTAGGGGTGGGGGAGTCTTCTTGTTATAGTCACAAGCATCCTCCACTGGCTGATGCATAACCATTGTCCCTTCTTACTCGCCTGGGACATCCATATTATTATTATTATTATTATTATTATTATTATTATTATTAAATAAAATAAGCAACCTTAGAGATCTAGGTGATTTGGATTGTCAATCTGCCAACAGCAAAAAAAAAAAAAACTGAAAGAACACTGTAGAGCAATTTGCTCCAAGCCCTCCTCCGTTTTAATGTGGCTCAATCTCATCAGCTCCCAGTATCGATGTCTGATCATAGAACCCCCTCCAAATGAGGTGACATAAGAAGGGCACTGCTGAATCAAAAGCTGTGCCACCCGTCACAGTTAGGTTCTGCTCGAGTTTCATTAATTTTTTTAATTGGAACCAAACTAGGCCGTCACGGAGCTCATGAGTATTTCTTGTTCATTCTGCCTTAGAATCAGATGTTCAAGGACTGGCAAATTAGCAAAGAGCATGTTTACACTCTGCTCCCCTATTACAAGAAGTGATTATTTGATAAGCAATGAACAGCAGCCAGGAAGGAATGCCAACATTTGTTGACAGCTTCGGTGATGTGTCTCGGTGATTACACCTCATTCTTCTGGGTAAAAAAAAAAAGGATCGGCAGCCTTGGGTAATTCTCCTGAAACGGATGTGTGTGGCTCGGCAACTGTGCTAAATGTAAAATAAGCCTCCATATTGAAAGGCTTATTCCAGAAATCTGTGAATAATAATAATAATTATTATTATTATTATTATTATTATTATTATTATTATTATTATTATTATTATATTTATATGCTGCCCATCTGACTGGGTTGCCTCAGCCACTCTGGGCAGCTGCCACCAGAATATTCAAAACACAACAAACATCAGACATTAAAAAAATCACTATACAGGGCTGCCTTTTGATGTCAGATAGTTGATTATTTCCTTGACATCTGATGGGAGTACGTTCCACAGGGTGGGCGGATGATTGTGACCACATGATTTACTAAGGGCTGGTTCAGAAAAGCAGGTACAGTGGTACCTCGGGTTACAGACGCTTCAGGTTACAGACTCCGCTAACCCAGAAATAGTACCCCGGGTTAAGAACTTTGCTTCAGGATGAGAACAGAAATTGTGTGGTGGCGGTGCGGCAGTGGCGGGAGGCCCCATTAGCTAAAGTGGTACCTCAGGTTAAGAACGGTATCAGGTTAAGAACGGACCTCCAGAACGAATTAAGTTCTTAGCCCGAGGTACCACTGTATATCACTTTACAGTGAAACCTTGGTTCTCGAACAGCTTAGTTGATGAACAAATTGGCTCCCGAACACTAAAAACCCGGAAGTAAGTGTCCCGGTTTTCCAATGTTTTTTGGAAGCCAAATGTCCACCGACACGGCTTCTGCTTGAGTGCAGGAAGCTCCTGTAGCCAATTGGAAGTCACACCTTGATTTTTGAATGGTTTCGGGAGTCGAACGGACTTCCAGAATGGATTAAGTTTGAGAACCAAGGTTCCATTGTATTTAGGAAGACGAACATAGGCAATGCCTTATAGCGAATCTGACCATTGGTCCATCCTTCTGCTTTTCCTACACTGAGCGGCAGGACCTCTACAGGCCCCTGTTGCTGCCATGTCTAACAGAGAAACAATGAGAGGCAAATTGGAGTTGGAAGCTAGAGCTCCTTATGGGAATGGTTTTGTTGTTGTTGTTAATGGAAGCCCTGATGGGCTGGCATGTTTTTCACATTCCCTAGGGTGCTCTATCTACTGGGCAGTGATTTGATAATCGGTTGACTGTGGCTGCTTGGCAAACTCCTTGTGTTGATTTTTCGCCATGGCCTTTTGTAAATGAAGCAACAGATGGAGCATGAAAAAACCCACATTAGCAGTATGGGGAGAACTACCTCAGCTGAAATAGGGAGATCCATCTTGATAGGGCTGAGACGCAGTCTGACTGTTAACTGTTTTTGGCTTTACCAAGACTTAAAGCATATTCTCTTTATGACATCACACCTGACATCAGAATGGCATGTTTGCATCCAACCTAGACTATCTCCATGCCAACGGCAATGGCCAGTAAACTTCTGTAGCCAAGTAACCATCAGCCTGACTACCCAGCTGTTTCTATCTAGACTATTGGATGTTTATTTTTTGCTCTCACTATCAAAGCTTGAAGAAGAGCTGTGTAGAATCTGAAAACCTGCTTCCACTGTTAAAGAAAACCACTTGTCAGGGACTGGGCAGAGGAGGAGCAGAAGTGGTAGAGACCGCCTCCCCATCATGACCCTTCCAGGGAAGAGGAAGAGGAAGACAGTATAGATTTACAACAGGGGTTTGCAGGAGGTCACAGGTGAGAGGCAAATGAGGGGAAAAGCTGGGAAATAATGGGAGAAGAGGAGCAGAAAGAGCCAGACCAGCACCTGACTGACATGTTGTCACTAGAAAGCATTCCAGACCCTCCATGTGCCAGAATCCGGTGAGCCTTAAAAGTAGGAGAGCAAAGAGCTCGAAGACAGAGGGCACTTAGTGGCACCCATATAATGATCCCTGGTGACTAGCCAGCTTCCTGGCAGTAATCAGACTGCCATCAGTTCAAGATAGCTTTTATTACTCAAATAAACATCCCGAGCGGAGCTTCGTACTCCTCTCAGCAACAATAGATGCTCTAATCTGGATCTGATTTCTGCTTCCAACAGGATCTACGCCAGAACCTTGTTCCCTTTCGCTCCTCTTCAAGGCCTTCCCAACGCCACGTTCGAGGACTGAGAGTCTGAATCGGCTCTTCTTCGCTGTCAGTGGATAGAGTCTCTTATCTGTTGTCAGCCTGTCCTCTCCTTGGCCATCTTCCAACCCTCCCTCTTCATCTGAGCTAGGAGTATGAAGAGAGGGCTGCGGGGTATCAGCTCTGGAAAAAGAGCCCTTCTCGCTCATCAGAATCATCAGCCTGTGAACAGCTAGCTCTGAAGTTTAACCCTTCTGCCTCTTCAGGAAAGCCAGCCTCTTGTTCACTTTCAGAGGCTAACCCTTCTGCTGGGTCCTGGGGGGCCATGTTCCTGACAATCCATAGAGGAGATGATGATAATGACGAATGAGGAAGTGGGAGAGGCGGTGGGGGGGGGGGAGATTCACTCGGGACAATGCCATTATCCAAGAGGCTGGGTTCTATAGCCTCTCTCTGTAAATTCTGAAATAAAAAAGAGTGTAAGAAACTTTTCTTTCCAGGACAACCAATCAGGAGCCGCTGACAGCATCCTGGCAGGAGGCAGCCGGCAAGGAGCTTATTGGAGGCAGGCTCCATTCACCCTCCATGTAGACTCCGTGCATGTCCCCTGGTGTGTGCCCTCACACCAGCTGCCCAATCCACCAGAGGGCATAACACTTGCCGTGCCCCGGGCACCAGTAACCCATTTTATGCCACTTTATCAGCCCTATTCAGATCGTCTCCTTGCATAATTTAAACATGTGAAGAAGGTGTAAACTGGACTTCAGCAGTGACCCCTCACCACCATCTTATCCATATTCAGCATGCCATCTGCAAAGGGGCCTCTAATCTACACACTACAGGCGTACTTTCCACACAGGCAATTTTTCAAGGCAATCCTGAATGATACATAGGTTTTAGAAACTTGAGCCAAGATATATGGCACACATGTTAATTTCTATATTAGCCCAGGTAATTCTATGAATGATATCTGATACTGAAAAGTTGTGTGCATTTCAGTTACCAAACTTTAATGTAATGTAATGAAAGAAGGGTGTGGGTGGGTGAGAAACTAAGGAAAAGGAAAAGAATTACAGTTCCGAAACAAACAAAAAAGCCCTCTTGTCATTATGTTTTATCCTAATAAATTTCTGGCTAAACTTTTTCTTTTTATCGTCTCCGTTAATTTGCTTCTTGCACTGTTGAGTTCTATCGCATGCCGAGTGCCGTTCCAAATATCCATTGCATTACCCTAATGTTTCCAAGGGATTATGACTCATCTTTAGTAAAAGCTGTTGCAGGCAAAAATGATGAAGAGATGAAATCAACAATTCTAATAATATATTTTAAAAAAACAAACCTAGCAGGAGCTTTTTATTTCCTGAAGGAAAGTAAATCTATTTTTTTTAATCCTTCATCATACATTTTTATGGAAGGGTTGTGTGGAAGCTTGAGAGAATGAAGTGGTCTCAAAATTGTTTTCCCTTCCTCAAACTCCCTGAGAACTTTGTGCTGGTAAGAGATACACCATCCCACTGCCCAGTTAACAGCAGTCTATGCTAATGATTTTTATAACAGTTGTGAGTCGAGGCTCCATCCCCTGCTTTATGATACAATAAGACACATGGACACAAGTACCGATATTTTAAGTTAATGGGCTAAAATGGCCATAACTTTATTGGTTACAGAATGTGAGTGGTATTGGCTTAGGCATTCGATCTGAACCAACTATACTTGACTCCTGCCCGCTCTGCAGGAAGTCACACAAGGGTTAACAACCTGTAGGGGGAGCTTGTTGATTGTGTGCAGGAAACAAACAGGCTGAGCCACAGTCCCGCGCTTGTTTAAGAGCAGCAAACCACGCCCCCCAGCCAGCCGTATTGGCTGGCTGTGGGCATGACACAGGGCAGGGAATCTCTGATACAGTGGGCCATCCACGCCCCCCTGCGAAATGTGGGAGGCTCTGTGGACAGCCTCCCTGCCCTGTGATCTTGATGAAGGACTTTTACCCAAAGTTGAACCAGGGATCACCCATCCTACCCTTCATCTGAATTACTGTTTTGTTATGTTTTGTTTTTTAGGGAAATGATCTAATGAGTCTGGATAGCTCAGTTGGTTAGAGTATGGTGCTGATAATGCCAAGGTTGCCAGTTTGATTCCTCTATGGGACAGCTGCCTATTCCTGCATTTCAAGGGGTTGGACTGGAAGATACTCAGGGTCCCTTCCAACACTACAACTCTATGAAACTGATATCTATGAAACCCTAATCAAACATTTGGTGGGAGGGAGGAGGAGATGCCGATTTGCCTCTCCCTTCCCAGACTTACTGCAAGAGGGTTTGCAAAAGAGTGCCCATTAGCAGTTAAGTGAAGGGTTTAATTCTTTGGGGTGCTGCTTCAAGGGTGGGGCACTGAGCCAGAATAAAATGATGAACTGTGACTTACTGATTTTAATGATATAATTGATAAGTTTGCATCTCAAAAAAATGTAACATTAAAAAGCACAAAAGGAGGATGGCTGTGTTTCAGTTTGTGTATTGTTTCAGAAAGTGCATATTACTGTATTTATGTGAATCTAATGTGCCATCAAATCGAATGCACATCTCAATTTTCAAAACCTTGAAACCCACAAACTATTTGCTGGTGAATGTAAATGCACCATCAAATCTAATGTGCACCCTAATTATTGCGACGTAATTTGGCCCCAAAAGGGTGTTCGTTACATTCGAGTAAATATGGTTGCTAAATTTGCATTTTAATGTCAACTGAGTAAAATTTCTCCCCTATTCCTAGTTATAAGCTTGTGGGGTTAAAAGGCCATTCTTTCTTAAAGTTGTTGTCTTCTTGGCTCCTGAGCTTTCCAGTCAGCTTTGCCATTTCGACATATTCCATCATCTTAATTGGCTATTCCTCCTCTTGTGGGGATTTTGTCTTCTTTCCATCTCTGGGCCAGTAGCATCCGTGCGGCTGTTGTCACATACATAAACAGTCTTTTCTGCTCCTTTGGAATGTCGGTACATATAATTTCTAATTGAAAAGCTTCTGTGTTGTTGTTTTTTTTTACTACAAAGGTTATTTTAAATATTTTTTCCCCAATTCATTATATATCATTTCCCAGAAAGCTTTCATTACCTTACATGACCACCACATATGATAGAAGGTACCTTCTTTCTCTCTACATTTCCAGCAGGTATTTGTACTTGTCTTATACATTTTTGCTAACTTACTGGGAGTCATATAGGACATTTACTATCTAAAATGGATTTCAAGGGCTGTTCTATGCAGTTTTGCTCATTTCTAGGCATATCTGGGGCTTCTTCTTTTTTTTCCATCTGGAACTCACCAGAACTCAGGTGGGTGCCATTGCCGTTATAAAAGAACAAGGGAGGTGTTCATGGTGCGTTCCGGTACCCCCTTTTTTCTAGAAAAATAGCACTGGGCATATCTAATGAAAATATAAAGCTTAACTAATTTCAGATACTTGGGGGGAGCTGTACTATTTACACCAAATAATAGGCTGTCACTTTTAGCCCTAACTTTTTTTGAGGGGTGGGATAGAAGAAGAAAGGATAGTACTGATCAACTTTCCTTTTGCTGCCAGAATCCTCTTGGAACTGCCAATAAACCATAGCTCCTTGAAGAGCACTGCATTTTTTTATTACACTTTTGGTAACCAGGATTGTTTTTAATAGACCTGGGCAACCCCGTTGAGAAAACCTGCTGCTTTGAAAGTAGATGTTTCTTGATGTGCCTTAGGATTCTAACCTAATTAAAACTCAAGAGGATTTGTAAAGTCGGAAAGATGCAAAACTCCCAATAAATTAATGGGAGAATATTTATGCATGAGAAAAACAAGAATAACGAAGGAAATGGGTCGTTTTGAAAATGCATCCAGGGATAAGGAGAGAATGAGTCCTAGTTTATGATTGATGGATGGAGAGATGTCATCCATTATCATTTTGAAAACACAGTGGATACAGTTTACATCCTCATCTCTTGTTACAAATCAACTCATTATTTGGGGGTCTTTATAACTGAGCATAGTTTCCTAAAGATCCAGAATTTCTCATTTCCCATTCCAGTAACATATCATTTTTCTTACCATCTTTTAGAGATATGACTCAATCAATTATTTTCATTTCTGAAAAGAAAGGAGGTCAGAAAATTGGGAATTGTTATTGTGCTATGTAAGTTCGTTTTGCTATTCTTTATGAAACTTTAAAGGTATTTATTTTAAAGAATCTCTCATTTTTTGTTGAAGCCTCGGCAAAAATGGATATCGGACCATCAGTGTTATTATTCTACAGTGCCCTTTGAGATCCGAATACCCGGAGCTTCAAAGTGCAACATTGCCTGCCTTCATAATGTTGTCAGGTGATTGACAGGTCGGTGGCCCCATCCACCTGTCAGATCTGATCCTGCCTAACAGCCAGAAAAGGTTTCTCATCCCTGACCTAAAAGGGATGGTGGGCTCTCCTTCATCGGTGATTTTCATGGACTGGATAGACATCTGTTTGGGATTTTGGAAGTATAGATTTGCTGCATTGAACTGGGTGTTGAACCCAGCCTTAAACACTATTATTCTGTGATGATTGCACAATCTGCTAGTAATGACTCTGGTGTCAAGGAGATGAAACAATTTCCCTCCCATTCCAGCATTATCCCTGAGAGCAAGTGAGTTTCTTCCATGTAACTGAATGGCTGCCTGTTTTAAGGTAATCCAAACACTATGAAAAGCTAATAGAGAATCTATCTTCCCACATTAAGGGAAGATAAGAACATTCTTTGAAAGACTAGCAAAAAGTTCAGAAACCTCAATAAGAGGATGTTAAATATATTAGAAACAGAAAGCTTGCCAGATCATTACTAGAGCCATTGTACTTTCAAGGTGAAAGAGATGCAGTCAAGGAAGGAAAATACTGCTGAGAAGCTAAATGAATTATTTGCATCTGTCTTCATGAAGGGGGCAAGTGGAAGAATAAAACTGTATCAACTTACAAGCGAGTGTTTCTTTTCTTTTCTGAAGTAGTTCTAAAAGAGGTTGCAAAGGTGAGCAAGAACCAATTTTCAGTCAGGCCTGAAACTGTCAAATTAATAACTTTGCATAGTATAGAAGAGAATAGAACATAGAAGCTTTTGCATGTCTGAACAGACCCTGGAAATCAACTGTGTACACCCAAGGCACAGTGATCTGGATCCTTGGGACTGCATGTTTATCAAAATATCTCCCTGCTGTGCCAAAACTATGCAAATGTCATATTTCTCTGGGGATCAACCGTGGGGCTTTGAAGGGAAGTGGGAGGCAGGTCTGATATGGCCCCTTGGGTGATACTTCTGACGTGAGATGCATAATTTGAAACAATGTCATTAGCAAATGTTAACTTACAGTCAAATACAATATCTGAAGCCATTGTCAATTCAATCTGCAGATTATTTCCTCCATCATTCCTGGAAGCATTTTGAGTGCACAACCTCATTATTGCATTATCTGCACTTTATGTCTTAGCATTCTTAACAGTCATGAACTTTTGCCTTAATTCCATTCAGATTATTTTCTATTATGGAAGAGCAAATAACAAACAACAGTGCATTCCAGTGAAGTTGTTAGATTGATTTTCCTGTAAATATTTTTGTGACGGTGCATCAATTTTCATCGATTGCTTTACTTTGCATTCTAAATCTCTTCATGGAAAAAAAACCAAACCAAACCAAACCCAATAACATGACATTTTATAGCTTTCCAGCTAGTACCCATACAGGGGCAGCTGAATTCAGAAAGAAATAAGGTGTGTGTGTATATACACACACACAGTATTCTTATTATTATTATTATTATTATTATTATTATTATTATTAGTGTCCACTGTCCAAACTCTCAGGTCTCTTCTAGTTTCTTCATTGGGGACTGTAATTGCAAGCTATCCAAAACTGATTTTTTCAACCCTAAAGAATTCCCTACTAATGATTGAAGCTTCATCAGTCTCCTGTATCTCCTTATAGCAATGTGCTTTCCCTCTCTTCTCAAGGGCAATGTTGTAAAACACCCATGATCCATGCAACTTAACAAACTGTTATGTGCCAAACATCAGGACTGTCAACTAAGGATGTGTGTGTGTGTGTGTGTGCGCGCACACACACACACACGCATGCGCACGGGCAGACACAATTCATTTGTTCTGCTTTTCACAGCATATTGCTCTGATCCAATGCTCCTGAACTTGCTTGTAGATCAGTACTAGGGCCAGGGCCGGCTCTAGGGGTAGGCTGGGTGGTGCGGGGCCAGCAGGGGGGCGCCGTGTGGCAAAACTGTGCTGCGCGCTGCGCCCGTCCACCAGGGCGAGGGCGCCCGAGCAATCTCCGCACCACGGCGCCAGGGCGCCCGACATGCTTGAGACAGCCCTGACTAGGGCTGAGAAATATATCAACATATCGCCCAAAACCGGTTTGAAATCCATATCTTGATATTGGCTTCATAATTTTGACCTGGCAATATGTTGTGAATAATGATGTATGTTAGGGTTGGGTGATATATGCATAAAATATGTGTTTCACATAAAGATACACAATTCATATTTTACTGGTGAATGTCTTGAAAAGCTTTTAAAAGTGCATATGCTATACAGCATTAAATAGTGCGCACAGTGGGATGCAATGGCAAACAAAGTGAGAGAATGGGACATAACAGGCCTGGGATTGAGTGCCAGAGAGACCGAAACAGGATGAAATTAGAAGCTTGTCCCATCTCTGCTGTCAAAATGCTTCCTTCTATCTCCTTTGAAATAAACAGTGCAAGGAATCTTTCTTCTGCCTTTTCCTAGGAACACAGTTGCCTTGCACCTGACCTAACTGTTTGAACCATATAAACCAGGCATCCCCAAACTTTGGCCATCCAGATGTTTTGGACTACAATTCCCATCAGCCCTGACCACTGGTCCTGTTAGCTAGGGATCATGGGAGTTGTAGGCCAAAACATCTGGAGGACCGCAGTTTGGGGGTGCCTGATCTAAACCAGCACTTTATAGCCAAACTGAGCTACCCCCCTCTCATCTATCTATCTATCTATCTATCTATCTATCTATCTATCTATCTCTAGAAAAATAGGGGTGGTTGGCTTTTGCTGCCCAGCTCCCCAAGTGACTGAGTCCCCTAAGCCCATGGTCAGAGATAATAATAATAATAATAATAATAATAATAATAATAATTTATTATTTATACCCCACCCATCTGGCTGAAGGAGCGTCTCTATACCTGAAGGAGCGTCTCTACCTCCATCATTCTGCCCAGACACTGAGGTCCAGCACCGAGGGCCTTCTGGCGGTTCCCTCGTTGCGAGATGCCAAGTTGCAGGGAACTAGGCAGAGGGCCTACTCGGTGGTGGCGCCTGCCCTGTGGAATGCCCTCCAACAGATGTCAAAGAGGAAAACAACTACCAGACTTTTAGAAGACATCTGAAGGCAGCCCTGTTCAGGGAGGCTTTTAATGTTTAAAAGATTAGTGTGTTTTATTTTTCTGTTGGAAGCCGCCCAGAGTGGCTGGGGACCCCCAGCCAGATGGGCGGGGTATAAATAATAAATTATTATTATCATTATTATAAACTGCATCAGGAACTACATGAAACTTGCTAAATCCTCAGGAATATCACACCTTGGCCTGCCTGAGCCACAGTAATGTGTGATGTAATTTCTGCTTGTAGAGGGGATGTCATTCTTTTCCACACCAAAATGCACACCCTTAAAAGAGATTTTTTTCCCCTTGGTTCTGGGTCCTATAACGTTATCTATCTACCATTTGATTTGCATTCCACTCTTACTCCCAAAGGAGCCCTGGGTGCCAATCATCCACATTAAAACACACCCCCTAAAACAGTATAAAACAGTTACAGCCAAACCTCAGTTCCTGAACACCTCCGTTATCGTACGTTTTGGCTCCCGAATGCCGAGAACCTGGAAGTAAATGCTCCGGTTTTCGAATGTTTTTCGGAACCCGAGTGTCCGACATGGCTTCCACTTGAGTGCAAGAAGCTCTTGCAACCAATTGGAAGCCACACCTCAGTTGTCGAACGCTTCGGAAGTCGAACGGGCTTCTGGAACAGAGTACATTCAACAACTGAGGTTTGACTGGACAATTAAAGGCATTTCAAAATGGATCTTGGATGAACCTGCATTACAAAATGGTTTCATACTCCACACACACAAAGAGAGAGAGAGAGAGAGGGAGAAAGAGAGAGAGAGAGAGAGAGAGAGAGAGAGAGAGAGAGAGAGAGAGAGAGAGAGATTTGTTTGAAATATCCCAGTGTGCTTTTATGTGCCAAATCAGAGCAGAAACTTTGACTTCCCAAGCACTCTGTTCATTATGGCAGAGCTGACCTTTTTGAACTGGGATGATGAAGTTGTTTAAGGCTGACTAGGCCAGCAATCCTTCCTGCATTTTTTTCACTCTAGTGATTAAAATACTGCTGGCAATGGAAATAAACCCAGAATGGAATACATGCAACAAATAGATGGAAAAAATAAAAATGGATAATTTCCCAGTAGCTATTCTGTCATGATTGCAAGAATTGCCTGGCATTTCTTTTTCATCTTGATGCAAAAATTGTAAGGGGATTCCAAAAAAATTAATTTGGGTGTTTTATTTTTTATGTTATGCATTTTTATACTGTCAGCCACCCTGTGTACCTCAGATGAAGGGTGGCGTAGACATTTAATAAATAAAATAAAAATAAATAAAATAAGAATAAGTCCAAGGTAGGATTTCTATCTGTTGATATATTAGCAACACTCCATCCTTATGCAGATCCATGGATATTTATAGTGGAAGTGTAATGAGGTCTTTCAAGAAGTGCTAAAAAGCTAGATTTCTACAGTCTACCCTAAAGCAGTAGAAGGCTTCTCCCCTTGTCAAAACACTGCTGAATTCAACACCTGGTGATTGGTACTGTGTTCATGTTGTCAGTCACCAAATGGAGAAAGCTGTTAAGTGCTAATGGGGAAGGGAAGTCTAGAACAGTGGTTCCCAACAGCTGGTCCGTGGACCCCCAGGGGTCCGCAAGATGCTATTAGAATAAAAAATATATTAATTAAATATATTTCGTATGATAACATATTTTTTGTTTTGGCCGCTTCCTGCATGAGCAGAGTCTAGCGCAAAACTAGAATTAGATAGAGGCAGTAGTTCTGCTGTATGCCGTTAGGTGGCGCTTTACAAACACTACTGTTTTGCAAAGGGGCAGCGCGCACATTCTACTAACGCTCACCTCCCCAAGATGCTTTGCGCGCGTCGGCTTCATTTGTGCGCTACTGCACAGGTACCCTGTCTTCTCCATTCCCCTCCCTCCTCCCTGGCGCGTGCTGCCTCTTTGCAAAACAGTAGTGTTTGTAAACAAAGCGTTGTTTTTCACGGAAGCTACAGTTCGCGTAGTTAAAAATGGACCATTGGTTAAAAATATAAAATATAAAAAGACTCTTAATTTGGCTCTCATTTTTTAATTTTAGGATTAGGAATTAATGGAGGTCCTTGTCACAATAGTGGCTCGATGAGGGGTCCTCGAGAAAATTTTGTTGGGAACCCCTGGTCTAGAATACACAGTGCTGTATTATAAAGAAAAAATAATTTAGTTTCTGGGCGTATCACTGTGAGCTGGGAATAAATGTCACCCTTAGAAGTGATAGCTCTACGAATATCCCACAATGATAATACTTGTGTGTGTGTGTGCTATTGGGGCTATTAGGGCTCTACTTGGAAAATGGTTACTTAAAAAACTCCGTAACAATCTGCACACCCCCAGCCAAAGAACTGCAGATTATTCCTCAATTAGAACATTTTATGCACAGAGATTAGAGAGATGTGAAAAGTTCCGTGGCCACTTTCTGTTGGTATTTATTATCTTTATTTCTATCCTACTCATAAATACTTTTTTTTTAAAAAAAAAGCAAACAAAGAGACTTACAATCATGAACATGGTTATACAAGTGCTAGAATTATAGTTGATAAACTAAACACAACAGTGCCTTCATTTCCATGCCTGCTTTTAAAAAGGGGGAGAGGTAAGCAAATCAGAGCATGTAATTTCATTGTGTACATTTGTTTTTAAAACTCTTGTTGATGTCTGTCTATATTCTGGTAATTTTGTTATTTCTATTGTTTTTTTAAAGTCTGTGTCTATTGCTATTTTTAATGAATATTGCATTCTATTTTATGTCAAGCATGTAGAGCAGGTGTGGGGAATCTTTGGCCCTTCAGATGTGCTGAACCACACTTTCTTCCATCCCTGGCTATTAGCCACACTGGGGTTGATAAAAAAACATACCCTCCAACATTCATCAGGTGAAAATAGGGACATTTTCCACTCCCCCCCCCTAACTGACCCTCCTCAACCCCCCACTTATGTCCTCCACCATTCTAAGATAAACCCTTAATCCCAGTTTTATTTGAATCATAGAGTTGGAAGAGACCACAAGGGCCATCCAGTCCAACCCCCTGCCAAGCAGGAAACACCATCAAAACATTCTTGACATTCTTGACATATGCCTGTCAAGCCTCTGCCTTAAAGACCTCCAAAGAAGGAGACTCCACCACACTCCTTGGCAGCAACTTCCACTGTCAAACAGCTCTTACTGTCAGGAAGTTCTTCCCAATGTTTAGGTGGAATCTTCCTTCTTGTAGTTTGAATTGATTGCTCCGTGTCCGCTTCTCTGGAGCAGCAGAAAACAACCTTTCACCCTCTATATGACATCCTTTTATATATTTGAACATGGCTATCATATCACCCCTTAACCTTCTCTTCTCCAGGCTAAACATGTCCAGCTCCCTAAGCCGTTCCTCATAAGGCATCGTTTTCAGGCCTTTGACCATTTCGGTTGCCCTCTTCTGGACATGTTCCAGCTTGTCAGTATCCTTCTTGAACTGTGGTGCCCAGAACTGGACACAGTACTCCAGGTGAGGTCTGACCAGAGCAGAATACAGTGGTACTATTACTTCCCTTGTTCTAGATGCTATACTCCTATTGATGCAGCCCAGAATTGCATTGGCTTTTTAGCTGCTGCATCACACTGTTGACTCATGTCAAGTTTGTGGTCTACCAAGTTGCTTTGGCTCAGTTGTCTACTCTGTTAAGGTCATTTTGAAGTGTGATCCTGTCCTCTGGGGTATTAGCCACCCTTTCCCAATTTGGTGTCATCTTCAAACTTGATCAGGATGCCCTCAAGCCCATCATCCAAGTCACTGATAAAGATGTTGAATAACACTGGGCCTAAGACAGAACCCATGGTATGAATTTGATGTAGATTTAAAAGAAAAAAGAAAAACATACACCAGTAAATAACTTTTAGAAGGGGGCAAGATTAGACACAGGCACACAAAGCATTAAAAAAAAAAAACCATGATTCCTTGTGCTCCACTCCGCTCCCACTTTCTTCCCACCTAGTGTGGTATTGCTCCTCAGGAGCACTTTTATCTCTGGTTAGCTAACTGATTTTGCACACCGTGTACCAAGTTATAAATTCCTCAGGTCAGGGGCAGGACCTATGTGGGGAGGGATTGTGGTCTAGTGCTAGCTTACCTTCTTTGCATGCACCCCAGGGATCAGGTGAAGGGGTAGATGATGACGTCAGTGATGGGGACAAGTCTGTGATGGACCATACAAAGTACCAAAGAGCTAGCCTGTGTTCTCCATCTCTAAATCCCTGCAGTCAGCAGCTAGAGTATGAAGCTGAGGATCCAGCTGAAGTGTAGTAGGCAGGAGTTCCTTCTCTGTTGGTTTGAAAAAGACAGAAACTCTTCTAGTATTTATTTCAACCCTGGCCGATCCACAAACTCCATACTGCTTGCTAATCATCCAGCTGATGTGGCACAATTTCTTTTCTGTGCCCAAATAGGACCCTGGGACCTGACCTATAATGATCCTTGGCAAGCAGCCAGGCTGATGAGCAGTGAGGGACTCCGTTAGTTCCAAGTTAGTTTTTATTTACAAGAAAACACATCCAGAGTGGGGCTTCCCGCTTCCTTTCATTTACACTAGTTGCCCTAGTCTGAATCAGAATTCTGGTTCCAACAGGAATGATGCCAGAACCCTTTCATCCAACCCCTCCCTTTCTGCAAGTCACAGAGTTTTCCCCATCTCCTACTACGGGGAGGCGGGTGGCGCTGTGGGTTAAACCACAGAGCCTAGGGCTTGCCGATCAGAAGGTCGGCGGTTCGAATCCCTGCGATGGGGTGAGCTCCCGTTGCTCAGTCCCAGCTCCTGCCAACCTAGCAGTTCGAAAGCACGTCAAAGTGCAAATAGATAAATAGATACCGCTCTGGCGGGAAGGTAAACGGCGTTTCCATGTGCTGCTCTGGTTCACCAGAAGTGGCTTTGTCATGCTGGCCACATGACCTGGAAGCTGTACGCTGGCTCCCTTGGCCAATAACACGAGATGAGCGCCGCAACCCCAGAGTCGGTCACAATTGGACCTAATGGTCAGGGGTCCCTTTACCTTTTCCTTTACTATGGGGATTAAAAACTTGGTCTGTTTCATTCCCAGAACTTTCTGTCCCAGTCGTATCTGATAGTTGCCTAGCCACACTTTACCTGGCATCCACATCCTCCTCTGTGGGGGGCTGTGGGTTGCTCCAATTGAAAACAAACCCTTCTCCCTCATCTACAGATTCAGTCTCTAGTTCACTTCCCGAGACTGCTCTTTCTGCTATGCTATAATAATAATAATAATAATAATAATAATAATAATAATAATAATAATTTATACCCCGTCCTCCCCAGTCAAAAACTGGGCTCAGGGCGGCTCACACCAACAAAATTACAATAAAACATAAAAACAATTAATTAAAATACAGATTAAAATACAGTATTAAAATTTAAAATGCAGCCTCATTTCAAGTAGTCCATAAATCCAAGCCATGAGGGAGGAAAACACAGGGGTCAGACTAAGTCCAACCCAAAGGCCAGGCGGAACAGCTCTGTCTTGCAGGCCCTGCGGAAAGATGACAAATCCCGCAGGGCCCTGGTCTCCTGGGAAAGAGCATTCCACCAAGTTGGGGCCAATACTGAAAAGGCCCTGGCTCTAGTAGAGGCCAATCTAGCCACCTTATGGCTCGGGATCTCCAGAGTATTGTTGTTTGTGGACCTTAAGGTCCTCCGCGGGGCATACCAGGAGAGGTGGTCCCGTAGGTATGAGGGTCCCAAGCCGCATAGGGCTTTAAAGGTCAAAACCAGCACCTTAAACCTGATCCTGTACTCCACCGGGAGCCAGTGTAGCTGGTAAAGCACTGGATGAACGTGATCCCGCGGCCGGGACCCTTTAAGGAGCCTCACCGCGGCATTCTGCACCCGCTGGAGTTTCTGGGTCAGCTTTAAGGGCAGCCCCACTCTGTGTTGCGGGTGGCACGTTCCTGACATGTCCATCCTCATTAGGCTAGACCAGCTGCAGGATAAAGCAGACCATCCAAGTATCCCTATTTTCCAGAGACAGTCCCGGATTTACAGAGGCCATTCCATTCTCCCTTCTAAGCCAGCATGGCACATGGGGCCGGGCCTCGATGGCAGCAGCCTCTCTTCCTCCTTCCCTTGTTCTTTCAACCATTAATCCTTCCTAAGACGTAGAGGGCTTTTATTGGGTCTTTGCAATCAATTTGTATTGATGCACTGTAAGTGATCAAAGCCAATATGCTAATTGTCAAAATGTTACAGGGACATTCTGTATGCACAAGCGACGAAGGCACAAATCCTGTGTTACACCGGATGCTTACAGTCATGTAGATCATGTCATTGTAAGCCCAACTTACTTCAGAGGCCATCTGCAGTACTTCATAATTAGAGGGTAGACTTATTTATTGCTGGAAAAGCAAAAGACTAAGTCCAATCCATTTGCTAAATGTTGCATCGGCACATGAGTCATTGAAATGAATGGGAGATGCCACTTCACAGTGAAAGGCTCTAATCTCTTTAGAGAAAGACATGTCTAGTTCTGTGTTTGTTCAGCACTTATCATTAAGTGGCTCACATAATATAAAGGCAATAGACTGTTCCTGCCCTGAAA
This sequence comes from Zootoca vivipara, assembly GCF_965207765.1. Taxonomy (NCBI): domain Eukaryota; kingdom Metazoa; phylum Chordata; class Lepidosauria; order Squamata; family Lacertidae; genus Zootoca; species Zootoca vivipara. The sequence goes on along the minus strand of NC_142591.1, from coordinate 16,890,152 downwards.
AGCTAAGTATGTAATTAAAATGCAAATTCTAGTCTGTGAGTCTGTATGCAACAGTTATATAGTGCAGGCTGGTGTGACCCACTAAGTAAAAAGTAGTTCACCAGTTATGTATGCAACCTGCCAAGTAAATGGCAGTTGTCCCTCTGTCCCAACACACTTCCGTAGTCCACTTTTGTAGGCTGCTAGCGTTGGGGGATATCAAGCAGAAAATAATAAAAATGAGTTTCTTCCTCTTGACTCCTAATTTCAGCTTTCCACAAACACCTACTTTAGTCATGCTAAATCACACATCCATAACCTCCAACATTTCTTGGATGAAACTAAGGATGCCCCATTCCATGATGATGGTTTTATTTACTGTATACCCTGCACATCTAACTTTCTTGCCCCAGCCACTCTGGATGTCTTCCAACATATATAAAAACCAAATAAAACGTTAAAGATTAAAAATTATTCCCTACACAGGGCTGCCTACAGATGGCTCAGATAACTCCATTCCCTCCAACATTTCTCCAATAAGAATAAAGATGTCCTAGGGAAAAGTGGGACATTCCGGGATCAAATCAGAAACCAGGGTGGCTTCTGTGAATCTGGGACTGATTCTGGGACTTGGAGGGTCTGTGCATGTCATCATAAAACATAGTTACAGGTAGGTAGCTGTGTTGGTCTGACACAGTCAAAACAAAATTTTAAAAAATCCTTCCCGTAGCACCTTAGAGACCAACTAAGTTTGTCATAGGTATGAGCTTTCACGTGCATGCACACTTCTTCAGATACACTGAAACAAAAGTCACCAGACCCTTATGTATAGTCAGAGGGTGGGGAGGGGTATTACTCAGAAGGGTGGTGGGAATATTGGACAAACAGGCCAAACCCTACGCCAAAGGATAAATAGGCATAAATCTGACATCAGGAATCACAAGACAGAGAAACCAGTAGGAGAACACTTCAATCTCCCAGGACATTCTATACAAGATCTCAAAGTAGCTGTTTTATTACAGAAAAATTTCAGAAACAGACTGGAAATGAATTGCAACTCATTACCAAGCTTAAAACCATGGAGAGACCTGGTCTGAATAAGGACACTGGATTTCTATCTCATTATACATGATCAAGCTTTCTTTAGCACCTCAGACCTTGCTTTTTCCTGCAAGACCAATTGCAGTCGTTAACAGTCGTTAACAGCCATCAACAGGTTTACCACTCCTATCAGCCAATCATCCATTCCCACCACCCTTCTGAGTAATACCCCTCCCCACCCTCTGACTATACATAAGGGTCTGGTGACTTCTGTTTCAGTGTATCTGAAGAAGTGTGCATGCACACGAAAGCTCATACCTATGACAAACTTAGTTGGTCTTTAAGGTGCTACTGGAAGGATCATAAAACATAGAAATCCAACATAAATGGATGGTGACATATATTTGGTGGGTTCCAAATTCTCCAGATCCAAAATAAAGTATTCTGCTTGCACATGGGAAATTTTAGGAACTGGATAGGGCTCTTAATTTAGTTTTGTATAATGACAAGTACATGCTACTTGTATTAATTGTAAAAAAAAAAAAAATCACCCCAAAATGAAACAGTAAGCTGTGGCATGCTGAGAGAAAGACATTATTATTATTATTATTAGGTGTGAGTACAATTCAAGATCCTAAAGTTTGCATTTCTGTATGCATTTTAACCTAAAAATACAGATTCCTGTATAAAATTTGATACTGTTTTTTTCAGCCATGAACTGTATCACAAAATTTGTAGAAATATGCAAATTGAAGGATCATAGCATACCAATCCGCATACTAGTCCAGGAAATGTAAATCACATTGGTTTGCTTTAAAATGAGGGTAATAAAACCCTTGAGCATTAAATGATGTGTCTACCTGGAGCAGATATTTCAACAAAAAGTTATAAACTCTCTTCTTTTCCAAGTATAGCTACATTCTGCAAAATGGAGTGAAACTCATAATTAAGGATAGGGCAGTGTTTCTCCTCAGAGAAAACGTAATCGAAGAGCCAGCAAAGAAAAGCCTCTTAGAAGGAACGAAAGCAATATTACCTTTCTCATCACTTTTATAGGAAATTTAGCAGAGCGGCAATGAAGAAAAAAGTGGGGATTCACCATTTGTTTTTGTTCAGAGGAATTTCTTTCAGTTTTTAGTTCTCCCTCAACCAAGTGTTGTGGAAGACATCAAAAGGTAAAGGTAAAGGGACCCCTGACCATTAGGTCCAGTCGCGAACGACTCTGGGGTTGTGGCGCTCAGCTCGCTTTACTGGCCAAGGGAGCCGGGTCATGTGGCCACCATGACTAAGCCTCTTCTGGCGAACCAGATCAGCGCACGGAAATGCCATTTACCTTCCCACCAGAGTGGTACCTATTTATCTACTTGCACTTTGACGTGCTTTCAAACTGCTAGGTGGGCAAGAACTGGGACTGAGCAACGGGAGCTCCCCCCGTCGCGGGGATTCGAACCGCCGACCTTCTGATCAGCAAGCCCAAGGCTCTATGGTTCAGACCACAGCACTACCATACTTAGACCTAATTCTGTTTTTGGTAAGAAGAGTTTGTTCCTCTTTTAAAAACAAATCCCTACAATTTTCAGAGGGTATTAATTTGCCTTTGGTATAGAAGATATAAAATGCAATTTGGAAAACACTAATTTGTTTTGAACCCAAAGCATTCTACAGCTGTTGATTTTTTTTAATTGTAAAAAGAAAAACCCCACATTTTCATGAGATTGGTTGGTATACAGCTAAATGTAGGAGAGTTCCAAAGAATCATTGAATCTAATTATAATGATTTGATCTGGTTAAACACTATTATGCCTTTGGCAGGAGATCCATTTTAAGGCTTGGCAGAAATGCTAACATTTGGGCTAGATTTCATGTAGAATTCTTTAATGCTAAATTGAATTGAAGATGCACTGTGCTCAAAATAGCTACTAAAAAGGCAGAGAGGAACCTTGAGAGAAAGAAAATTGAACAAGGGCCATTGCCTCCGATGATGCATTGTTTGTGTCACTATTATTTTTTTAAAGTTATACACAGTTTTATTTATTTTTTAATGGATATAACTGAAATTTCACCATAGGGCCTAGTAAAATACTGCTTTCTCCCTCTATCTTCTCGGTGGTGGCGCCTACCCTGTGGAACGCCCTCCCAACAGATGTCAAAAAGGAAAACAACTACCAGACTTTTAGAAGACATCTGAAGGCAGCCCTGTTCAGGGAGGCTTTTAATGTTTAATAGATTATTGTGTTTTATTCTTCTGTTGGAAGCTGCCCAGAGTGGCTGGGGAGACCCGGCCAGATGGGCGGGGTATAAATAATAAATTATTATTATTATTATTATTATTATTATTATTATTATTATTATTTCTTTCAGCGCATTCCTGCCATTAGTTGGAGCAGGAAGTTGGTGTGCTTTCTATTCCTGTTCCAGGCTGGAGTGGCTCCGGGGGGGGGGGGGGACCATCTGCTTTGGATGAGTTGAAGTTATTAGATCAAGAATTTAATCTATGCTATATGAGAACTTAATGTACTGTGGCTGAAATCTGTGAACAAATAGGACAGTGCCCTAGGCTATAGTCCCCAAAGGATGCAGCAGAATACCAGGATCCTTACAGACAGGTCTGGCTCTAGGGGTAGTCGCGGTGGCGCAGTGGCGCTGGCAGGAGGGCGCTGCACGCTGCGCCCGCCCACCAGGGAGCGGGCGCCGGAGCGATCTCCGCGCCACGGCACCAGGGCGCCCAACCGGCTTGAGACGGCCATGCTTACAGAGCCCCACATGTACCCAAGTTTGTAAACATGACTTGGTGACACTCTTACTCCTTTGCTAAGGAGACCTGACACTCTTCTCACATACCCTCCAAGTGTCCCTATTTTCCAGAGACAGTCCTGATTTAGATAAGCCATCCTGTTTTCTGATTTGATCCTGGAATGTCCCACTTTTCCTTAGGATGTCTCTATTTTCATTGGAGAAATGTTGGAGGATATGGAGTTATCTGACTCCCAAGCCATCTGAAGGCAATCCTGTTTGGGAAGGTTTTTTTAGGGTTTTTTTTTTTAAGTTTAATGTTTTATTATGTTTTTACAAATGTTGGAAGCTGCCCAGAGTGGCTGGGGCAACCCAACAAGATGTGTGGGGTATAAATAGTAAAATTATCATTATGGAATGGGGTGTCCCTATTTTCATTGGAGAAATATTGGAGGGTATGTTCTCATCATACTCTCAAAATTGGAAAGATACAGCTACATCTGCTTTGGGTTCTCCCTATGTCCTTATTCATGGATGATATGGCTACCAGTGGCAACTAGCCATAACGGCTATGCTCAGCCTCCAGTGAGCTGGAGACCTCTTTTGCTGGAGAGGACAAGTGGGGAGAGTGTTGCTGTGACCAGGTCCTGCTCATGGGCTCCCTATATGTTGTCATTTGGATTTTGGTGAAAAGCAAAATATATGACATATATTAGTAGACTTCCTGGATGACAAAGATCCAGGCTTGATGAGAGAACCCTAGCAGACCTTTAAAATAAAAAGTAAAGTGTGGAAATATAAGCCATTAGACCTTGAAATATCCCCTTCTAATGCATGCCAAATAGAGCTATTTGTTGAGGGGCTATTATAGCTTGGTTGCTACAACTCTGAATTCAACAACAAATCATGGTGCAATTCTCACTAGCCTATAATTTTTGCTGGCAGGGGAGTCTGACCTACAAACTTCCGGAATTTCCTTTTCTCTGTCTTTTCTTACAGTATCTTCTTTTTAGGGGACTGGGGTGAGATATCTTTGCACACCAAATCTTTAAAGGAACCGATAGTTTCTGAATGAACCATATTGCAATGTTTCAAACATCTCCCCTCCCATCAGTACCAGTCTTCTTCCTTGAAACCATTCTTGTTGAAAATGGATTTCCCCACTTCTGGATGCCTGAACTTCTTGCTGTTATTGTCCAGACCATAGCCTAGTCTGTCATTAAAAGTGTGATTTAACACAGCATGAAAAAATATTCAATGTGGAGTTTATTGAGAGTTGCCAGGAGGGGAAAAAACAAACAAGCACAACCAAACGCCACCTGCTCTCTCTTATTAATATTAGGATCTCTCAATGATAACCAGAGGTGTGACAAATCGTACACCCACACAACCTCTCAACAGTTTGCTTTTTAGCCTAGTATCAAAGGGCAGGTTCACACATACATGTGTCTCATGGTTTGATTTCTTTACCTTTCTGGTTGGCAACTGAATGTGTGAAGTGCCTATACTGAAAAGTTATTGTGTCAGACGTTCATACAAGTTTTTTTTTAATCTGTTTTGTATCTGCGATGCACATTCACGCATGCCAGTGATCACCACTTGATGTTGCCTTCATCAAAAAAATGTGTATTTGTAGCCCCTAATATTTAGGATTATTCATGCCATTTCATGCTCTATTGTTTTTAAATTAAGAAGAGGGAAAGGAAGAACGAACAGAAACAGGGTTAGATGCTGAAACCGCCTTAATTTAACCACACCACTATCTGTTGGATGATGTAGAAATATGACCTTCATTAACCAAATGGCTGAACCTGCCCTTCAGGTTGAGTTAGTTGGTAGCTTGGCTAATGCCACTCCAATTACCTGAGCACAGTGTTTATGCAACAGGTCAGATACAGTGGTACCTTGGGTTAAGAACTTAATTTGCTCTGGAGGTCCGTTCTTAACCTGAAACTGTTCTTAACCTGAAGCACCACTTTAGCTAATGGGGCCTCCTGCTGCCGCTGCGCTGTCGCCACACAATTTCTGTTCTCATCCTGAATCAAAGTTCTTAACCCGAGGTACTATTTCTGGGTTAGCGGAGCCTGTAACCTGAAGCGTCTGTAACCCGAGGTACCACTGTACTGCTATTGTTACTTGGGTTTCCTGAGAAGGTGATCCTTCAGGTAAACTGGTCCTAAACTTTTAAATGCTAAGCCTTCATAATTCAAAGATCAACCTGAAGGGGCTGTGTGAACTTAGTGATCCATTACTTCTCTGAAATATGCCAGAGTTATGGATCTATAATCATGATTTGAAAAGCTCCCTCATTCCTGTCTGAGATAAACACCTCAGTGTAAAACACTTTGACTCATAAGTTAGACTCATACATTTCAGTAGAACCTGTGTCCCAGAAATCAGGCTTAGGATTCCAGTGTTAACCTAAAGAGTTTTAACATTTTCCAGATAAATCCATTTCCTTGTTGATTGGAAACTCATGTGCCAAGGGCAGAATGTAAGATCTCTATGACAAGTAAATTTCCATCTGACAGACTTTAATAATTTTTTCCCTCATTTTAAGAGGACAAAATGTTACAATAAAGAGATGACAACTTCACACTGAAGGAATGTGTAATAGAAGAAAGAAAATATTTAAAGCCATTTGGTAAATTGCAAGTTTCATTTTTTGAATCTGTAGCTGTTGCAGAAAATAGACTGTGAAGTGATGCTTAGTCAACTATGCCCAATTTCCCAAGCATTTGCACTCATGAATCATTGTTTTATATTGTAAAATAAAATATAAATATGTCAGAAAAGGAAATGTGAATTGGAACATGGTAATTTAAGCCACCGCACTGTCAGCTCTGTAGGCTTTATTTGTGATCATTATTTTATGATCACGCAACACAAATTTTCATTTCTGTCAGCTCTGTATTATATCTAAAACTCTCTCTTTTTTGGGGGGGGGGACTGCTACTGTTAAATAAAATTGCAGTTGATAAACACATGGTGGTATAAAACATGAAGAGATTACATAATGCACTGAGCTGTGTGACTTTATTTTCAACTACGTTTCAGGAAATGTTAGCCCTGTTTGTCTAAACTGAGCCAACACTGTCTTACCTTATTTAAAGAATACTTTCTTAAGCTTGAGGGTGGAATCCTTTAAAAAAAATGGGGGCATGAAAGGACACAAATTAGTAAAGATATTCTGTGCTATGACTATAGAGAGCCCTTCCTTTGAACAAACAAACACCCTGACACTTATCCCTGCAAGCACAGACATACATATACAGTGGTACCTCGGTTTTCAAACAGCTTAGTTCCTGAACAACTCAGAACCCGAACGCTGCAAACCGGTGTTTGAAGTACGGTAGGTGTTCCGGTTTTCGAACTTTGGCTCGGAAGCCGAACGTGCTCCTGAGCTTCCATTTTTACAGTTGTGCAGCAGATTTGAGTCCCCCGCATAGTAATTAAGGCTTTCTTCCTTCCGTTTTACCCTTGCACAGCAAATTTAAGCCCCCCCCATCGTAATTAAGGTTTTTTTTCCCATTCTGATTACAGTGTTCTGAGGTGATATTTGGTGCTTTTGTTTTTGCTACTTTTTGCATTTTTGTGACTGTGGCTTTTTTAATTTTTTTGTGACTGTGGCTTGTTTTTAGTTTTATGATTGATTGATTGTGTGACTATGGAAATGGATAAAAGCCCCCATCCAAACAATGACTATCATCAGTGCAGGTAAGAAAATAATAAAAAAAATAATTTTTAGCATCTGCAATACTGTCTTACTTATTTTATAGTACAGAACATTGATTACTGCTTTCATTTTAAGGATCAATGGTCTTGCTAGATAGTAAAATTCATGTTAAATCACTGTTTTAGGGGTTGTTTCTAAAAGTCTGGAACAGATTAATCCATTTTGCATTACTTTCTATGGGGAAGTGCGTCTTGGATTTGGAACGCTTTAGTTTTGGAACAGACTTCCGGAAAGGATTAAGTTTGAGAACCAAAGTATCACTGTAGTACCGATGATATGAACACATTTGGGGATGTGCAGTTATTCCTATTTGCAGAAGAGGAGGATAGAGCTGAAAGACCAAAGGAAAGCAGAGGTGCACGGAGGCTAAATTGTAAGTGAGACTGCAGAATGATTTTCCTGATTGCATGATATGGATGTTAAGCCCAGGTGTCTTACAATTTTCATGCTTTGGAGCACATGAAGAAGCACTTAACTCTTCTTTTAAATGGTGGGTTTTCTGATCCTAGAATCTTAATGTATTTAATGGGTGAAACCACCTGAGTGTAGCATAGCTGCCAAGTCTCCCGTATTCCCCGGGAAACCCCCATTTTTCCAGCTGCCCCCAGCCGAAAAAATGGATTTTTTTGTTTTTCCCCGGGTTATTCTGGCGCGGCGGCCATTTTGGAACTGGGCGGAGCATGCTCAGAAGCGACTTTTGATGCTGCTTTGCCCAGTTCCAAAATGGCTGCAGCATGACTTCTGGTGCGGTGGCCATTTTGGAACAGGGCAGAGCAGCATCAACAGTCACTTCTGAGCATGCTCGGCCCAGTTCCAAAATGGTGGCAGCACTACTTCCGGCCTGCTACTTCTGGTCCAGTCCCTTATTTCTCAGGCTGGAACTTGGCAGGTATGGAGTGTAGCCCTGTGCAGACATTCATTTTCTATGCCACTGCTATGCCCACACATTCCAACCGACCCGTAAACACATGTTCCAAGCAACCAGCATGTGCACAGGGGTTGCTGAAGTTACCATGATCTGCCTCCCCTTCATATGGAGAAAACTAAAATGAACTTCAGCATGAGGATTGTGTCATTAGTTCAGGGGCAGAGGTGCATTTTCGGCAGTGCGACCAATTCTGCTGCACTGGTCCCTGAGCCTAGTGGGTGCTGCAGGGCACCACAGTTATGACGCAGTGAATTGAGCAGAACGGAAGGCAAGAGGCCGGGGGTGGGTGCGGGCATCAAATGTTGGCCTTGTGCAGGGTGCCATTGAAATTTGAAGGGCCGACGTTTGCCCTGTCAGGGATGAGGGACGTTTTTCATCCTGAATGCTGCAATCCTCTCAGCAGCCTTCTGTCCACAGATAAGACTGGGTAGGCAAACTAATGCAAAATTTTACCTTTGTAAGTTTTACCTATGTGCCTTTGTCTAGTTTGTACGCAGAGCTCTCTCTAGCCTCTCTCTAGGCAAGCAAAAAGCAGCATCTGAGTTTAAGGACATGTTCTAGCCAAATAAAACCATTCAGGGGGTGCATGAAGCTGGGTTTGGAAGAGAGTGTGACCCAGAGGAAAGTCATGTGGTCTACGGAGAAGCGTAGTGAACTGAACCAAACGTAAAATGTTCTGGAAGTCCTGCAATTGCCATCTTGGTAGTCAAGATAACATCAAACTACAGTGGTACCTCAGTTTAAGTACACAATTGGTTCCGGAAGTCTGTACTTAACCTGAAGCGTACTTAACCCGAAGCGAACTTTCCCATTGAAAGTAATGGAAAGTGGATTAATCCATTCCAGACGGTTCGCTGAGTACTCAACCTGAAGCGTACTTAACCCAAAGTATGAGTGTAGTTGTTTCTGGAAGTCCATACTTAACCTGAAGCGTACATAACCTGAAGCGGACTTTCCCATTGAAAGTAATGGAAAGTGGATTAATCTGTTCCAGACAGGTCCGCGGAGTACTTAACCTGAAAGCACTCAAACCGAAGCATGCTTAAACCGAGGTATGACTGTAATTGGTAGTAGTTACAACAATGAGCTCATATATATTCATAGTCACTTGCTATGATATACAGTGAAACCTCATGTTACGTACCGCCCTCCTTACAAATGCTTCGGGTTATGAGCTCCGCTAACCCGGAAGTAGATGCCCCTTGTTGTGAACTTTGCCCCGGGATGCGAGCGGATGTCGCACGCCAGTGGCGAGGCAGCAGCAAGAGGCGCCATTAGTGGAAGTGCGCTTCATGTTAAGAATGGTTTCAGGTTACAAAGGGACCTCCGAAATGAATTAAGTTCATAACCGGAAGTACCACTCTACAGTGGTACCTCAGTCTACGAACAGCCCTGTTAACGAACGCTTCGGACGATGAAGTCGACAAAACTGGAAGTAGGTATTCCGGCTAATGAACTTTGCCCCGGAAGACAAATGGAAGCTGGACAGCAGCGGCAGGAGGCCTCATTAGGGAAAGCGCATGCCTTGGTTTAAGAACGCTTTGGTTTAAGAATGGACCTCCAGAACGGATTAAGTTCATCAGCTGAGATACCACTGTACGCTTAACTGTGGGACTTTTCCTCCAAGGAGCTGATATGCCCAAATTCTCAGCACACTCCACTGAGCTTCATGGGCTCTGTTTTCATGCTTCCTTCAGGAGTGGTACTGTGTTTGGAAGACTAGGTGCCTCAGCAACCCCCAATAACAATCCCATGCCCTCCAACTTGGAGATTTTTGCCAGACACTTGGTGCTGAGAGTATGAACCCCTTGAAAATGGAGATACTATTTCCAGTTTCCAAAACAGAGCCTGAATCTTCCCAAGGAGCAGCAGCAGTCGATCCATCTTACTGCCGGCCCTATGCAGCAGTGGCAAATGCATCATTCTGCATATTACAGGAGATATATGAAGGACTAGGAGAACATCTGGTAGCAGGTCATCCCGTTTGAATCCCCCCAGTGTTGCATGTGGAGATGCATGATTGTCAATCCAATCAGGCGAATGACCGTCACATTAACTTGTTCTTTAAATGTCTGTCAGGCTACTGATTAAACCCTACCCGCCGTGGCCGAAAGCCAAGACTAATTATTAAAGCAGGTAATGTCTTTGACCCTTGCTCCTGGAACATATGTTTTCCAGCTTGCTATTCAGGGAAAATTCACTGGAGACAAACTGTGCACTGAGCTCAGATCGAGGAAGTACTTCTGTGCCCCCCTTTCTTTTTTATTCCTCTCTCTTTCTCTGTACAATATTTTTTAAAAAAAATTCACCATTTATGTTGATTACACCAGATGTGTATGTGTGTTTTTGCTTATACGTTAAATGCTATTTTCTTCCATTTATGTGTTCATATTTCAATAAATATATCAGTTAAAAACATGTGGGTAAAAGTTCCTCCACTACTTGACAAGTTTTTGCAGACAACCATAGTTTCATGTACAGTGTGGTAAATTTCCACCTGCCCATGGTAAATGTCTTCTGCATCCCTCCCACCCCACCAGCTGTGAAGTATTTGTAGGATCTAGCAAAACTCTGATTGTATTCTGTTACCACATTAAACTGCTTTCTTTTAGTTCTTTCTTCAGTTCTTTCCTCATGGGGAGCTGTAAAGTATGGCTAATCTTAGTTACAATCTTATGTTTTCAATCAAGTTGGTGGGTGCGGTGGGGTCGGAGCAATTTTAAGAATTGCCACAGGTTTCTTGTGATTTTTGCATTCTTTATTAGGCCATATTCTGGAAGCTTTGAATTTATGAAGTAGTTGGGAGGTGGGGAAAGCAGTTGAATAACCTCCATACACAGTGTTTTATTTAATATAATTAGTTTGTCATTGAAGATTTATAAGGAATTGTATTATGCGGAAAAGTTTTTTTGTTGCCATAAGAGCCAGACTAGCTTGAAATGAAATATGCCAACAGAGAATTTCTTTCTTAAAACACTGTGAAATCTAGTTAAGGCATTTTTATTGCATAGGAACAATGAACGCTATTAAGTTGTGATTTATAGTTTTAACATAATTGCCCACTAAAATGAGTGGAATGCATTACTCAGTGTAAGTAATGGGAAGGTGTAGGGAGAAGAATGAGCAAAGCCAGTATCTCAAACAGTTTCCCAGGAGATTCTCTCTACTTGAATATTTTTTTAAAAAAAATACATTTCTTCTGACTAGGACATGGTTATGCCAAACTAATCTGTCACCTTAACAATCTTGTCTGTGTGCCTAGAGGATTAGTGTGAATAAGCCAGGAGTGATATACAAGATATGAAACTGAGAAATCACACAGCGAAACAAACAAACTAAAAAGGTTTTTAAAAATCAGAATGTCGCTGCCTGTATCACAGCAGGTATTTTAGATTTACTTGTGAAGTCTGGACACAGGTGCTTGCCAATAAGTTTTTTTTTTAAAAAAAATATCATTCAAGTCTTTAAATTTTATTTTGGAAAGAACATCATATTAAGGCTTATATTTGAAATGTTATTTCTTGTGTTGACATTTTTCACCCCACATCACTCCTGGAGACAGAACTATGTATAACCTTGACCAGTAGAAAATAAATGCCTTGATGCTGCAAGAGGGACCCACAATTGGAAGCAGGTTTTCACAAGAACAAGAGATGTGGCTGCAGAAATGCAGATGTGCATCTTGGGCAAGGCGCTTTGGATAGTCACCTTTAAATTAGAAATGGTAGGGCAGAGAAGCCGAAAATTCCTCCATGTTGCCTCCAGGGGCGTACCCAGGATCAAAACTTGGGGGGGGGGAAGCCATGGTAAAGGCGTCTGGAAGGGAAGAGGGGGGGCAGGAATGGGGATTAGCACTCCCGCCTCTGCCGCCGCCTTACTCACTGCTCCTCCTTGGATCTCTCTCGTCGGGGCGGGGGGGGGCGTGACACACACAAAGACAGCGCTGGCTGGAGGGGGCTTGCCTTCCCTTTGTGTGCCATTTCCTTCCCAGCCGTGGCCGCGAGTGGCACTTGGCGAAGAAGGTGCACCATGGGAGCGGAGCGGGGTCCTCCTTTCTTCGCGCTTTCCGGAGCGGAGATGAAGGGCGGGCGGGGGTGGTTAGAGACCCTCTCCTTCCCTCCTTGCTGGCGTCTGTGAAGGGGCTTGGTGGGGAAAGTTGGAGCGAGGCTCAGCATTTAATATTTTTTGCTTCTGGGGGGGGGCATCTGCCCCCCTGACACTTTCTGGGTACGCCCATGGTTGCCTCTGACCTCATAGATGTTCTTTGCAAAGTTAGTATGGTGTTGTTTTTGAGGCAGTGGGACCATTATTGGACTTGAGACCCAATAACATGGCTCATTTTACTGCCCTCTGGAATTAGCTCATTTCTTGTTTAAAGGTAAAAAAAAAGTAAAGGACCCCTGGATAATTAAGCCCAGTCATATGTGATTATGGGGTTGTGGCACTCATCTTGCTTTCAGGCCGAGGGAATCTGACGTTTGCCTACAGACAGCTTTCTGGGCCATGTGGCCAGCATGACTAAACAGCTTCCTGCGTAGAAGCAACTTCCGGTGCCGTGCCGCTGCTGATCCCAGATTTTTCTTACCGGGAGTTGGAGGGTATGTTCAGAATTAGCATAGTCCATAAGAAATCCAGGTGCAGCAGACTTAACCTTAAACTTAACAATGACTTTTAATAAGACTAAACCTTAACACTATAGCATACAGAGCACCACATGAGAACAAAGAGCTAGAAAGAGAAAGTGAGTGAAACCCAGGCTCCTCCTGGCCTGACTATTATTGCCAGCATGACCTTGACAGAAAAGATAACAGAACCAGTTTAAACCAGCTGTACTCAGCTTCCTGTAAGGAATAACCCAAACATCAGAAAACTTCTGCCTGTTTCTTTCACATAGAAAGAAACCTTCTAAAACCCTCTTGAACTAATCAGAATAGGAAAGATCTCTACACATCAGATCAATATTTTCTGTACTAAGAGATGCAAATTGACAGAGCATCCCACAAGGGGGGTGAGACACAGCAGAAAAGGCTCATTCTTGTGTTGCCACCCGCCAGACCCCTTGTGGAGGAGACACACAAAGGAAGACCTCAGATAATGAACACAGGGTGTGGGTTGGGTCATATGGAGAGAGGGGGGTCCTTGAGGTATTGCAGTCCGGAGCCATTTAAGGCTTTCTGGGTCAAAACCAGCACCTTGAATTGGGCCCGGAAACTAATTGGTAGCCAGTGCAGTCTCAACATGATTGGCATTACATGCTCGAACCATCCTGCCCCAGTGAGCAACCTGACCTCCGAATTCCACACCAGCTGAAGTTTCCACCATCTTCAGAGGCAGCCCCACATATACTCTAACCTAGAGGTTACCAGAACAAAGATGACAGATTTAGGCTACCCTGTTCAGATAGGAGCACAGCTGGGCCACCCACTGAAACACTCCACACCACTGAGACTACCTGAGCCTCAAGTGACAGCAGGATCCAGAAGTACCCCCAAGCTTCAAACCCACTCCTTTGCAGAGGGTGTGTAACCGCATCAAGAGCAAGCCACCTCCCATTCAATTTCCCCACCTGCAGTCTGCAATGCTACACAACCTGGGCCACAGGTAAGTCATATAGGGCTTTGTCTGTATGTTTTAGCTCCGTATCACGGATCAAGATAGTTCTTTTTCATTTACCCTAGAGATTACAGCAGAGTGCTGGAAAAAGAAAAAAAGAAAAGAAAAAGATAATAATCATGCTTCAAAAATATGCTTCCAATCAAAAGGAGGGAGGGGAATGCATTAGGTTATTTTAACAATAGAAGGTGTGAATTATACTAGTGGGTGGGATACTTTAATAGCTGCAGGTGGTGAAATGAAATTTGAGCACCAAAAAGCTCCATTTCATTATCCCTGATTTTTTTCTCAGTTCTCCCATCCTGGCTAATTATATCCAGAGGAATCATATTGCTCTTTCATGTTGCTTCTGAGACATTCCTTTTATTGCTGCTTATCTCTGGATGTTTACAAGTTCAGGCTGCAAGAAAATCATAATCTGGCCACGCCAGTTTTGTGAATATACAGGGACCAACCAAAAGAAACAATCCAGCACCATCAAATGAATTATTTAAACCGTTCGGCTGGTTTCGGCATAAATATTTACACGAACCACCGTGGCAGGCAAATTGTCATAGGGCTAAGTCCCATGGAGGTATTATGACCGACGACCAACGAGGAGGCACTGGATGTGACTAAAGAACAAAAGGAACAATAATTGGATTAAGCATGTGCCGAAATAGCGAGATGAAGTGATTTCCTGAGAATGTTGAACTGGGGCTTTATTTGAAGCCTGAATTAATCTGGAGAATGGAAGTCAGCAATGCTAATAATTGCCTTTTGAGGATGCAGTTGTGTATTCAGGCAACTTAGATAGTCAAACAAAATCATGCTCATTATTAGATACCCCACCACCACCCCCCGGAAATTATTATTATTACAGAAATTGACAAGTGGAACTGGAGCAGGAGTTGGTAATGGAAGATAATAGATGATAATGTTTTGTAATTTGTTTGGGGAAAGTGATTTGTAATTGTGAGACACTGGGTATTTAAGTTCCCTTTTCATGTAATTTCCAGTAGTTTAATGATATGCTTGCAGAGTAATGTTGCTTTTCCTGGAGAGCTGAGGTGGCCAGCTGGCTACCCCCAGGCCAGATGCAGCCCACACAACACATTTCATCTTGTCCTTGGTGGGTTTATCTCCTAAATTTTAATCCAGGTGTAGGGCGGAGGGCAGAAATTGCATTGTTTGCCTTTTGATGGGAAGAAATTAGTGGTTGAAAGTAGTGGGAGAGTACATCCATTTCACATTTTAATGCTAAATTGCTATTTGTGCAGTCTCCAGCAACCTTCTCCAACTGGTGCCCTCCATATGTTTTGGACCACAACTCCCATCAACCTTTGCTTCTTCTGTTATAGAACCAATCTCATACTCACAAGGGTTCCAGGTTGACAGGCTGTGTGGCAAAATTAGGCTCCTGGAACCCTGCTCACTATGTGAGGAGAGAGGACTCTGTTCTCCAAAGAATAGCAAGGTGAAAAACAACGTATCAGTCTTCATGTACATAATGACTACCTGTACCCGAGAAATGCCCCGAGCATCTGTTCTCCATTTTTTGTCTCTGGCTTAGCCCACCAATGACATATTGCCCCAGGAAATTTGTTGAGAATGAGGCTGAAAATGGTCCTCATTCATGCCAAGGACTATTATCTATACACCCTGAATATACAGTTTCCAAATTGCTTTTTGGGGTTTGTGAGCTACACCTCAGTGGTGTAGACTGTATGGGATATCGCCCCTCCAAAAATTTTATCATCACAACTTCCCTGTTTGGTAGGTTAAGGGCTGTATAAACGAGTCCCTCAGGCCTTATCCGGCCCCCAGGCCATAGGTTGGTGACCCCTGGTCTAAACTTTAGGCACTATCCATTGAAACACCTCCTGAAAGACTGCAAGTTGTCACTTAATTATGCCTAAAGTGACTTTCAAGACAAAATAAGGTGATTCTGTTCCATGAAATGCCTTGCAGTTTTTAGGTGAGAGCGCTCACACAGTATGCAAGAAATGTTCCACTCAGGAAAAAAACACACACATGGGGAACGAATAGTTGAGCTGCTTGCCATAGTTATAGCTACTTTTTCAAATGGTAGGCACGCGATTGTAAGACATTGTTGCACAAATCTAATATTTATTTATTTATTTATTTCAGGAAGACTAAAAGGTAAGCCATCTTATCAGAGCTGGTACTTCTAACTCACAAGCTTTTAACACTACATGCTTTGAGTGTCCTTCAGTAATGGAGTCTCATGTGAAGATGAGACCTTCTTACAGCTGCCATTTTTGGAGCTATTTTTGGCCAAAGTACTGTGAAATTTGTCTCGCTGATGTATCCTTCATCGCAATGGTTGGAGGGAGGGGGAATATAGGGAAAATGTATGCACAGATACACCGATAAGCAAGTCATAAATAATAAATTAGCAATTGGACCACAGGTGAGCAATTGGAACCTTTCAGACCTGTCTTCTGCTCCACAGTCCTGTGCTGGATTGGAGCTTCAGACCTCAGTCACTCTCTGGCTGTGGAACTGCTGCTGGATGAACAGTGTGTGAATTGAGAAGGCTTCTCTTCTCTCGGTCAGGGTCTTCTCCAGATAATCTTTTTTATTTTATTTTTAGACACCTTCTGTGTGGTATTTCTAGTGTCTTTCCCTCTCAGATCTTCCAGTTTCATCTCTAAGAATCTCTTCTCAGAATCTCCTGCACCAGCAATTTGGGACCAAAAAAGATCATGCTACAACGTACAGACTTACATTACATTAATGCTGCCTGCCTCTCCAACTGTGCCTGGTAGAACTTAGTATATCCTTCCTTTGTTTATCTGAGTTGGAAGATTAAATGGTCCATTATCTTGGCCTACAGAGAGCCTTGAATGACCAAATACAGATTAGAAATCCCTATTCCCTAATTCAGCCTTCCCCAGTTTGGCCCTCTCCAGATGTTTTGGACTTCAGCTCCAATCATTCTTGGCCACTGACGTTTTTCAACTTCTTTTTAATTAACGTGATTTATCTACTGCTTAATAATAAAAAAGGCTCTAAGTGTTTTACATAAAATTAGATCAAATAGCCATAAGAAAAGAGCAATAACATAAACAGACTTTAGAAACAGGTAGACATATGTTATCAGAAGACATATAAAATCAACCACTTTTAATATATATATATATTAAAATGAAATTGCATGACTGAGTCGGCTTGCCTAACCAGAAATTATTTTAGCAGGTGTTGAAAGCAGTAAAACAAAGCTGCTTGCCTGATGTTAATGGTCCATGGTGGCCAGGACTGATGGGTGTTGGAGAGCAAAACACCTGGAGGACATCAGATTGGGGGAGGTTTCTTAATAATTTCTCTTCTGGAGCCATGGAAGACAAAAGACTTGGCTTCCTGACTTAGAGTCAGGTCCATGAAAACCAATGCTCTGTTTCTGACTGCAGAAATGAGCCCCACTCCCCAGAGGGGATTAAGCCTTATGTTAACTTTTCCTCCTGCATCTGTTAATCCAATTCTACTAAATCACTGATAAAACCATAGTCCAATTTCTTCCTGATTCCTAATTCTTCTGGTCAGTTTTGCCATTTCTGCATAGTCCATCAGTTTAATCTGTCATTCTTCTCTAGTGGGGACTGCACTTTCTTTCCATCTCTGGGCTACCAGTGTCCGGGCAGCAGTAGTCACATACATGAAAAATCTTTTCAAGTCACTTGGAATTTTGGCACCTACAATACCTAAAAGAAAAGCTTCTGTTTTGTTTTGTTTTTAAAAAAGAAAAGGTTATTTTAAACATTTCCCCCCAATTCATTGTATATCATCTCCCAAAATTCCTTTACTACTTTACAAGTCCACCACATATGATAGAAGGTGCCCTTTCCCCCCTTACATTTCCAGCATGCATTTGATCTTGCTTTATACATTTTAGCTAATGCTAGGGGTTAAATACCAATGACACATCATTTTCATATATATATATTTTCAAAGTGTAGCATGCTACAAATTTTAAGTCCCAGTTCCATAACCTCTGCCTTTATTTTGGTTTATATTATATTGTACATTTACCCTAATCGATTTGCATGCTTTCTACAATACAACTTATCACCAAGCTCAAAACCATGGAGGGACCTGGTTTGAACAGAGATATCGGATTCTTATCTCATTATACATGATAAGCGATTTTCAGCCATCTCAACCCTTGCTTTTTCATGCAAAACCATTTGCAGTCGTTTTCGGTCATCAACAGCTATCAGTCAGTCAATCACCCACTTCCACCACCCTTCTGAGTGATCCCCCCTCCCCTCCCCATCCCCACCCCTCCCCACACCTTCTCTACATAAGTGCCTGGGGACTCCTATTTCACTGTATCTGAAGAAGTGTGCATGCACACGAAAGCTCATACCAAAATAAAAACTTAGTTGGTCTTTAAGGTGCTACTGAAGGAATTTTTTTATTTTACTTCGACCCAGACCAACACGGCTACCTACCTGTAACTTCTACAATACAGTATGTGATATCTGAATTATTATTCATCAGCCGGTCACGTTTTGTTGTATGGTTTATGCCAAATACATGTTTGACAACTGAGTCAAAAGAGCAACATGAGGCTTTGATAAGGATTGGTGTTTTTTTTTTTAATGTTTTCAGATATGTTTTGAGCTGTCCAGAGTGGCTGGGGAAACCCAGCCTGGTGGGAGGGGTATAGATAATAAAATTATTGTTGTTGTTGTTGTTGTTTGGAAGGGACATGGCTCTGACTAGGGAGTGTCTTGTTAACTCAAAAAATATCCAAAGAAACTACAATTTGACTCGTAACTCTGACTTCATAAAGGAGTGGTGTACAGAGCTCATATCCTCTGACTACATCGGAACAACAATCCTTAGCCAGGTCAGTGTGTGAATGTGCCAATTCCATGCACACAAACATATTCTGCAGTCATTACTTGGATACAATATTGACTGCATGAATCAAGCTCAGGAGAGGTGAAAATCCTCTTCAGTAACATGTCTGCTGCAGCAATTAGTCCAACAAATATTTCTACAGATTTATCCATATGAATGCATACCCCATTATCATTATGTTGAATCAAGAGTCTTATTGCAGACAGATTGGGGAAACAGAAATGAAATTAAAATGTCAAAGCACAGTGGGAAACTGGAGGTACTTGAAAATTATGCAATTGAAAGGGAAATTGTTGCTTTTCTGTGTTTAGCCTGCCTTTTATTCGATGGCAAATGTTCATATTGTAATTAAAAGAAAAGAAAGGTTTAATAATAGACAACAGGAACAAAAGTCTAGATAGAGTGGCAGTTTTTTTGTTTGCCAGAAATGGAGATGTGTGGTGCAGTTTTTTCTCAAATGTCTTGTATTTTTTTATTCCTACTGAACAGTCATATTGAAGGGTGCCAGACCCAGTTTGGAGAGAATGAGGTAGCATTATATTAAGGGAGAAGAGCACAGTATTCAGGACAAAAGGGCTGTGGTTCAATTAACAGCTGAACTATATATTTGTGGTTGCCATAGGGCTTAGCACATTTGTTTTGAGATTTTTCCACCTCAGCCTGTAGGTTTTCAAAGTATTCAGGGAATAAATTTGGGTCATACTGTTATGTCCTACACTCACCAACTGTCCTAGGCATTTATAGCAAAATCATACCACTTTTAACAGTCAGAGCTTCTTCTAAAGAATCCTGGGAACTGTAGTTTGTTAAGGGTGCTGAGTGTTGTTGTTGTTGTTGTTGTTTAGTCGTTTAGTCGTGTCCGACACTTCGTGACCCCATGATCCATAGCATGCCAGACACTCCTGTCTTCCACTTCCTCCCGCAGTTTGGTCAAACTCATGTTCGTAGCTTCGCGAACACTGTCCAACCATCTCATCCTCTGTGGTCCCCTTCTCCTAGTGCCCTCAATCTTTCCCAACATCAGGGTCTTTTCCAGGGAGTCTTCTCTTTTCATGAGGTGCCCAAAGTATTGGAGCAGGGGTCCCCAGGCTACGGCCCGGGGGCCGGATTCGGCCCAATTAGCCTGCCAATCCGGCCCGCGACGACCCCCGCCGCCTGCTCTTACGGCGCGCAGCATGGCAGCGCTCTTCTGGGTTGGGAAAAAAGCGCCGAAAATACTTTGTGTGCATGCATATGGGCCTCTCCCGACTCAGAAGAAGTCATTTCTGGTGCACTTCCGGGTCGGGGGAGGCCCACGCGCATGCGCACAACGGATTTTCGGCGTTTTTTCCCACCCTGGAAGCGCGCCGCCGCACCAGTAAGCGCCCGTGCGCATGCGCACGGGTGCACACTCCCCCGCCCTCCGGCCCGCCGCGCGATCGGCGCGGTGGGAACCGGCCCAAACGCCGGTAAGTCTGGGGACCCCTGTATTGGAGCCTCAGCTTCAGGATCTGTCCTTCCAGTGAGCACTCAGGGCTGATTTCCTTCAGAATGGATAGGTTTGCTCTTCTAGCAGTCCATGGGACTCTCAAGAGTCTCCTCCAGCACCATAATTCAAAAGCATCAATTCTTTGGCGATCAGCCTTCTTTATGGTCCAGCTCTCACTTCCATACATTACTACTGGAAAAACCATAGCTTTAACTATACGGACCTTTGTTGGCAAGGTGATGTCTCTGCTTTTTAAGATGCTGTCTAGGTTTGTCATTGCTTTTCTCCTAAGAAGCAGGCGTCTTTTAATTTCATGACTGCTGTCACCATCTGTAGTGATCAAGGAGCCCAAGAAAGTAAAATCTCTCACTGCCTCCATTTCTTCCCCTTCTATTTGCCAGGAGGTGATGGGACCAGTGGCCATGATCTTGGTTTTTTTTGATGTTGAGCTTCAGACCATATTTTGTACTCTCCTCTTTCACCCTCATTAAAAGGTTCTTTAATTCCTCCTACTTTCTGCCATCAAGGTTGTGTCATCTGCATATCTGAGGTTGTTGATATTTCTTCCTGCAATCTTAATTCCGGTTTGGGATTCACCTAGTCCAGCCTTTCGCATGATGAATTCTGCATATAAATTAAATAAGCAGGGAGACAATATACAACCTTGTCGTACTCCTTTCCCAATTTTGAACCAATCAGTTGTTCCATATCCAGTTCTAACTGTAGCTTCTTGTCCCACATAGAGATTTCTCAGGAGACAGATGAGGTTATCAGGCACTCCCATTTCTTTAAGAACTTGCCATAGTTTGTTGTGGTCGACACAGTCAAAGGCTTTTGCATAGTCAATGAAACAGAAGTAGATGTTTTTTCTGGAACTCTCTAGCTTTCTTCATAATCCAGCACATGTTTGCTATTTGGTCTCTGGTTCCTCTGCCCCTTCGAAATCCAGCTTGCACTTCTGGGAGTTCTCGGTCCACATACTGCCTAAGCCTGCCTTGTAGAATTTTAAGCATACCCTTGCTAGCGTGTGAAATGAGCGCAATTGTGCGGTAGTTGGAGCATTCTTTGGCACTGCCCTTCTTTGGAATTGGGATGTAGACTGATCTTCTCCAATCCCCTGGCCATTGCTGAGTTTTCCAAACTTGCTGGCGTATTGGGTGTAGCACCTTAACAGCATCATCTTTTAAAATTTTAAAAGTGTTGTTAGGGGTCTCCAAATCCCCACACAGAGCTACAATTCCCAGAGTTCCATGTGGAATAAATGGCTAAACTTTGAAGGTTCTCCCCATATCACTTAACTTTTTTTAAAAAGAAAAGCAAATTCTTCAAGTGTTCATATGTGCTGTGAGGAAGTTCTTCCTTTTGTGAGACTGAATCTATTGATAATCAGGTCCATTGGGTGACATGATAGCTATGACACGCAGCCTGGACCTAGAGAGGGTTAGAGTTTAATTTTTGCTTCTACCTCAGGGAGTCGGATTGTTCGATTCTAGCCTGCAAAGAAAGGATCTGAAATCATATCACTGCATGCAGGATCAGTCAGCAGCAGCAAATCATATGGCATTATAGCGGTAGGCAGTCCAGTGATTGAAAAACTACACACTGGTAAAAATAGAATACAGACAGAAGATTTGAAGAGGTGTGAATTCATACATACATTTCACCTGAAGCTGTGTTTCTGGCTGAATTGGTACAACACTTACATTAATCCAAAACTATCTCATGGCATGTTTTCAATAGCTATGTGGTCGAAATGTGATTCAAGGTTCTTGGACTAACTTACAAAGACGTGAACAGCTGAGGTCCAGGCTGCTTCAGGGACCATCTAAACCAGGCATGTCAAACCTGCGGCCCTCCAGATGTTTTGGACTACAATTCCCACCTTCCCCAACCACTGGTCCTGCTAGCTAGGGATCATGGGAGTTGTAGGCCAAAACATCTGGAGGGCCGCAGGTTTGACATGCCTGATCTAAACCCTTTTATCCCAGCTTGATCATTGGTATCATCCACAGGAGCATTATTGGTCATTCTCTGAGTTGGCAAGACTCATCTGACAAAGAAAAGAAATAGAGCATTTAGTGACAATCTGACTACAGAGATTCAGGAGGTTTCTTCTGTTCCAACTTCCAGCTATATCCCCCCCCCCCAGTTCTATCAGGCCTACACAGACAATTTAGAATCTATCTTTTTTACAATTGTTCACTAATGCCTGTTTTAAACTTTTTATAACATTTTATGTACTGTCCTTTGGCATTTTTAATGAATACTGGAACACACACACAGAGCTCAGAGGTGCCAGAGCTCACCATAAACATTTTCCTTCTTCTCTTAGAATGGCAATGGCACCCACCTGAGAGGCTCTGGAGCTAAGCTAAGCTCCAGTGAGCTCTTGCTGGAAAAAATGTCGTGTGTGTGTCTGTGTGTGTCAATACAGTTAAATGGAGTCCAAATGCCTCAGCAGCTTTGGATAAGCACTTTCAGGAGTGCAAAAAGATAATCTGATTTAGTAGTGCCCATGATTAGGGTGCTTCAGTCAATCCTGGTTATTGGGAAGGACAAAAATCCTCTCCTTTCCCCTCTGTTTTTCTGGAACTATTTGCTCTCCACAAAACAAATGTAAAGAGGCTGAATTACTTCTTTGGGGACTGGGCAGACATCAGACCCTCCAAGTGTCCCTATTTTCCAGGGATGTCCTTGATTTAGAGAAGCCATCCCAGTTTCTGACTTGATCCCAGCATTTCCTGCTTTTCCTTGTTTAGTCATTTAGTCGTGTCCGACTCTTTGTGACCCCATGGACCAGAGCACGCCAGGCACTCCTGACTTCCACTGCCTCCTGCAGTTTGGTCAAACTCATGTTTGTAGCTTCAAGAACACTGTCCAACCATCTCGTCCTCTGTCGTCCCCTTCTCCTTGTGCCCTCCATCTTTCCCAACATCAGGGTCTTTTCCAGGGAGTCTTCTCTTCTCATGAGGTGGCCAAAGTACTGGAGCCTCAGCTTCAGGCTCTGTCCTTCCAGTGAGCACTCGGGGCTGATTTCCTTCAGAATGGATAGGTTTGATCTTCTTGCAGTCCATGGGACTCTCAAGAGTCTCCTCCAGCCACCAAAATTCAAAAGCATCAATTCTTCGGCGATGCTTTTCCTTAGGATGTCCCTATTTTCATTGGGAATATGTTGGAAGGTATGGAGTTATCCAACCCCCGAGCTATCTTAAAGCAGCCTATTATAGGGAAGTTTTTTTCATGTTTAATGTTTTATTATGTTTTTTATATATGTTGGAAGCTGCCCAGAGTGGCTGGGGCAACCCAGTAAGATGTGTTGAGTCTAAACAGTAAAATTATCATTATGGAATGGGACGTCCTTATTTTCATGCGAGAAATGTTGGAGGGTACAAGACCATTCCTAATATATTTTCCTATTATAAGATAAGATATCTTTATTGTCATTGTCCCCTTGCGGGAACAACGAAACTACTCGGTTGCTACATCCACTTTTGTTGGAGGGTACAAGACCATTCCTAAGATATTACTTTACAGGCAATTTTTAACACTTTGAAAGAAAGTTCACTAACATTTTCCGGTGGCTAGAGACCTTCTTCACTTCCACAGGCTCTGCAGTCCTCTGACTGCCTTCCACGTGTATTTATTTTCCTCTTACAGATCGCTGCTAGTGTTGTTTCCATCACAACACAGCACAGGATGAGAAGCAACAAGTCTAGAGGAAACTCAAAAGGCCATCCAGCTCTGTTTCTTGGGGGGGGGCAGGAAAAAATGTGAAGGATTTTTTTTGGGGGGGTGCCTTTTATTCCTGCTGCTTCAGTTAGCTGCCAGGCAGGCTGACATGCTATCTCAAAATGCCTCAGTCAGAAGGGTAGCACACCATGAGGGAGACATGGGGGGGGGGGGAGAGAAAGGAGCTGGCCTTCATTTGTTCGTGGAGGTTGCCCCCACTCCACTCCAGCAATAGTGTTTCTGCAATACTGTACAGTCAGATCTAAAATACCACCAGTTCCTGATATATGACATGAAGTTGTTCCAAATGAGTCATTCCAGCTTCCTAGCTTACGCATCCGCTGACAATAGTAGCTCCATGCTGCTTGAAGCAGTGGGGAAACTTTATTTTAAGCAGGAAAGGGGAGAGAAGGCTGCTTTGCATTTTAGATTGTTAGATTAATTTTATTCATATCTAAATACCTCCCTTGTCTCCTTGCTGGCCATACCAGGACTAACTTGGTCAGTTAGCGCTGGGGATGCTACAATTATGTTGTACTTCATGTTGTTTTTAAGGTGCTTTTAAGTCATTTTTAATCAATGTTTTATATTTGTTGTTAGCCGCCCTGAGCCCGGTTTCTGGACCGGGAAGGGTGGGGTATTAATAAAACCTTGTAGCTCCTTCTGACCATTTTATCCCCAAAGCATGGACAAAAAATGGATGGGAAGGGCGTCAGAATAAACTGCGAGTGATACCTGCTGTTAAGTTCCATTGGGAAGCATAATTGAGATGGAGATATTCTAATTGTTCATTGATTAGATCCCATTAGTTTGGAAAGGCTCAAAAGCAACAGTTAATGCCGTTGATGTACTTATTGTTCATTTGGTAAGTGTTAGTCATTAAGTAAATTGGAAACTGAATTGACTTTTGATGGCACATAATTGGTTTATCTAAATGACTGACAAAAATTGAAAGTAAAACGAATGGTAAATGTTTTGGAACAACTCTGGCACCATGATAAAAGATAATTAGGTTTAGGGACCTGCTTTTCTGGAGGACTGTGTTTAAAACCAACTGCCTCTTCAATATCCCTCTTTTTCCTTTTTTTCTCCTTTTTTAGGGAAGAGAGATTGCTTAAAATAAAGAACCTGCTTAAAATAGAGAGGTTGCTGAAAACAGAAAATCTATCAATCTCACAGGGAGCCAACACTGAGTTCATGAGCTATGGTCAAATTCTAAAGATGTGATATGAATATGTGGAAGCAAGTCTACTTATCAGTCACAACTTGGAGAATGCACATTTACCATTCATGTCTCTGATAGTCTGGGTGCCAAAGGGGTCAATATAGAATACTGATGTGCCACACATGTTTTCATTCTTTTTATATTTCCTTTATGTACAGATGCCCAAAGCAGATGAAGCCACACTATAAGCCCTGGGCAATTTGAGATATTTGTCGCTAACATTTCACTGAGAAAGCCAAAAACGCTCACACAGTAAAACACACATGGAATATGAAACAACTACAGTCTTTCTGGCACCAGCTTATTTTTATTTGCCTGGGGGTTGTGTGGTCCCTGTTCTTCTGCAACAGTTTCATATTTGTGTTGCCTCTGAATCTTATTTTTGTTTGAAGAGTATAATGTTTTTTCCTATATTGTATTTTTACAATTGGGCACAGCACTGGAATCCACAGGATGAGGGGCATTCTAGAATGTTTCTAAGTAAATAATAATAATTCAAGCATCTTAATTCATCGGAATCTGTAAAAATGAATATTGAAATGAAAATTAATATTATGCAGAATAATACTCACTGTTGAGTAAGGTGGCTAATGTCATGGACTCCCTTGTGACCTGTGGGAATAATGCAGCCACATCCTAAAGCCATGAAATGGTGCTTCTGCGCTCCACTCTCCAAGTGGTATGCAGGCACCATGGCAAGATCGGCTAGGCATAACGAGCCGGATGTAGAGTCTGTACTTCTCCCCATACCACAAGATAGATGGTCCTAGGAAGCCAAGCCAGCCATGAGGAACATCTCACATACATCACAAGTTATCCATTCCTCAGGTCATGCCAGTCCTGGGGAACGTTTTCATCCATCTTTAATTATTCATTCCCCAGGAGCTCAAACTTCCCATGGGAAACATGCATACTATGGAGAACAATAGGGTCTGAGCATAGATGGGCATAAGTGTATTCTGCTGATATTATTGGATAATGCTAGATAGGTGTGCTGTAATGATTGGTTTATGGCTATTGCATATGCATTTACTATACCTAATAAATATGTGGTCACGAGAGAGCTCGGGGCTCTCGTCCCACGGTTGGTTGATTCTATCAGTTGTCTGTCTTCCTTCACGAGAGCCCACCACTTGTAATAAGCCTCGGTGCTATACCCTTTGCTGCTACATCTGGCTGTCAGTACCTGGCTGTTACTTTGTAACAAGCCTGGATGCTGCACTCCTAGCTGCTCCAAGCTGCAAAGACTCTGGCTGTTACAGTGACCCATCCTCCTGCTGGATGTCTTGACTAGAGGTCTTTGGTAAGAGCAGGTATTTGAGGGAAGAGGGGTGGAGTGAACCAAAAGAGAAGGGGTTATTGTGTTGCATACCTGTACAGATATATAGCACTAGTTAGAGAATTGCTTTATTAGATAGCATCAGAGAAAGAAGGAAAGTGATACAGAAAATCATTACATCTTTTAAAAAGTAAGTTGGATTTCTTAGTCAATTCTGTATTCTGGCCCTATCACTATTTGTTAAGATTCAGAATCACAGTGGATCGACCCTCTCCAATTATGACTAGATTGTTTTCAAAACACCATCACTCTTTTTGTGCTCATCCCATAAGTGTGAATGGTTTAACTTTTTCCTTGAACTTTTTTTGGGAGGTTGTGTGAGTATTTTAGTTTTTGTTTATTGCTGTTTTGTATCTGATTTTATGGTCTCCCTTTATTGTGTTCCTTTACGTCCCCCCCCCCCCTTATAGTTGCTTTTAACAGTTTCTCCTTTTTTAAAAATCTTTTTAAAGTTATGTAGTTATGTATGGTATAATCATCTTTTAATCATTAGCTTTTATCCCTTACCTGTTTTAAGTCTTATGTGTTCAGTTTATCCGTATGTTTTATCCTATGCTGGTCTGTGACTGAAATAAAATTTGACATTGATTCTCTGTTTTTATTGCGTAAGTTGTTTTGAGACATCCTGGTTCAAAAATATAAATTATGATGATGATCATCATCAGGACCAGTTTAAATCCTTCAGTTGAAATGGCTTTTGTTTTCTTCTGTGGACATTCGGAAGCTCTTTTGATGAGATATTCTCAGTGTGTCCAACTGCTTACTGCACTCTCCACAAGTTCTCCATGATAGCAAATTCATGTCAAACCTAGTGGTCGGATACCTCATGTTCAGGGCAATGATATAGAGTATAAAGACATGACAACCCCAGTTTCTCATCTTTTCCCCACTCTGCCCTAGGTTGCAAAAGCTTTCAGAATCTCTTAACAACGATGAGTCTGCCAAACCTTGGAGGGTTTGTTTCTTTAAAACAATGACAACCAAAGGACAGCCCTCCTCCCCACAGATGCATTTTGTCTTGAAAAAGCAAGGTTATTTGGTCTTCGGCTGTCTGGATTTTGATGTCGAATTTGGATGCCATCAATCTCTGGTGTCTGGGAAGTGGGCCATAGTTATCCAGTCATGAGAAAAAGTCACTCAGATTCTCAGAGGCAAATTTATTCATTATTTCTTCACATGGTCTGGGATTAAGCCCTGACATTCAAAACAGGTTTGGAGCTGGTGACAAATTACAGTTCTCAAGATCCCCCATTTCTTTGGATGCACAATAGCACCCAGGGCCTCTATGCAAGCTGCAGCCTGGATGTTTCTGTAATAATAATAATAATAATAATAATAATAATAATAATAATAATAATAATTTATTATTTATACCCCACCCATCTGACCAGGTCTCCCCCGCCACTCTGGGCAGCTTCCAACACACATCAAAATACATTAAAATATCACAGACTAAAAACTTCCCTAAACAGGGCTGCCTTTAGGTATTTTCTAAATGTCAGTAGTTGTTTATCTCTCTGACCTCTGATGGGAGGGCGTTCCACAGGGCGGGTGCCACTACTGAGTAGGCCCTCTGCCTGGTTCCCTGTAGCTTTGCTTCTCGCAGTGAGGGAACCGCCAGAAGGCCCTCTGTAAGAGCAGTGAGTTATTTGTCTCTTGAATGTTTACTGGGCTCGGGCTTGACATAGGTGTTGCTAACTAAGAGGCTTCTTGTATATGTTTTGGACCACACCTCCCATCAACTCCATCACCATGGCAAATGTACAGATATGATGGGGGCTATTGGACAAAACATCTGGATTTTGTAAGGCTGTCCAAGTTCAAAGGAAGAGGAGAGGAGAGAATTTCAAGACAGCTAGTGGGTTCTCCACCCTCAGGTTGCCTGACTCCTGCCCTAGCCAGTGTGAAAGGTTGGACTGTAATTGATACATCTGTCATACCCCATAGCTGCCTGGCTTGGGTTAGGATTGTTCTGTAACAGTACATTTCTCTAAATGTCAACTCAGAAGTAAGTCCCCATGGAGTCCAGAGGCTTCTTCCCAGGCTAGTGGCTACAGGATTGAAGCTTGACTCATCATATATATATATATATATATATATATATATATATATATATATATATATATACATACACACATACACACACACATACTGTATATATAACTCCTTAGGCACCTGTCTTCTCCATCCATTTTATAGACCTCTTTCTGCTGATCATAGAAACACCACCATGAAGTGTATTTGAGCATCAGCAGTTACCCCTGTGGTTTCAGTGAAATGTTGGATGTTTACCAAACATCCAAAAGGTTCTTTCAATAAATGTATTTATTAGCAGAATTTTTACATTTTATAGGTTCCATAATTTTTTGTAGAGCTGACTTGGGTGATCTGTTTACTTGTCGCTCTCTCGTACGGCACAATCACATATAAAATGAAGCTCATAAAGTACATTATGTAAATATAAACAAGAGCTTGAAGGGGAAATTTGAATACGTAGGACTTTAAAAAGTTTTCTTTTCATAAATCTTTGTACGGATGCATCTAAGTTGAAAATAGATTAAGTTTGATTTCAATTATTTGTCAATCACTTTTCCGGATGCGACCAAGTTATTTCTTAGAGAACACACATAATTTTTATTCCTTAAGACTATATTTTCCATTGCAAAACACATGCTTACTAATTAACTTCAACTTCCTAGAGACTGGCTGTTTTATCTATTTTGGTGTTTGCATTGTAAGAATCTGTATTGTCACTATATTGACAAGCTAGGAATTAACAGTCCTACCAGGAATGAGAGGTACTCATGGCCTGGCAGGTTTGTTGGAGCCATCAGCTGATTTGTGGGGTGGGACAGAAGTCACCATGGCTAGGGAAGAGGGGCAAACCTCCCGCAAGATCTCTATGCTGTGAAGTGGGTCAAATGGACATATGGAAGGAAATCTGTTTGTATTCATCACTTATCTCCCTTTTCACTTCATCTATTTATAGATTGGGAGGCTTGGGGAAGAGACCTGCCAAACATGTGTTGTTGTTGTTGTTGTTGTTGTTGTTGTTGTTGTTGTTGTTGTTTTGTACACTACTATGTACCTAGAAGGCACCACAGAGAGGCAGGTGATAATTGTCAAAAGTAACATACTACTGTGTACTCTTCAATTCTGGAGATAGCTTGGGGATCCCAGATCATCTTCCAAGTGGACGTGCTTTGTAGGAAAATTCTGCAGGAATACAGAAAAAAAGAAGTTTATCGAGTATTTCTGCTTTCTTAAAATGGAAAAAAAGAGTTTGTGGTCCTTATGAAGGTGAAGAGATCCTTGATGATGTATGGGTGATTTATGCAGAAATCTTAGAAGTCGAAGTTGATGGGTTTGGGGATGGGTCTGCAATACTTTATATACTCTCCTCATGACCAGAGGAAGCAGAAGAACAGAGCTATACAAAATGCAAAATGAGGCTGGTAGGACAGATCAGTGGAAGAAGAAGAAGAAGAAGAAGAAGAAGAAGAAGAAGAAGAAGAAGAAGAAGAAGAAGAAGAAGAAGAAGAAGAAGAAGAAGAAGAAGGGTAGTTTGGATTTGATATCCCACTTTATCACTACCCTAAGGAGTCTCAAAGCAGCTAACATTCTCCTTCCCTTCCTCCCCCACAACAAACACTCTGTGAGGTGAGTGGGGCTGAGAGACTTCAGAGAAGTGTGACTAGCCCAAGGTCACCCAGCAGCTGCATGTGGAGGAGCGGAGACGCGAACCCGGTTCCCCAGATTACGAGTCTACTGCTCTTAACCACTTCACCACAGTGGAACCACTAATGCCATCCAAAGCCCCTCTAACTCATGCCAACTAGGGTTGAAGGTGATGGAGGCACACCCACATTGTTTTTGCTTCATCAGCTCCAGGCTGGCTATTAATATAATAAATGTAATGTAATGTAATTGATTTATATACTGCCCAAGAGATCTCAGGACAGTTCACAAGACAAAAATCTGGGGTGTCTAAGCTGGCTCCTTTCAGGGAGATAATAATAATAATTTCTGCAAGGACACCTATTGTACAAGCTAATGGCTCATAAAACACTCTTTTCCTTATTATTATTATTATTATTATTATTATTATTATTATTATTATTATTATCTTGCCTACCTGATGTTGTTTTCCCAGCCACTCTGGGTAGCTCCCAACAGAATATTAAAAACACGATAAAACACCAAACATTAAAAACTTCCTTAAACAGATGAAAAAGCTTTGGACCCATTAGATTCATGGCTGGCCCAACCTCTGCCCCATATAATCATAGATCTGTAGTGCTGGAAGGGACCTCAAGGGTCATCTAATCCAAATCCTTGCAAGGCAGGAATCCTGCCCCCCCCCAAAAAAAACCATCTCTGGGTGGGCTTGAACCAACAACCTTTTGGTTAACATCCGGATGCCCTGATTCATTCTAACACCCTCTTTCAGAGCCCCAAACTGGCTACCGCTGGGAGGAATTATGTGGTGCTGCTGTTTCAAGCAGCTGAACCTAGTAGAGGGGTGTCTCTGTCTAATCCTAATCTCCCGTAGCGCCAATCAGGGAGCTAGGATTGTTCTCTGAATTTTGCAAAATCATTAAAATATCAAACTGTACAATCAACAGAGGGTATACAATATGGCACAACTGGTAGATCTATCTATCTATCTATCTATCTATCTATCTATCTATCTATCTATCTATCTATCTATCTGGCTGAGTCACACAGACTTAATGCTATGTGGCTGGCTAGATAGATAGATAGATAGATAGATAGATAGATAGATAGATGTATTTGTGGCAATGTTGTAGTAGTCCTCAACCAAATTCTATTTGGTTTCATGTTCCTGCCTTAAGTAAGGTTTTTTTCTTTCCTTTCTGGATGAGTTAACCACTTTCCTGCAAAACAACAACATGGACTGTGCAATGCATTCACAAGCAGAAATTCAGTTACTGGGAGGGAGAGGAGAACTAAATTGTGTACGGTTGTAAATAAGAGGCCACTAGAAAAGGTGAACTCAGCATTATGTTTCCCTAGAAGATAAGGAGAATTAACTTGCAATAAATTCCAGTAAACTAGCCTTACAAAGCCTTGCATTTTTTTAAAAAGCAACAACAAGACACCTACGTATTTTAATGCAATTGTAACTTCAAGGCGGAATAATGTTGAAAGGAGGGGAAGAAAAATGCAGCCTCAGTAGAAGCAGAAGTCTCTTGACAGCATTAACCAAGAAAAAGGAAAGGAAAAGGCAAGTAGTTCATACTGTCTCTGCAGGTAGGACGAGATATTTCATGAACACAAAAGATCAGGTGTTCTGTGAGAGCCAGGTGCATACTGAAAATTCAATTAAAAATATTTTGGTCTGGGATGTTAAAAAAAGGAGAATATGCATCCTTCCTACCCCATTATACAACACACGTCATTGCGTGGATTAACTGTAGGGGATGTGAAGAAGAGAGATGAAGACAAATATGGGACATTTTTTTTAAAAAAAAAGCTGAAACAAATTAATCTTCAAACTTTCAAAATCCAACTCTGTGGGTTTGGGTGGCAAATAATTTCAGGATATCCAATCGTTCAGTGAATAAGTTATATTCACCATTTGAGATATAAAACATTTTGTGGCAGTTAATATATTACATTTGTCGTTTAGTCGTTTAGTCGTGTCCGACTCTTCGTGACCCCATGGACCATAGCATGCCAGGCACTCCTGTCTTCCACTGCCTCCCGCAACCATCTCATCCTGTCCAACCATCTCATCCTCTGTTGTCCCCTTCTCCTAGTGCCCTCCATCTTTCCCAGCATCAGGGTCTTTTCCAGGGAGTTTTCTCTTCTCGTGAGGTGGCCAAAGTATTGGAGCCTCAGCTTCAGGCTCTGTCCTTCCAGTGAGCACTCAGGGCTGATTTCCTTCAGAATGGATAAGTTTGATCTTCTTGCAGTCCATGGGACTCTCAATAGTCTCCTCCAGCACCATAATTCAAAAGCATCAATTCTTCGGCGATCAGCCTTCTTTATGGTCCAGCTCTCACTTCCATACATCACTACTGGGAAAACCATAGCTTTAACTATACGGACCTTTGTCGGCAAGGTGATGTCTCTGCTTTTAAAGATGCTGTCTAGGTTTGTCATTGCTTTTCTCCCAAGAAGCAGGCGTCTTTTAATTTCGTGACTGCTGTCACCATCTGCAGTGATCAAGGAGCCCAAGAAAGTAAAATCTCTCACTGCCTCCATTTCTTCCCCTTCTATTTGCCAGGAGGTGATGGGACCAGTGGCCATGATCTTGGTTTTTTTGATGTTGAGCTTCAGACCATATTTTGCGCTCTCCTCTTTCACCCTCATTAAAAGGTTCTTTAATTCCTCCTCGCTTTCTGCCATCAAGGTTGTGTCATCTGCATATCTGAGGTTGTTGATATTTCTTCCGGCAATCTTAATTCCGGCTTGGGATTCATCTAGTCCAGCCTTTCGCATGATGAATTCTGCATATAAGTTAAATAAGCAGGGAGACAATATACAGCCTTGTTGTACTCCTTTCCCAATTTTGAACCAATCAGTTGTTCCATATCCAGTTCTAACTGTAGCTTCTTGTCCCACATAGAGATTTCTCAGGAGACAGATGAGGTGATCAGGCACTCCCATTTCTTTAAGAACTTGCCATAGTTTGCTGTGGTCGACACAGTCAAAGGCTTTTGCATAGTCAATGAAGCAGAAGTAGACGTTTTTCTGGAACTCTCTAGCTTTCTCCATAATCCAGCGCATGTTTGCTATTTGGTCTCTGGTTCCTCTGCCCCTTCAAAATCCAGCTTGCACTTCTGGGAGTTCTCGGTCCACATACTGCCTAAGCCTGCCTTGTAGAATTTTAAGCATAACCTTGCTAGCGTGTGAAATGAGCGCAATTGTGCGGTAGTTGGAGCATTCTTTGGCACTGCCCTTCTTTGGAATTGGGATGTAGACTGATCTTCTCCAATCCTCTGGCCATTGCTGAGTTTTCCAAACTTGCTGGCATATTGGGTGTAGCACCTTAACAGCATCATCTTTTAAAATTTTAAATAGTTCAGCTGGAATATCATCACTTCCACTGGCCTTCTTATTAGCAATGCTTTCTAAGGCCCATTTGACTTCACTCTCCAAGATGTCTGGCTCAAGGTCAGCAACCACATTACCTGAGGTGTACGAGACCTCCATATCTTTCTGGTATAATTCCTCTGTGTATTCTTGCCACCTCTTCTTGATGTCTTCTGCTTCTGTTGGGTCCTTACCACTTTTGTCCTTTATTATGGTAATCTTTGTACGAAATGTTCCTTTCATATCTCCAATTTTCTTGAACAGATCTCTGGTTTTCCCCATTCTATTGTTTTCCTCTAATTCTTTGCATTGCTCATTTAAGAAGACCCTCTTGTCTCTCCTTGCTATTTTTTGGAAATCTGCATTCAGTTTCCTGTATCTTTCCCTATCTCCCTTGCATTTTGCTTGCCTCCTCTCCTCTGCTATTTGTAAGGCCTCGTTGGACAGCCATTTTGCTTTCTTGCATTTCCTTTTCCTTGGGATGGTTTTCGTTGCTGCCTCCTGTATAATATTACGAGCCTCCATCCATAGTTCTTCAGGCATTCTGTCCACCAAATCTAAATCCTTAAACCTGTTCCTCACTTCCACTGTGTATTCATAAGGGATTTGATTTAGATTGTATCTTACTGGCCCAGTGGTTTTTTCCTACTTTCTTCAGTTTAAGCTGGAATTTTGCTATAAGAAGCTGATGATCTGAGTTACAGTCAGCTCCAGGTCTTGTTTTTGCTGACTGTATAGAGCTTTTCCATCTTTGGCTGCAGAGAATATAATCAATCTGATTTCGATGCTGCCCATTTGGTGATATCCATGTGTAGAGTCGTCTCTTGTGTTGTTGGAAAAGAGTGTTTGTGATGACCAGCTTGTTCTCTTGACAGAACTCTATTAGCCTTTGCCCTGCTTCATTTTGAACTCCCAGGCCAAACTTGCCAGTTGTTCCTTTTATCTCTTGATTCCCTACTTTAGCATTCCAATGCCCTGTAATGAGAAGAACATCCTTCTTTGGTGTCATTTCTAGAAGGTGTTGTAAGTCTTCATAGAACTGGTCAATTTCACTTTCTTCAGCACCGGTAGTTGGTGCATAAACTTGGATTACTGTGATGTTAAAAGGTCTGCCTTGGATTCGTATCGAGATCATTTTGTCATTTTTGAGATTGCATCCCATTACAGCTTTTGCCACTCTTTTGTTGACTATGAGGGCCACTCCATTTCTACTACGGGATTCTTGCCCACAGTAGTAGATATGATAGTCACCCGAACTGAATTCACCCATTCCCTTCCATTTTAGTTCACTGATGCCCAGGATGTCGATATTTATTCTTGTCATCTCATTTTTGACCACATCCAGCTTACCTCCATTCATGGTTCTTACATTCCAGGTTCCTATGCAATATTTTTCTTTACAGCATCGGACTTTCCTTTCGCTTCCAGGCATATCCGCAACTGAGCGTCCTTTCGGCTTTGGCCCAGCCGCTTCATCAGCTCTGAATCTACTTGTACTTGTCCTCCGCTCTTCCTCAGTAGCATGTTGGACGCCTTCCGACCTGAGGGGCTCATCTTCCAGCATCATAACTTTTATATGCCTGTTGTCTTTGTCCATAGAGTTTTCTTGGCAGGGATACTGGAGTGGCTTGCCAATTCCTTCTCCAGGTGGATCACATTTGGTCAAAACATAACTTCTCTAGGTTATTTAAGCCCCTTCGCCACGACAAGGCAGTGATCCATGAAGGGGTATACACAACTATTTCCGTTGAAATAAGATGTGTTTTTCTTATACCTGGGGTATAAAAGGTAAAGGTAAAGGACCACTGGATGGTTAAGTCCAGTCAAAGGTGATTATGGGGTTGTGGCGCTCATCTGGCTTTCAGACAGAGGGAGCTGGCCTTTGTCCACAGACAGCTTTCTGGGTTATGTGGCCAACATGACTAAACTGCTTCTGGCATGATGGGACACCAGGACAGAAGCCAGAGCACACGGAAATGCCATTTACCTTCCTACCACAGTGGTACCTATTTATCTACTTACACTGGCGTGCTTTCAAACTGCTAGGTTGGCAGGAGCTGGAACAGAGCAACAGGAGCTCACCCCATCATGGGGATTTGAACCACTAACCTTCTGATCAGCAAGCCCAATAGGCTCAATCATGTCAAAAACCCTGAAGAGTCACTGCCAATACAAGATGGAGGCAATGATCTGACTCACTTATAAGGCAGCTTCACGAGAGAGCTTAGAATCACAGAACTGTAGAGTTTGAAGGAGCTACAAGGGCCGTGTAGTCCAACCCCCTGCAATGCAGGAATCTTTCAAACCCACAACCCTGAGATTAAGAGTCTCATGCTAGAAGGTTTCTCCACAGATTTACTAACTGATTGCAGACAACCAGAGATATGAGATATTAGGAGCTGTATAGAGTTAGAGGGGAGTCAAGATACAAATCAGGGAATCAAGCCTGAAGTTGTAAAAGGAGATTCTAGTAAAATAGAAGAGAAGAGAAGGAAAAGATGAAATGAGATCTTCCAGAGGGGGCTTCTAACAGGAGTAAGGATGGCTTGTAGTCCTTAAAAAATGTGTATATGAAACGGTTTTTCTTTTTCTTGTTTCTTTTTTAAAGTTTCTTTTTTCCTTTTTCTTTTTGTATATGTTGGATCAATTGTAGGTTATGTTAATGTTATTTGATCTTTTTTTGTTCCTATTTGTAATAATTGGTTGTTTTCATTTTGTATATGCAATATGTATATTGCTAATAAAATAAATAAATAAGAAAGAGTCTCATGCTCTACCAACTGAGCTATCCCAGGTATAATGACGATTATCCCACAGCCCATCCCTAGCAATCTCTGCCTAGCATAGTCTTCTACCCTGTTAATGCTAATGTCACCAACAAATTCTGCTGTGCCAGGAGTCAGAATTGTCCTGGTAAGGCATCAGGTGTTTTGTAGTCCCCACTGAAATCCCCAGCAGCATTCTTGCACAGGGATCAAACAATGGAATGCCCAAACATTCAGCTGCTTTGATTGGTTGGCTGAAGTAGATATAAAAGTTTCTAAAATCTATTTCAAGTCATGTATCCGATAAAATACTGTCACACATTGTCACACGCTGGCAGCTGTTGCAATTCAGCTGTCAAACGCTTTCATGACTCCTATAGTTGAATGCTGTCAACTACTGTATGTCAGCAATCACATCCTAACTTTCCCCCTTACCCATAAAGAGCGGGAAGTTATGTGTCGTTGGATTAAATGAGGGCCACAACCTAAGAGATTTGCACTGATCAATCTACAGAGTGGGTTGACGGGCTGAGGTTGGAGCCACCTAGCAATCTCCTACCTCCCCTCCATTTTGGACAAGCTTAACCTGGTTCGGAATCTGAACTGTACTGTTGAGCTGCTGCTGTTCTTTGCAGCCATGCTTAAATTTAGTGTTGACAGAGGCATCCTGCACTGCCATGTGAGCCCCAAATCTCTCTGTGTGCAGCGCTTTCAAGTGCCAAGTGAGCTGATCCCCACTCCCTGGATCTCAAAGCTCTGAATTGCAGTTCAATGGGTTGTATCCCAAGGAGACCAAGTCATGGTCCATTAAGCACAAGGATTTCTGTTTGTGCAATGCTCTTTACAGCCTTCTTCCCGCACAAGCCCCCCATATCTGTTTCAAATTTGAGGATGGGGTGGCATGCACCTGGGCACGGGAGGGGGGGGGTCCCATAGTACAAGTAGAACTCCTTGTGCTAATGGAAAGTGTTCATGGAATCTTTCTTCTTCTTCTTTGGTGATCACTTGTAGTCAAGTAAGATTGTCTTCCATGAACACAGTCTTAACAGTGAGTCTGTAAGTGACTGTGGAGGCCAGTTCAGGATCCACACACCCTTCCACAGTGGGGACAAAGGTTTCCGGGTGGGAATTGAACACGGTGAGGGTTTGTCAAACATGCCTTCCTCTTGGCTCGTTTCTTCCTTTCGTCCTGAGTTTGAGCATCTTCAAAGTCCATGACACCTTTGGTAATTCATGGAATACCACCCCATGGAACCCCTCCCCTTCACTATCTGGGTGTATCTGGGTACTTACCAGTGACTATTCTGCATCTTGGGCTTTTTCTACATTGCCCAGTTCTACATTGCTGCCACCTGATGTCATTAGCCTATCAAACAGAATTGCCTTGATGATGATACACTGCAGAGAATGTTAAAAATTCCCAGAACTTTGCCACTCAGAGATGTGAGGTGAAAAATCCTACTCAGCCCTAAAACAACCAGCTAAACATGCATTGCAAACAGGGAGGATGACTGGGAGCTAGAACAAATTACACCTTGCCTGTGGAAGAACCCTATGTTCTTCTGGTTCCATAATCCTGTGTTCTTCTGTTTCCATACTGGCTGGTGCCTTCCAGAGCATTTGTCTCCTGCTAATGGGCCCAGAACCATGCATTGCCTCTCATGATGCCACATGCAATGCCACCCTGCCCCCTATGTACATTAAAGCCGCAGGGTGAATGGGTGGAGAGAAAACAAGCAGGAAAAGGCAACTGCTAAATGTAATATCCAGTTTACCTTCATCCATGGTTCCTACATTCCAGGTTCCTATGCAATATTTTTCTTTACAGCATTGGACTTTCCTTTCGCTTCCAGGCATACCCGCAACTGAGCGACCTTTCGGCTTTGGCCCAGCCACTTCATCAGCTCTGAATCTACTTGTACTTGTCCTCCGCTCTTCCTCAGTAGCATGTTGGGCGCCTTCCGACCTGAGGGGCTCATCTTCCAGCGTCATAACTTTTATATGCCTGTTGTCTTTGTCCATGGAGTTTTCTTGGCAGGGATATTGGAGTGGCTTGCGAGTTCCTTCTCCAGGTGGATCATGTTTAGTCAAAACTCTCCACTATGACCTGTCCATCTTGGGTGGCCCTGCATGGCATAGCTCATAGCTTCTCTGAGTTATTGAAGCCCCTTCACCTCGACAAGGCATTGATTCATGAAGGGGACATCACCTTGCCGACAAAGGTCCATATAGTTAAAGCTATGGTTTTCCCAGTAGTGATGTATGGAAGTGAGAGCTGGACCATAAAGAAGGCTGATCGCTAAGGAATTGATGCTTTTGAATTATGGTGCTGGAGGAGACTCTTGAGAGTCCCATGGACTGCAAGAAGATCAAACCTATCCATTCTGAAGGAAATCAGCCCTGAGTGCTCACTGGAAGGACAGATCCTGAAGCTGAGGCTCCAATACTTTGGCCACCTCATGAGAAGAGAAGACTCCCTGGAAAAGACCCTGATGTTGGGAAAGATGGAGGGCACTATGAGAAGGGAATGACAGAGGATGAGATGGTTGGACAGTGTTCTCGAAGCTATGAACATGAGTTTGACCAAACTGCGGGAGGCAGTGGAAGACAGGAGTGCCTGGCGTGCTATGGTCCATGGGGTCACGAAGAGTCGGACACGACTAAACGACTAAACAACAACAACAACAGTTGTGTATATCCCTTTTTCCCCCCATATGGTTCTCTGCCCCCCTACCAGCCCTCAATTCAGTGGCCATCAAAAATATGCAATTTAGATGCAGGCCTAATTCAAATATACTTTTTATCTGTCTCTTAAGCTAAAAAGTT
The DNA here is from genome assembly GCF_965207765.1 of Zootoca vivipara. NCBI lineage: Eukaryota > Metazoa > Chordata > Lepidosauria > Squamata > Lacertidae > Zootoca > Zootoca vivipara. The sequence continues at coordinate 16,850,839 of NC_142591.1, read as the reverse complement.
TGTATGTCTCTTTGGCTCAGTTGTGGCGTTTCCTTCTCAATGGTAAAGAATTAAAATGAGCAGCCTTCAGTATTTGCTGTTCCAGAAAGTGCTCTGGAAGTAATTTGTCTTCAGAGACGTACGACTAACAACTTAAACATGACAACAAACACAAGTGCATATTTCTGTTTTACAGTTTTATAAGGAAACTAAATCTATTATTCTCCCTAACCTATGCAAGATGAAATTCATGGTTATGAGCCATGTGTAAAAGTGAAGCAGGGAGCAATAAACCTGGGTGAGAACCAGGGGGAACTGGAATTATGCATAAGGTCTGAGGCTTAAAACCTGCTCATCAGCATCCCATGTGAAACATTGAAGAGCTTAATATTCAGTTATTTCTAAACTCAAGCATTATTCCTTTTTTTAAAAAAAGTCACTGCTCTGCCCATGCCACCTCCCCAGATCATGCAAAAATTCTTTATTGATTCATTTGTAGCAGTACCACTTAATCAGTGTTGGTGGTTCTCTCATCATGTTTGAATGCACATAGGATTGCTCCTCAGGAACACGTTTATATCTGGTTAGCTTCCTGATTTTGCATTTGGTCTACCAAGTTACAAGCTCCTCAGACCAGAAGCAGGGCTTATGTGGGGAGGGACTGTGGTCTAGTGCTAGCTTACCTGCTTTGCATGCACCCCAGGGATTATGTGAAGGGGTAGATGATGACATCAGTGATGGGGACAAGTCTGTGATGGACCATAAAAGGTAAAGGTAAAGGGACCCCTGACCATTAGGTCCAGTCGTGACCGACTCTGGGGTTGCGCGCTCATCTCGCATTATTGGCCAAGGGAGCCGGCATATAGCTTCCAGGTCATGTGGCCAGCATGACAAAGCCGCTTCTGGCAAACCAGAGCAGCACACGGAAACACTGTTTACCTTCCCGCTGTAGCGGTTCCTATTTATCTACTTGCATTTTGACGTGCTTTCGAACTGCTAGGTTGGCAGGAGCTGGGACCGAGCAACGGGAGCTCACCCCGTCACAGGGATTCGAACCGCCGACCTTCTGATCAGCAAGCCCTAGGCTCAGTAGTTTAACCACAGCACCATACAAAATACCAAACAGAGCTGGCCTGTGTTCTCCATCTCCAAATCCCCGCAGTCAGCAGCTAGAGTATGAAGCTGAGGATCCAGCTGAAGTGTAGTAGGCAGGAGTTTCTTCTCTGTTGGTTTGAAAAAGACAGAAACTCTTCTGGACACCCTACTGCTTGCTAATCATCCAGCTGTGGCACAATTTCTTTTCTGTGCCCAAATGGGGCCCTGGGATATGACCATCCTCACTAGGCTAGACCAGCTGCAGGATAAAGCAGACCCTCCATGTCCCTATTTTCCAGAGACAGTCCCAGATTTACAGAAACCATTCATCAGAGAAATGTTGGAGGGTGTGGCAGGATGTCCCTATTTGGACAGGGATAGCCAGACTACTGTTGCCTATGCTCTGGTGATTTCAAGATTAGATTACTGCAGTGTGTTACATGTAGGATTGCCTCTGAAGACAGTTCGGAAACTTCAGCTGGTGCAGAATTCAGTGGCCAGGTTGCTCACCGGAGCAAGATGGTTTGAGCATATTACACTGATCCTGGTCCGACTGCACTGGCTACCAAGTAGTTTCTGGGCCCAATTCAAAGTGATGATTTTGACCAATAAAGCCTTAAATGGCTCAGGACCGCAATACCTCAAGGACTGCCTCTTTCCATATGAACCTATGGACCCTGGCATCGTCTTCTGAGGTCCTCCTTTGTGTGCCCCCTCCTCAAGAGGTCTGGAGTGTGGCAACATGAGAACGGGCCTTCTCTGCTGTGGCTCTCCGTCTGTGGAATGCTCTCCCCAGGGAAGTTTGCCTGGTGCCTTCATTATACACCTTTAGGACTGAGGCAAAAACATTCCTTTATAACTAGGCCTTTGGTTGACCTGATCAACGTCCCATACCCTTTTGAAATGTGACTCTTTGGGGGGAGGTGTATTATTGGGTTATTGCTTTTATTTTAATTTTATATATTGTGATCTTTTTTGTGAACTGCCCTGAGACCTCCGGGTATAGGGCAGTATATAAATTTAACAAATTAATGAATAATATAATATTTTCATCAGAGAAATGTTGGAGGGTATGAAGTTCAGCAACCCCTGAGGCAAGGAGATAAGACATCTGGGACTCAGCTATACAGCCGCAAATAAAATGATTTAAGCGTGTTGTAAAGTGCAATATACAAATGTGACACTAGATGGAGATGGTGAACAATAGCAAATTCAATATATTTTTCAAAACTTTTTTAAAAGCATTTTCACAGTGGTTGTGTGTGTGTGTGTGTGTGTGTGTGTGTGTGTGTGTGTTTTTAGGTTCTACCTTGAAGGCAGCCCTGTATAGGGAAGGTTTTTTTAAAATGTTTAAAGTTTAGTATATTTTTATATATGTTGGAAGCCGCCCAGAGTGGCTGTGGTGGCCCAGTCAGTTGGGCGGGGTATAAATATAACAACCACAACAATAGAATAGGACACCCCTGTTTTCATCAGAAAATGTGGCAGGGTACGGATAAAGGATTCCCCGTTCAAACAACTCAGCTCCTGACACTGGTTTCCTTCAAGCACAGGCAAGAACACCAATCCACGTGGGAGCATGTTGCAACTGGAAGGAACAGTATGTGCCTGTGCAACATGCTAACGCATTACCATAGCCATGTAAGTGAGCACCTCAGGGAAGCAGCTCCCACATGGTTTGACAAGTGCATGGTATGAGCCATTGTGAATCTATGAACACAGTTTGGAGCACTGAACCTTCCAGAGAACAGGAGGACAGTATAGATTTGGAAAAGTGGTTTTCAGAAGGGCATAGCTCAAAGGCTGCAGAGAGGAGAAGCTGGGGAATATTGGGAGAAGAGCAGCAGGAAGAAGAAGAAGCACCAGGGGAGAGACAGTTGACAGACTCAGTGTCCTTGGAAAATATTCCTGACCCTGCTCTCCCAAGACCAGATGTGTATTGAGGGTATTAGGACAGAGAGACAGAAAGCTCAGATTAACTGACGCAGGAGTGACGCCGAATAGGGGAGACGTAGGGGGGTGAGACTTTACTTGGAGCAACACCATTACTAGGGAAGGCTGCATTCCTTTGTTGCTCTCTGTGAATTATGGAATAAATTGTTTGGTAAGAACTTTTATTGTTTTTTTTTTCTGATTCTTGGGTGCTACCTTGGGAGGGATCTGATTCCCTGAAGCCTGACAACGAGGCATAGAGAACCATAACAGCCTTTGAAAATACAATGGGATGTATCCAAAGGCAGGACTTCAGAACATGCTGAACCTTACCCTTCTTGTCCTGAAATCTTTCTCCTCCTTCTGAAAGGTCACCTACATTTGTGTTTTCACCCTGTTAAAGGAAGCAGTCTTGTATGTAGCTTGCTTCATGAAGCTCACCGAATTTGACTGAGATACCCCTTTTGTTGAAATGTAAAACTGCTTCTGAAGCAGTTGTTTCAAATATGAATGGACACATGGAAAGTTCAAGGTGAAGTTAGCCATTCAGGACAATATCTCTGACCATGCATCATTAGAAGATCTGAAGGGAGCTATTCAGAGCTCATCACGTCTTCACATATCTTCTCCAAGAATGGCAAAAGGAAGAAAAATGAAACAGAACAGAGTGTTATATGAGAAATACTCAGGCCATTCCTAATACTACCAAATCATTCTGGAGTCAAGATAAGTTTGAACTAAATAGGACGGAAAGAGAATTAATGTGCGATTCCAGGAATGTATGAATCTTCTGAAACACGTCCAGACCTTCAAAGTTCATACTTGCACCTGAACTTTGTCTGTCGGACTTCTTTTGGCTTACATCAGCATTTGCAGTCTTTTTCTGTGTATAAGATTATGTCTTTTTGCTAAAAGAAATTAGTTAAAAAATGGGGGTTGTCTTACACACGGAATGCACAGGGGTTAAAAGGAATGCTACTTGCATTCCTGTGGCTACAGTGAAGGAGCTGCCAGAACTGCCAATCTACTTCCGTAAACCAGTGCACAGACTTCTGCCGTCCATTATAGAGCAACTGCCACAGATTATTTAATGAACGGTAAGGGGGTGCAGGGTGGCACTATGGCAGTGTGGCAGCATGGGCGCTGCAGGTCGCTGGAGCCACTGGGTGATCTCCCCCCCAAAAAGTTTAACAACAACTTTGGGTGATCTCCTTCCCAAGGTCAACAACTTTGGATGATCTCAGGGTTGCCATATCAAAGTTGCTCTGCTTGATGCTTAAAACTTTGATTTCTTAATTTTGGGTTCAAAAAAACCCAGGGTGCCTCTTATACATGGACCGTCTTATGCACGGGAAAATACAGTACTTAAAAACCTTTAGCATTAGGTATTCTACATAAATGAAGCTTGCATCATGGGCGATAATTTGGGTTTGGAGCCCAAATCAAGGAGAAATAAGATTTGCAGGCCTCAGCATTGAGAAGCCGAAAGAGGAAGGGAGAAAAAGGTGGGCGTGAGGGGGAGGCAAAAGGACCTTGGTCCCTAGGATTTGGATCTTATGTTACCGCTCCCTGGAACCAGCTCATTTGTTGTTTATGACTTGTTGTACATTGTTAAAGTTAGTTGCGTGTGGAGACCTTTTAACCACCTCCGAAATAAATTCAGACAAGACTCAAATTTTAGGTTTGGTTTTTGGCAGAATTTAGGCCACAACTTTATTGATTACAATCAAGTGAGTGGTTGCATAGGCTCTGGTCCGACTAACTACCTGCAGCCCCACAGACAGCGCTGACCCTGGGAACAAACCATAAGTCAGCCTCGGGTGAACACCTGGGACAGTGGCAAGCAGGCGCCCTGCTAGACCTCCACCCAGATGTCCCCTGGACTCAGGCTCAGGGCACAAGCCCTCACAGGGAAGACCAACCATGAGTCCGCGGATTCCTTTAGCGGAATACCCAGTGCATAGGGATGGCAAGACCCTTCTGCCACCCCTATCAACTTGAACCAGAGCCTAACTGCAACCTTACAAGTTGTTGTGATTTGCTTCAAGGTGAAACCCAAGTGGCACCAGCCAATCAGCCAAGTGGGTAAAATTCCTGCCTTGCCCCTGTCCCAATGACAGGTGTCACACGACGGCATAGCAAGGCCAAGCGCAAGCCCTAAATATAGGGAGAGGTGGGTGAGTGTTCTGATGCACAGAGCCCAAAAGAGGAAGCTCAGGGACACGTGCATGGACTTAAATGGAGGTCCCTTGATGTACTTTTGCTGGTGTCATTCCTCCCAGCATCGAGGGACCTTCAATCGGGTGTTGTGGCTATCCAAACGTGCCCACCCGCAACACTGGGTCTGGTTGCCAGGTCGCACCGCAACATGTGCCCTCTGTTAGGGAGGGCCTGATATATCCCGAGCCCATTGTTAACAATGGGCTTTTCTATGCCATGGCTCAGTAGTGCATGCAGACGATCCCAAATTCAGCCCCTTGCATCTCCAATTACAGTGGTACCTCGACATCCGAATGACTCAACTTCCGAAGGTTTTGACTTACAAAGTCGACAACCCCGGAAGTTTTTCCGCCGCATGTGCGTTCTGCGCCTGCACAGAAGCAGTGTGTGCGGTCTGCGCATGCGCAGAACGGGCACTTCGACATCCGAAGACCTCGACTTACGAAGAGTGCCGCGGAACGGATCATCTTCATAAAACCACTTCCGCATCCCAACGGAGGTGGTGTTGTGACCCAACTCCCAGCTCAGCCCCCTCGCATTTAGGGAGTTCCCGCCTCCGTCACGCCCGGGCCGACCAATAAGGTTGGCCAGGGGGCGGGGCTTCACTCCTTTTAAACGAACTGGAGGCGGGAACTCGGCCTCTTTGCCTGCTTCCCCCTCAGCCATTTAAATAATAGTACAGCTTTAAGACATGTAAATATGCATATAGAATGTATTTTAGAAAGTGCAGTAAAAAATACTCACCATCTTGACCAGAAATAGTTATTTCCTAAGAAATAAGAAGAAAAAGTACTTGCATACTCTTTCTTTCATAATATTATTTTATTGTATTTGGTAGCTAATTCCTAAATTTACCTTTCATTACCAGCTATCTTTCAATTTGCATTTCCAGACCAAATAGCCAGATAATGTGGTCCTTTTGATTAGCTCATAAATATCATTATGTTTTTAAATATCAGTATACTATTTTTATCTATATGCATGTGCATCGTTATATATACATTAAAAAAACTATACTGTTTCAAGTAATGATATACTATTATTTTTTCCAAATTGCTTTTCCTACAACTAAGTTATTAGTAACTGTTGTAGAAACTGGAAGCACGTAATTGTGAGCTGGAACACTGAATATTTTCTGTTCTTTTGCATTGAAACTAAGCAAGTTCTTTAACAGTTCACTGTTCCGAATAAGTATAAACTGTGATCCAAAATGCATGTGATCACATACAGTGCCTGATGTATTCTCTGTGAATTTTTTGGTTCCAGGTGAAGAGCTTTTTATTCACACAGGCTTTTCAATTGTTTCAAATCCAGGCTGAAAACTTGTTTATCCTGTCTCTGTTGTAAGGAAGTGTCTTAATATGCACTCCCTGCAGCCTTCCATTGGTGAACAATCCTCACAGGGGCACATGTGAGTAAGTAAGCTATCAAGGGTTCATAAAATATTGCCTTCTTTTGCCCATAAAGAAAGATTCCTAGGCTAAACCTTGTTCATCTCCAGCTCTTGGTGAAGAATATCTGAAATAACTGCAGAGAGACACCACAAGAACCTGTTCACTGTCAGACATTTCCACAAGAGGTGTTTAAGTGTACCCATGGTGTTCAGACATAGAATCATGTCTGAACACCTCATGGCTCTTATATAATTTAGGAACTTTCATCACTGTTACTAAGACAAGTTTTACTGCCCATGTTTTCTGGCTGATAGAAAAGCACATGAACTTGGCCTTTGAAGAGTTTGTAAGTAAAACATTTTTTAACTTACCAAATGTGTAGTCTTTTTCTATGCTAGGAGAAGAGGGTGGAAGGAACTTAGAAGGGCATATTTTAAAAGTCTAACAGACTATATTTACACACTTTATGTTGCTGCATAATTTGTGATTTTAAAATTCTGCTGGGATCCCAATTTTTCCTTTTATATCTTTTTTCCTTGCCACCAACACAATGGAGAGTCCACCACCTCCCAAGGGAGTCTGTTCCACTATCAAACAGCACTTACCACCAGAGAGTTCTTCCTGATTTTTAGTCGAAATCTCATTTCTTGTAACTTGAAGCCATTGCTTCATCTCCTACCCTCCAGAGCAGGTGAAAGCAAGTTTGTTCCATCTTCCATGCAACAGTTTTAGATATTTGAAGATGACTATCATATCTGCCCTCCGTCTCCTCTTATCCATGTTAAATATATCCAACTCTTTATCCAGGTCACCCTCCTCTGCACACATTCCAGGTTGTCAATATCATTCTCAAATTCTGGTGCCCAGAACAGGACACAGTACTCCAGATGTGGTACCACCAAGGCAAAATAGAGTGGTACTATTACTTCTCTTGATCTGGACATTATACTTCTGTGAATGACATCCCCTCCAGCATTATGATAACAACTCCCTCTATACACACATCTGCTTGAGCCGTGTCTGGATCTGAGAGGGTTCTTTCTTTCTTTGTTTGCCCTGCCAATTTCCCCAGGAAAACCCACTGTTTACCATTGAATTGGAACAAAGATGACTTTCTTCAAAAGCCATGTGGTTTGGCTTGCGTTCTTGAGCGATCTAGGCACCAAACCTTCTTTTCAGGTAAATGGCCCAATATTTTTCTCATAGACCCAAGTCCCAAAGCTTGCTGACATACTGTCAATTTCATATTTCATATTTCAGAATGTTTTTTGCCTTTCCTCCAAGGAGCATACCTGCCAAGTCTCCCACTGAAAAATGCGGGATCAGCAGCGGCGTGGCACCGGAAGTTGCGTAGAAGCAACTTTCAGGGCCGTTCTTCCCATGTGTGGGCACCGGAAATCAGGCAGAGTGGCACCGGAAGTCGCTTCTACGCATGCCTGGCGGCCATCTTGGTGACGGCTGCCGCCATGCGGCCACCACCAAGATGACCACCGGGCATGCGTAGAAGCGACTTCTGGTGCTGCTCTGCCCAATTTCCAGTGCCCACACATGGGAAGAGCGGCACCCAAAATGGAGGCTCCCTGGCAGGTAGGAAATCCGGGGGATTTCCGGGATTTTTCTCCATTCGGGAGAACAGCAGGAAACGGATTAAAAATCCGGGGGTTTCCCGTGAAAAACGGGATACTTAGCAGCTAAGCCAAGGAGGTGTAATCTGGTTCTTCCATAATATCTTCACAACATCTCTATGAGGCAAGTTGGAAGAGAGATAGTGATTGGTCCAGTGTCACTGAGTTGAGTAAATCATTATAGCACATTGGCTCAGAGAACAAATAAAGTTCTGGGCACCTTTCCCAGGTAACTGAACAACTTGAGTAATAGTCATCTTTTCTTCACTCGATCCTCTACATATTAATGTATTATCCAAGGTTAATATAAGGATATATTTGACTCCCAGTTATTAATAAAGGGCAAGCTCTTTGTGGCAGGCCCAAACATTACAGCAAGAATGGGAAATTGCTTTCAGCCTTCATAAAAAAAGAAGTTTTACAAGGGCAATGAAAACCACTAAAATTAAGAGGGATGGTGAACTTTATTTCCCCACCCGAGTGGCATGTTTTGAATCAGAAATTTCCTGCATCTCCTTGGAAGACTGTAAGTACGACTTGGTTTGCTATCAGTTCAGTGACTTTAATAATAGTGTACGGACTTTAATGTGACAGCATTGAACTGTATAGGCTTTAATAGCATCTTTTGGAAGCTGTGATGGGCTTGGACTTGAGCACGAGCTGTCTGTCAGGGCTCTGAGTTCTCGTAAACATGTTCAGCAGATGCCCAGGTAATCACTTCACTCTCCCTACTTGCTCCGCCTTGTGAAGGAAGCCAGAAGTGTGTTTATCTACGGCTGCCCAACACTGGGATTTCAAAGGCAGAAGGTCTGGGGGGAATTTGCAAAAGATGGCACTTTGTCCTGGATCTTAGGCAAGTCAATCAAAAAATCATGGTTTTTTTGGTGATGCAAAAATGGCGGCCAACACATTTTTTTACACTGAAGTCTAGCCCTGAGGGCCTTCTGGCGGTTCCATCCCTGCGAGAAGTGAGGTTACAGGGAACCAGGCAGAGGGCCTTCTCAGTAGTGGCACCTGCCCTGTGGAACACCCTCCCATCAGATGTCAAAGAAATAAACAACTATCTGACTTTTAGAAGACATCTGAAGGGCAGCCCTGTGTAGGGAACTTTTTTTAATGTTTGATGTTTTATCATGTTTTTAATATTCTGTAGGGAACTGCCCAGAGTGGCTGGGGAAGCCTGGGTGGGGTATAATTTATTTATGTATTTATTTAATTGTTTGTTTGTTTACTTTATTTATTTATTTATTTATTATCTACTGCAAAGCAAAGCAATGAAGAAAGAAGTTGTGATATTGCATTGATGAGTCCCACCCCTGAGAACTTTTTTTTTTAATCCTCCTGGCGAAATTCAGTGAAAAGTCCCCCCCCCCAAAAAAAAATTATGTGCCCACAATTTCGAGAGACCATTTGCATAGTCTGCTTAGAACACACACAAATCCTCAACCATTTCGGGGGGGAAAGTATAGGGATACATAAGATTCCAGTCAGATCCTGACTGATAGCAGTGGTCTGTGTGCAAGCAGTCTTTCAGAGAAGCATGTCCGGTGGTTCCCCAATTGTGGAGTGCAATTCCTAGTAAAAAGAAAAGGTAAAGGACCCCTGGGCAGTTAAGTTCAGTCAAAGGCGACTATGGGGTTGCGGCGCACATCTCGCTTTCAAGCCAAGGGAGTTGGCATTTGTCCACAGACAGCTTTCAGGGTCATGTGGAAGAAACCACTTCTGGCACAATGAAACACTGTGACAGAAACCAGAGTGCACAGAAATGCCATTGCCTTCCCGCCACAGTAGTACCTATTCATCTACTTGCACTGATGTGCTTTCGAACTCCTAGGTTGGCAGGAGCTGGGACAGAGCAACAGGAGCTTACTCCGTCACGCGGATTCAAACCACCAACCTTCTGATTGGCAAGCCCAAGAGGCTCAGTGGTTTAGACCACAGTGCCACCTGTGTCCCATGTGGTGTGTGCCTGTCTCCATCATTATTAACTTCCAGAAGCATTTCAAATACATTCCAATTTACCCAGGCATTGGGTGGCTGAAGAACACTGTTCCTAGCAAACCCTGAGATCATTGGGGGGGGGGGACGTTTTTAACTGTAACTACTTTTTGTTGGTTTTAATTATAATTGCTTTTAGAATGTTTTAACTGCTTTAGAATGTTTTTGATTTGTTCTTAAATTGTTTATATGTTTGCTGCCCTTGGCTCCTTGGGGAAGAAGAGCAGGATATAATTAAATTATTATTAACAATGATGATTATGATAATAATTATTACTTAGATGGTTTTCTGACTAGGGACCCTTTTACTAGCATCTAAATAATCCAAGCATTTTCACCAGCAAAACAGAAAACATTGGATTCGTTGCATTATAAAATGGCTTGCAAACCTCAGAGAACTGATTTGTCACATCTCTTAAATATTGCTAAGCATTATCTCAAAATGTGACCCAAGAAATATTTCTGACGAATGCTGTGTTTAAGGGAAGGGAAGAAAAAAAATATCCAAATTGCTTAAGTCATTTGCAGCAATGAAATTCTTTCAGCTTCATTGCTTACCTTCATTCCCTGACCTTCATTTGCCCTGCAGTTTGAAGAGCTCACAGGAATTAGATCCCACACAGATTAACTTCCACTTTACCCGTCTACTGTTTTGCATCAGATTTGGACCTCTCATCTAAACTTCTTCCAGCTAATACTTTCTGGACAGAGGTCTGAAAATAATGGACTCCGTTAGAAGCATAAGAGAGAAAGGAAGGGAAAGGCATGGTAAGAAGTGCCGATCCTGGTCACTGGCTACCAATTAGTTTCCAGGCCCAATTCAAAGTGCTGGTTTTAATCTATAAAGCCTTAAACAGCTCAGGACTGCAATACCTCTTTCCATATGAACCTACTCAGACCCTGTGATAATCTTCTGAGGCCCTTCTTTGTGTGCCTCCTCCTTGAGAGGTCCAGAGTGTGGCAACACAAGAATGGTCCTTCTCTGCAGTGGCTCCCCGTCTGTGGAATGTTGTCCCCAGGGAAGTTCACATGGAGCCTTCATTATACACCTTTAGGTGCCAGGCCTCATGAGAAGAGAAGAATCCTTGGAAAAGACCCTGATGTTGGGAAAGATGGAGGGCACTAGGAGAAGGGGACGACAGAGGACGAGATGGTTGGACAGTGTTCTCGAGGCTACGAACATGAGTTTGACCAAGCTGCGGGAGGCAGTGGAAGACAGGAGTGCCTGGCGTGCTATGGTCCATGGGGTCATGAAGAGTTGGACACGACGAAACGACTAAACAACAACAGGTGCCAGGCAAAAATGTTCTTTTTAAACCAGGCCTTTGGTTGACCTGTTCAACATCCCATAGCCTTTTAAAATGTGTCTCTTTTTTGGGGGGGGGTATGATTGGGTTATTGCTTTTATTTTATATCCTGTGATCTTTTTTATGTGAACTGCCTTGAGACATCTGGGTATAGGGGGGGGGGGTATATAAATTATTCAACAACAACAACAACAACAACAAAGCCATTGATCAGGAATAAAAAAGTGCCTTGTGACTCCTTATAAAGGGGACTTTTCAAGTTTCCCTTTGACAGTAGCTCTGGGCACCTCAGAACTGCTATGGAAGGTCCCATAAACTTCGGGTCAGCATTTGATGGGCTGGAATGGTGTCTTGCCTCAGTAAGGGACTGGATGAGAACCAATAAACTGTAGCTCAACCCTGATAAGACTGAAGCACTGTCAGTAGGCTGCTCCCTAGACTGGATGGATGGAAGGTTGCCTGTTCTTGGTGAAGCAGCAGGTAAAAAAGATTTTTTTTAAAAAAAGCTTGGGGGTTCCTTCTGAATTCATTGCTGTTGCTTGAGGCTCAGGTGGCCTCAGTGACGTGGAGTGACTTCCATCAGCTTGGGCAGGGATATTCTAACTTCTGTCATCAGTGCTCTGTCAACTTCTAGGTTAGATCACAACAACACATTATGTGGCGCTGCCTCTGAAGATAGTTTGGAAACTTCAGCTGGTGCAGAATTCAGGGCCCACTTTTTTTAAAAAAAAAACCTGTCAGAAAATTACATGTGTAAATATGTATTTTAAATATGTATTTAAATGCTTACTTTTAAAGGTATTTCCTCACCATACAGACATTTAAAATGTGTTTTTTTAATACATCTTTTTGAGCTGTGATCTTCCAGAACCTTCCAAAGTGCAAAAGCCAGCAGATCACTAAATTCCAACCGGCACTTTAGTGTGGGAGCTGCATCTCAGAGTTTACAAAGATCGAAGTCATCAAGCACTCTTAATTGTGCATGTCTCTTTAGATCTTGGACACAGTTTTCTTGGCTTTCCCAAAAGCTTTAATTCTCTCCTTCTTTGTCAAGCATTACAAAGTAAAATGATTCACAAAGAGATACAAAGAGCAAATGGCTTTTACTTTTTATTTTGTTTGCTGTGCATTCAGACTGTACTTTCCCAGAGTGGTCACATAATAAAAAACGAATGAAAGAGGAATAACCTTGGGGAAAGGTCCCCCCCCCCTCCAATGCTCTTTTGGCCTTAATTTTTTGCTACTTTGTCTCTGATTCTCTAACTTGAGCCATTCAACCCAAATGCTTCTTTTGTGATGCAATTCCCTCTTCCCCATCTTCTGCCAATACCACTGATGTTTAATCATAATACAAGAAAGCACTTGTGATGGCTTCAGCAAGTTGTATGTTGCCTCTTAAATGTTTCCTCTTCCCATTAAATAAACGTGCAACCTTTGCATGACTTCAGGTTGGCATTAGGATCAACATGAATGTGGGGGAAATGAACATACGTGCTATGCCTCTACCTGGAGCACGAGTATTACCACTACAGGAACTTCTGCAGACATGTTAATCCTGGATATCTCAGTTGGTTAGGGTGTGGTGCTGATAACGTCAAGGTTGCAGGTTCGATCCCTGTATGGAACAGCTGCATATTCCTGAATTGTAGGGAATTGATGTTCCTTAAAGTCCCTTTCCAACTCCACAATTCTATGATTCAATCTGGTTGTTATGGAGAAGTAAAGGTAAAGGACCCTTGGATGGTTAAGTCCAGTGAAAGGCTACTATGGGGTTGCGGCACTCACCTTGCTTTCAGGGTGAGGGAGGTGGTGTTTGTCCACAAACAGCTTTCCAGGTCATGTGGCCAGCATGACTAAACCAATTATAGCACAATGGGATACCATGATGAGTGCCAGAGTGCATGGAAATGTTGCTTCCCATCCTGCCGCAGTGATACCTATTTATCTACTTGCACTGGCGTTCTTTCAAACTGCTAGGTTGGCAGGAGCTGGGGAAGAGCAATGGGAGCTCACCTTGTCACGGGGGATTGAACTGCCAACCTTCCGATCGGCAAGCCCAAGAGGCTCAGTGGTTTAGACCACAGCTCCACCTGCGTCCCACAGTGGGAAGGTAAATGGTGTTTTTGTGTGCTCTGGTTTCTGTCAAGGTGTCCATGGGTCCTTTACCTTTTTTACCTTAGAAATTCTTATTAGCAAACTCCTTCATCAGTATTTGTTTTCCAGTCGCAAACTCAAGATTGCCTCCATTTCATTGCAGAATGGTCGCTTGCACTGAGTGACCAAGTCATGATGCCAAGCAAGATACATGCATTTGTGAACAAGCTGATAATTGCCTTGCAGTGTGTAAAATGGTTCTGGGGATCCATCCGAATGTGCATTTATTGGCAGGGTGGGGAGAGGTCTGGGCTGTTTTCAGGGCCGTCTTAAGCATACCTGGCGCCCTGGCATGACGGATCCCTCTGGCGCCCCCACCCTGCCCCATTTCCCAGCGCGGTGGGCGGGCGCAGCACGCAGTGCGGCTGCCGCCTGGAGGGCCGAACCCCGGCGCAACCCAGCCTGGCCATAGGGCCGGCCCTGGATCAAGGGGCACTGCCCTCCCCCTGTTGTGATGCTCCTGCGCACGGCGGAGGCCGCCCCAGGCCCGCGTGCCTCCAGAGAGCGGCCTGAAGCCGCTGAACAGCTGAGAGGCGTGCCTGGGGCGGCCTCCGCCGCGCCTCTCAGCAGGCACAGTGGGTGCAGTGGTGCCCCTGGTGCCCTGGTGCCCTGGCGCCCCGCACCACTGGACCCAGGCCTAGAGATGGCCCTGGCTGTTTTGTAAGCAAAGCACAAGACAGAAAGCAAGCAAATGGAGACTACCGCAAAAAGTGCAGAGAAACAAGAAAGCACACACTACAAAGTTCCTTTCCCTTTATAGCAAATCCTTTCATACAAAAGGGAAATGTGACTAGAAATGGCCCCTGCTTTTGGTGGGGGGAAAATTAGAAGTAGAGGCACGAGTAGCTCCTTCAAATGCAATCACAAAAGGGGCAGCCAGTACAGCAGCTGCTATTTTAAGGCCAGGAAATGTTGTGTTCTGTTTGAAAGACGAAAAGAACCAGCAAATATTCTGGCTGCCCTTCAAAAGCAAGCTGTCATTGTTAAAGGCAGCCCATGATAGTCAATAAAGCACTAGATTGTTTTGCATGCTCTATGCAGGGAAATTGAAAGGAGGAAGCTCTTTGTTCTTCCAGTCCTTCTCTTAGTAAGTTGCAACTTCTTGAATTCTGAAGGAGTTTTTGGGTTAGATTCTCTGCTTGCAGAGATAAATCTCTGTGCCCACGTCCATCTTTAAATATTCTCTGTCATTGGTAGATTCACCTGGGGTACTAGATTTGCTTCACAGATATTAACATCAGCACAGTTGTATGAGTCACCCAGGAAGCTGCACAAATAAGAACCTGAGTATAGCCTGCCCCATCAAATCCAGCATTCTGCTCTCTGAGTGGACAACTGGATGTCTGTAGGAAACATGCAAGCAGGACCAAAGCACAAGGACACACTCCCCTCCTATGGCCTCCAGAATTTATGATTCAGAAGAACAACTGCCTCCAATTGTCATAGTCTCATGCTGAGAACAGCAAGCAGAGCTCAGTAGAGTGGGAGGCCAGCCTACCAGAAGAGTCTCTGAGGAGTACTTGCCTGGAGGTAGCGCCAGTATCCAAAGTCAGATCCAGTCCTAGGGTCAGGCAAACAAAAAAATCACATGATCAGTCATCCAGGGGGCAGGGAATCTGATGATCAAATGTCAAAAGGAGCAAGAAGCAGCAAGGTTGGGCCAGGAATGACAAGTGTTGTTTCCAGCATCTGACTGCTGCTGGAAATTCTCCTTAAGAAGGCTGAAGCCAGATGGTTCTCATCAGCACCCTTGAAGTCCTTGAAGGCTGATCAGCTGCAGGTGGAGTCACGCTGCCCTCTCCCCCTTCAGGCTGCTGTTTAGCTGGCAAAGCTGACTCCTGGCACACGACAGGTAGGGTTGGGAAATACACCTTGTCTGAAACCCCGGGAAGCCACAGCCAGTTGGTGTAAACTCTACTGAGCTAGATGGACCAACAATCTGATTTAGGATAAGACAGATTCATATGCTGTTTAACTCACAATTAAATGAAGTCTTTCTTTTAAATCTTCTTTTGTTTATTTTTACTTTAAAACCCCATTTTAAAGTGCTAAGAGACTTAGCTCCAAGTCAGCCTGACTTCTGCATGCATTCACAATGGTTTGGTGCACATGACTCATAGGAGATGAAGAAGAAGAAGAAGTGTTGTTGCCAGGAGAGGCTGGGCTATACATGTCTAACTGTAAATAAAGTATATGAGCCCTCTCCTCAAGGTGTTTGGATTTCTCCACTCTACCTTCAGAAGAGGAAAAAGAGAAATCCTGCTTGGACTACTGCAATGCGCTCTACGTGGGGCTACCTTTGAAGGTGACCCGGAAACTGCAATTAATCCAGAATGCGGCAGCTAGACTGGTGACTGGGAGCGGCCGCCGAGACCACATAACACTGGTCCTAAGAGACCTACATTGGCTCCCAGTACGTTTCTGAGCACAATTCAAAGTGTTGGTGCTGGCCTTTAAAGCCCTAAATGGCCTCGGTCCTATATACCTGAAGGAACGTCTCCACCCCCATTGTTCAGCCCGTACACTGAGATCCAGCGCCGAGGGGCTTCTGGAGGTTCCCACACTGCGAGAAGCAAAGCTACAGGGAACCAGGCAGAGGGCCTTCTCGGTAGTGGCACCCGCCCTGTGGAACGCCCTTCCATCGGAGGTCAGGGAGATGAACAACTACCTGACATTTAGAAAACACCTAAAGGCAGCCCTGTTTAGGGAAGTTTTTAATCTGTGATATTTTAATATATTTTTATATTTGTTGGAAGCCGCCCAGAGTGGCCGGGGAAACCCAGCCAGATGGGCGGGGTATAAATAATAAATATAATAAATCTGTGAAAAGGAGGACCTGCACCCAGTCCTAGACACAAAGGAGTTTGTTTCTGGACCTTTAATAATGATGAAGAAGAGCACATTTAGCTAGGGCTGTCATGAAAGTGTGAAAAAATCTGCCACTCACAAAATTCCTTCTTTTGTATAATATTTAAGATAGAAGAGTCCTGTCTTCCTTTTCATCTGGGTGCCCTAACTGCAGAAGATAACACTTTGAGAGGGACTTGTGAAGACTTCTTCAGAAGTCCTTTTCAAAGCACTATCTTGCCCAGCATTTTGAAAGCGGCTTCTGAAGATTTGACAATCAGCTGATGGTCAAATCTTCAGAAGTGCTTTTAAAAGCACAACCACACAAAGCAGCACTTTGAAAGGGGCTTCTGAAGACCTCTGTGGGCAAAGAGAAGGTCAGTTGAAGTCAACATGGCATCAGGTGAGCCCACCTGTCAAACTTGGTGGATGAAGGGTCAGAGAGCTAACACTCTGGCCTGCAAGGGTGAAAAGGTTAAGCATCCTTGTCTTAGCACATTTGACTTCTGCATCCTCATACTAGAACTGTGCGAAAATGTATATATTTTTATCATTTCTTTGAGTGGGAGGGGGCAAAACAGAACTTTCCTGAAAGATCACTGGGGAGGGTGGGGTAAATTTCTCCAAAATTCTCAGAAGTAGATTCTGCCTTATGTTATATATTGTTATGAGGTTGTTAACTGCCCCCGCCCCAAGTCCCACATCACTCAGAGTGGTGCAAGTCTGTAGCCAGGCATAGGCAAACTCAGCCCTCCAGATGTTTTGGGGCTACAGCTCCCACCATCCCTGACCACTGGTCCTGTTAGCTAGGAATGATGGGAGTTGTAGTCCCAAAACATCTGAATGAGGGCTGAGTTTGCCTATGCCTGATTTAGCCAGAGGCTCCCACCAACCACACTGCCTTGACTGTCTGCTATATCATTTTATACAATGTACTTCCACGGCATTCAGTAAAGTGTGGTCAGCAGGAAATGGTGTGAGATACTCTCCACAGCTTCCCAGTTGCCAGGATCCCACCCCAAAACACAATAACGGCCATTCTTACTTGAAAGTAAAGAAGATATTGTTATTCAGGCTAATAGAGGGTTGGATTCAGCACCAAGGACAAGGTCAATGTACCAAAATTCCAAGGTACACGAAAAAGGCAAGAGGAACTGAATGGAAGCTACAAATACGTTTCAACAGTTGAAAGGTCCTTCCTGCCAAGCTCTTAAAAGATGCAGTGAGCTCACTGTAGGGACACTCTCACCTTATGAATCTGCTGCTCTGGCTGTCTGGGTGCATCTGATCCTATCTACAAAGGTGTTTCTTGTGTCTGCCCCCAGCTCCACTGCAGCTCCTCCTGTTCTCCCCCACCTTCTGTTTGGTTAAGTCTCTGCTACCCAACACGGCTCAGTGCTCTGCCAGAGGGGGGGACGAAAGAGCCAGCAGATCTACTGCTGCTCCATCTCTGACCTCTAGATTCACAAAGGGAAGACCTCTGCTCATTCTTCTTCCTCATCTTCTCAGTCTGCCTGGGGCCACCAAAACATGTCAGGTCCTCATAGAGTCGAGAGACCCATAACACCAATGGTCACACTATCTGCTGAGTCCAGTAAGGTATCAAAAAATAAATAAATAAAATTCTGAAAACAGCAGGACATCAGCCCCTATTTTCACAGAAGGAGAATATGTTTGGGAAAAGGGGAGCGTTCAGCCCACCTTTGCTTCATACCACTTATTTAAATCTCCCCCTTTCTCTCCCTCCAGTGTCTTTCCAAAATGGTAATTTTGTAATGTCTGGATATGGAAATGTGCAGTGTAAGAGTTTGACATTGCTGAGGCCGTTTCGCCAACTTGCAGAGCCGTTATGCTAATGTGCTATTACTTTTGCATGCAAATAGTTGAAATGAGCACACAGGAGTGCAGCCACTTAAACCATATATACCCATTTCCATTTTTCCCTCCTATGTGGAATTTGTTTCTCTTTTTTTAATACTAGTAAAATGGTTCGGTTTTCCTCTGTTTATGGAACTCAATTTTACTTGCTTATCTCCATTCCCACTTGTCGATGTGGCAGTGGCGATGGTTATGTTATGGGAGAGTATAATTTCTTTTGCAGAGCCAAAACAATTTGTAGAAACTGCTACAGAGTGCATTCCCAAAATGGAATGCAAGAAGAACGAAAAGGAAGCTGCGGGATCAAGGCAATTTGAAGAAACATAACATACAGCTAGGACTGCTGCTTTGGGATCCTACGTGTGGGAGATGTGAGTTTCAGAGTTCCCATTTCTAACCCTATCTCTACTAGAAACTCTGTAGGCTAGACCACCCACTGTTCACTCACACACAACCCTTTCTCTGCAACATGGCAGCAGCAGCAGCAACAACAACAACAACAACAACAACAACAACAACATGATGATGATGATGATGAAGTGGTGGTGGTGGTGGGGTGTTCGTGAACAATTTCACAAACAGCCCAAAATAGCAATTTATTAAGCAAAACTGAACCCTACATAAAATGGGCACATCTTTCGTAGTTATATTGGCAGGGATGCTATAAGGTTTTGAACACTGTTGACAATAGCAGGATGAATGTAGGTTATATTTGCACCTTTCAAAGAGAATTGCATGTAGAGCCATATATGTACTTTAACCAGTTCTTTTGCCTGTCCCAGTACTGGATTAACCATTAAGTATCAGGGGCTGGACTGAGGAGGAATGGTGGGGACCACCCCCCCTTCCCCTGAACCTTCCAGGGAACAGGAGGACAGTATAGGTTTGGAACAGTGGTTTGCAGAAGGGCATAGAGGCTGCAGAGAGGAGAAGCTGGGGAAAACTGGAAGAGGAACAGCAGGAAGAAGGAGAAGCATCAGGGGAGAGACAGCTGACAGACTCAGTGTCCTTGGAAAGCATTCCTGACCCCACCTCTCCCAAGACCAGATGGCCATTGAGGGTATTAGAACAGGGAACTCAGAGCAGAAAGCTCAGATTGACTGACGCAGGAGTGATATCGAATGGGGGAGTGATGTTGAATATGAGAGACATAGAGGGGGTGAGACTTTATTTGGAGCAACACCATTTTTAGGGAAGGCTGCATTCCTTTGTTGCTCTCTGTGAATTATTGAATAAATTGCTCGGTAGAACTTTTATCATTTCTCTGATTGTGGGCTGCTACTGTGGGAGGGATTTGATTTCTAAACCAAATAAGGACGTGTTTAGGGCATCAAGGGAAGGGGGGCACCGTATTGCCGGATTTATCACTGACTGTATGATGCAGCTGGACCAGGTACCACTAAAAGGATCCCACAATACACACACAACAACAACAACAACAACAACAACAACAACAACAACAACAACAACAACAAAGATTAATGATATGCTGTAGTCTTGGAGATACAACAAAATTGGAATCTGGTAACTAGTTAACTGCCACTTGGTCCACTGAAGCTCACGTGATCATTCTTATTTTGGTCAGCTGTATTAGATATATATGGGGGCACCATATATTGCCTCTAAAGATCTTAATCTGGCCCTGACCTGACCTTTTCCTCCACATGTCATAGCAAGAGAATATTTCAGGCAAAGGAATGGAGCGGGAATTGGAAATAGAGCTAAGCAACCCAGGAAGCTGCTTTAAACTCAGTAAAAGTATTTGTCGACCTAACTGTAGTGTAACCTACACTGTCTAACAATGGTTCACTAGGTTTGGGGGCAAGGAGCATTCCCAACCCTACTCTTGTTCGTTTCCAATCTTAATTTTTGCAAGTTGCTTTGAGTTCTCTTTTTAAAAAGTGACATCATAATCATCCCTGGATATGGCAGGGAATGAACCTGAGATCTGCTTCATGCAAATGTTTTGTCACTGAGTTTTAGCCCTTCCCTCATAAGCTGGCATCAATACACAGCTTTCCTTTGCCTATATTCTATATACTGTGACATAATATAAACACAGGGATGGAAGATATTGACAGTTTCTACCCCAATGTGTTTTACAATAATTGGGGGGGGGATCTCCCATACTGTGGCCAGGTTTGCACATCATAGGAAACCATAGTTTATCAGTCCTTATACAACACACCTTGGGCTTCTGCACTTCTTCCTCTCCTCTTCCTGTGCATTTGGCAGAAGGAGCGGAGATGCTTTCACTTCCTTTTAAAGCTTAACTACAGTTTGTTGTGTCATTTGGACCGACAAACTGTGATGTACATTAACTATGGTTAGTTTCAAGTGAGCCAACTTCAAACCATTGTTCTGGAAACTAACTTAACTAATCATAGTTAAGATTAGCCACTGTGCTGAGTCCAGACCACATGGCAAGCTGCAGCTTATCACAAGCAGAAGAGAAAGCTTTTAAAATCCTCACACCCATGCAGGGGACAGGGAAAGGATTAAATTATGGTTTAGCAGGTTAGAAGGTTATGAATGCAGCCATTGCATAGTCTAGGTTCGCTTCAGCAATGACTGTTCAATCTATTCGCATTAAGGAAAAAGGTTTTCAATACTATGTAATTATTCAATAGTGAATCATATGCCATAATGCTGCGGTCTATTTTAAGCAGACTGTTCAACCTAAGTTAAAAGAAGCACTCAGAGTTCCAGGAAACTACCTTTTGATCTTGATCCCTGGTCCTGACCATATGCTTGAGCTTCTGCATTAATGAAACATTCAATTTTTTTGATGAAAGGGGGCAAGGTACTGATTTACTCCATTTAAAAATAATTGTCATATGGACTGCTGCTATAATATAAAAGGTTGTTTTTCTTTATTATTATTTTTCTTTGTGTACAGTTTGGCCATTCTCTTCTAGGTTACTTAGGAAGATTTTTTTAAAAAAATAACAGATTCAAAGTATTCTGTCAATTTCTCAGGAAAACAAAAGGGTTAGTATTAATGCCTCTCAGGAGTTGTTGCTTACTTTCCAATGGTTTTGAACTGTTTTTCTAATTACCTGGAGACTTCACCCGAGGCATATGATATTGAACTTTTGTTGTAGCTTTCCAGTGCAATTTTAACCCCCATTTTGAAAGATGAAAGATTCTGAAAACCCAGCAACAACAAAAGCCATTTAAAAGACTTATGGGTGAGAGGAGCCTTTGAGAATAGTTAGGTTCAACTAGGGGAGAGGGGGGGAAACTAACAAACCTTGTTGTGTAACAAAATAAATCCCAGATATCAAGAACTTTAGAAACTGCTGTTACTAAAATGCTGCACAGGTCACCCTTCAAAAAAAGGTTTAACTTATAAACTTTGTCTTTGAGAGTTTCCAGGATGTTATGCCTCATGTTTCAAAAAGAGGGAAATGGTGCAAATATCCCAAAAAAGGTGCCTAGATGGCCTTGCCCTTCTTTTATACAGAAGGGAAACCAAGGCACACCATTCTATTGCTAAGCCCCTGCTAGTGGAGTTCAGTACTTCTGGCAAAGAGGAGTAGATTCTGAGAGGTAGGGGCACATTAAACCTTGTCTAGAAGGCCCACCCACTTTTTGCTGCAACAAAATTACATAAGGCTTCTTTGCCCCCAATCAGAGGCGCCTACTTATAAGGGTGATAGGGGATGGGCAAATGTTGTCTGTGTGGTGTTGTGACGTCCTGATGTTATGTGCCTGACTTCAGGACATTGGGAGGATCCAGTGGTGGAGTCAAACCCAGTAGCCACACAGCTTCAGTGGGTGGTGGCTCCTCCTCTGCCTCCTCCATTGGGTACATAGGCTGAGACCCTACCTGCCCGCAGACTGTCTCGCCGGAGTGGTGCACACTCTAGTTATCTCCTGCTTGGACTACTGCAATGTGACTGCAATTTGAAGGTGACACGGAAACTACAACTAATCCAGAATGTGGCAGCTAGACTGGTGACTGGGAGTGGCCACCAAGACGATATAACACCAGTCCTGAAAGACCTACATTGGCTCCCAGTACGTTTCCGAGCACAATTGAAAGTCTTGGTGCTGACTTTTAAAGCCCTAAATGGCCTCAGCCCAGTATACCTGAAGGAGCGTCTCAACCCCCATCATTCAGCCCAGACACTAAGGTCCAGCACAGAGGGCCTTATGGCGGTTCCCTCACTATGAGAAGTGAGGTTAAAGGGAACCAGGCAGAGGGCCTTCTTGGTAGTGGCACCCGCCCTGTGGAACAGCCTCCCATCAAGGAAATAAACAACTATCTGACTTTTAGAAGACATCTGAAGGCAGCCCTGTTTAGGGAAGTTTTTAATTTATGTTTTATTGTCTTTTTAATATTATGTTGGGAGCCGCCCAGAGTGGCTAGGGAAACCCGGTCAGATGGGTGGGGTATAAGTAATAAATTATTATTATAAATTATTACTCCTGGTGCCACCACTGGCAGGAGGCTGCTTCAAACCACCATCCCCTCTGCATCAGGAGAGGAATAGAAGGAGCTTGACACTAGAGCTGCACTATGGTCAGCTCCACACTTAGCCCCCTTGTGTTTGGAACATTGCGGGTGCGGGCCAACCCTGACCCCTAAAATAGAGGGGGGGCCAAAAGGGCTTGCTTCTCTGGAGCTGGCGCCCCTGCCCACAAAATACTGTTCATGGATGGAAGGAAGCAGACAACCTTTCTCATTCAAATGTGTAAATCTGCACCAAAAGAAACTCATGCACGAGAAAGTGGTATGTAGCAGGGGGTGTACACACACACGCACACCCTTTCTATATACCGATTGCGGCATTCGTACAGAGCCCCCAGCCGTTTCATGGAGTATTGACCTGTACACCACTGCTTTATTCGTCTGCTGCCACCAGCCAGGTTTCTTCTGGTGAAATACTGAGTCTCAGCCAGGTTGTAAAGTCAACAACGAAGCTTAAAGTTTATTGAAGAACAAACAAGTTTTAAATATATTCAGAATGGTTTCCCAAATGCACGCCCTTAACTAGAGGTAGCACTATCTCACACTGTCATACTCTTCTCTCTCAGTTCCATCCCCGTCTCTCACTCTAGCTGTCACAGCCACTATGTTCGTCTTACTGGCTCTGTCTGACTCTGACTCCTCTACCTGCCAATGGTAAAACCCCTGGGCTGAGCCTTAAAACCAGGTAGGCTCTGCCTCTAAGCTTTCTCACTGGTCAATCTTCATTAACCATTTCCATCCCCCTGTACAAACATAATCACAAGTAATGGGTAAACGCAACACCGATCAACCCTTGCTATACACAGTTGAATGCTCCCAATGCTCACATTGGGAGCCTTGATTTCAGGTCAGGGGAGGTTGGTTCCAGACAACCTGCCTATTGAGAATTCATTTTAATTGTTTGTACAAACTTTGCATAGTTGTTATGTACTACATCAGCTGTTTATTGAGCATTCGTTTCAGTTTGTTTCTGAGCAGTGATGCTATATGACATCACTTTAAGCAATTATCCCACACTTTACAGTACAATTCTCTGACAGCAAAAAGTCCAACATTTCTGCGGTGGTAGTCACGTGGGCTTGCTTCACAAGAGTACCAGATCGGCTTTAATCTCATCACCTGAATTTTCTGGTATGTGATTGAATCCCACCCAGACTGGGTGCAGACTGGGAGGTGGAATGGTTTATTTGTCTAGCTTCTTATTTAAATCATACAAAGTTATTTAAATCATACAAAAAAGATACACCATAGCTTGTTTCAGACCTTTAAAAAAGTTAATTTATTGCTGCATTTCATAAGGCATAATCTTTGCATCTAAAGATTATCAATGATTGAAGTTTTTTATACTTCAGCGCTGCCCCCCCCCAAATTCTTGCCTTTGGTAGATTAACACTTCAAGGTGCTGTTTTGTTAATTCTGGATGTAGCACTAAGCCCTGTGACTCCTCTTGAATATGTGCGATAGTTCTGGCGAAAAGCAAGGCTGTATCTTTACAAAAATGACATTCAGATTTAATTAACTGACAAAGCTCTCTTTAATTAACTCAAAACTAGTTGTATAGTGGCTGATAATACCAATTATTAGTAATAACTGTTTTAAGACTGTGATTATTAAGTCCCATAAATTAAGAGCTAAGGATTAATGAAGTATTGTTTTAAGCATCTGGGATTCTGAAATCTTTCTTAACTGTTGCCATGATCCCCTCAAACACACACTTTTGCAGCTAAGATATTCAGATTCCACACTCAGCTATTCTGTAAATCCTAGAGTCACCTTTACATATATATATTTTTCATGCATTTTATGAGCACACCTTGCTATACTTATCAAGGAACTGTGAGCGACCGTTTTATGTTTCATGAACATAAGATTTTGTAATCTCCATAAGGCGCACACTGAGAGACCATCTGCTTGTTTACTTTAGCTCTTTAAATGAGAGGCCGAGCTCTAAAAACTGATATTTTGCTTTTAAATGTTTGATGGCACACACTGTTCATCGCCAATATGGTGTTCATTTGAGTGTGTCAGAAAAACATTATTTGCAAATTAACTGCAGAGACTTTAACACAAAATGTTCCTAGTCTTCAAAGCCTAGACTCATTCTTTTATTTTGGAAGGAGTTTTGCAAAGGAGGGAAATGGGTGATACCACCCCAATTTCAGTGGGGAAGGGTAGAGGGAAATATAATCAAAGGTAGGCTGATTTTAAGCTGATTATGTGTCTAACTTACATTTCATGATGCAGTCAAACATCAAAGAATGACATTCCATCACAATTGTGTAGCTTATTCCCCCCCCCCAATTTCTGTAGAACTCTCAGACATTTGAATGTAGAGCCGGCTGAAGTGCTATGAAAGCCCACAGAACCAGTTGGACCCGAAACCTTGTTGAAAGAGGAAATAATTCACACACACCATATTTATTTATTTAGTACATTTTTATCCCACTTTCCTTTCATCAAAGAATACAATGTGGCATGCAGGCAATCTCCCATCCAGAAACAGCTGTACAATAGCATCCTCAAGTCTCAGAAAACTTAAGCACCCTTTGCACAGTTATAGAGCGCTTTCATGATGAGGCTTAGCACCTGTCCCAAAGGCCTTATTGCAAAGTAAAGCACCAGGGATAATTTTTTGCTATGTATGCATACACCATGGAGTGTTGCTCTAGATTAGCATAATTTTGCTACAATAAAGCAGATCATTTTACCAGGAGTGATACTAAAGGCTTATCATGATCTGCGTTCTCAAAGCCTGAAGCCATTTAATGAAACTGGACAGTTCCTGGGAAATGAATTATTTTCTGAATTATTTCCAGAAATCCAGTGGCCTGATAACCTGTTTATCCACAAATATTACTTTGCCAAGTGACCAGGAGAAAAAAAGGGAGGGGGGGGTACAGAATTTACCTCCGGGCTGATTGCCAGGGCAGTTTTTTTCCTGCATAAAAGTTAGAATTTGAGGCTTTTTGCCAGATTTTTTTTTATTCTAAGCTGGATGTGTTTAAAATAAAATTAAAAGTAAGCAGCTTCATTTTCACTTTAATAATGTACATGGTAGATTAGCCAAGCTGTTGAGCTCAACCTCACACGCATCATTTTGCACACAAAAGCATTACCAAGCTTCTACCACAGCTACCCCCCACCCAGATTTTGGGAGAGGGGTGGCTGGTGGCAGAGTAGCACATCTAGTTAGCAGTAGCACCAATGAGGGTTGCTTTTGCCCTTATTTGTCCTTCAAAGTGGTCTGGAGCCCAGCCACAGATTCATCTCCCACTATCTGCCACCACCAACCACAGAGTGAAAAAAGAAGAAGCTTTCGTTATTCCCTACCTGCAGTCTCATTCAGTGGCCTTGCCCAGGTACCAGAATTGCTGAAATCAAAAGCTGGTGACCCTACAAAGTTACTGGAGGCTTGTTAAGGCAATCAGTTATCCCACATGACTGTGCTTCCTAGCCTTGTTCCCTCAGTCTGTCACGTGCCTGTTGTCAGGCTCCACCACCCTCCATGCTCTGTAGAGTGGACATCTACAGAGGGAACATGCTCAACTCACATGGGTTCCTGAGATGATATAGAACCTTCATTCTGCAAATCCTCTGCTGTATGAAGGTTGGTGGAGCTGAGCAATGGGGAGGCAATGGAGAGGTCAGAACTTGCAAGCACATCTCTGCTGTCCCTCGTGGGATTCTAATTGCATGGTGGAATCAAATGAATAAATATAAATATTACTAGCAGTTTTGCAATTTATTACTCACCCCTCACCCTAAAGTCCCAGGGCAGTGTGTGTGTGTGTGTGTGTGTGTGTGTGTGTGCGCGCGCGCGCGCTTACAACAACTGAGACACAACTTTAATATCAAAGCACAATATTAAAATCAGTTTGAGACAACTTAAAATTACCAAAATAAAGGTGGGTTCTAAAAATATCCATCTCGTGTGTCAAAAGCCAGAGTCAATGGTGTGTTGTCAACATTTGCCTGCTGTGGGAAGGTATACAGTGGTACCTCGGGTTACAAACACTTCGGGTTAAAGACTCTGCTAACCTGGAAGTAGTACCTCGGGTTAAGAACTTTACCTCAGGATGAGAACAGAAATTGCATGTCGGCGGCACGGCAGCAGCAGGAGCCATAGCTGCCAAGTTTTCCCTTTTCTCGCGAGGAAGCCTATTCAGCATAAGGGAAAATCCCTTAAAAAAAGGGATAACTTGGCAGCTATGGCAGGAGCAGTGGCGGAGCTTCATGCTCTGGCACCGGGGGACGGAGAGCAGGTGGAGGCAGGGCTGGCGCGCATCCCGGGGGCGTGGGGGATGCACCGACCACAGGGGCGGGGCACATAGCTGCCAAGTTTTCCCTTTTCTCGCGAGGAAGCCTATTCAGCATAATGGAAAATCCCTGAAAAAAAGGGATAACTTGGCAGCTATGGCGGGGCACGCATCCTGGGGGTGTGGGATTCCACCTGCGGTGGCGTCATACCTGCCAGTTCCTCTCTGAAAAATAAGGGACCGCACCAGAAGTAGCATACCGGAAGTAGCGCTGCCGCCATTTTGGAACTGGACGGAGCATGCTCAGAAGTGACTTTTCATGCTGCTGTGCCCAGTTCCAAAATGGCCGCCACACCAGAAGTTGTGCTGCAGCCATTTTGGAACTGGGCAGAGCAGCATCAAAAGTCACTTCTGAGCATGCTCCGCCCAGTTCCAAAATGGCCGTCGCGGCAGAATAAACCAGGGGGGGGGAATCCATTTTTTCAGCTGGGGACAGCTGGAAAAATGGGGGTTTCCCGGGGAATGCAGGAGACTTGGCAGCTATGGGTGGCGTGGTGCCCAGTGCGGGTGGAGGGGGGGGACAGCCGTGATGGCACCCCACCGGAATCATGCTGTCGGGGGCGGTGCGCTCCTCCCCCTGCACTCCTCTTCCTCCTCCAGTGAACAGGAGGCCCCATTAGCTAAAGTGGTGCTTCAGGTTAAGAACAGTTTCAGGTTAAGAACGGACCCCCAGAACGAATTAATTTCGCAACCAGAGGTACCACTGTACCTCTCAACTGTTCCACTTTAAGCAGGATATCCTGAAATTACAAAAGCCATGCCAGGTTCTTATGATCCCAGGGTGTCCCATTTTCACTCCCATGAGATTGTGGCCTCCAAAGACACACATTTTGGGGGGCTGTGCTCTTGTGTGTGTGTCAGCTGGCTCCCATGGGAGCATGGCCCTGAAAGGCACAGGTCCTGATTTTCCTCTCCAAGGCTAGGACCTCTCTCCTTGCCTTCTCACCTTCTTGCTTAGCCCTAGATATACTGGTCTCCTCTCCTTGACCTGTTTCTCTGCTCATCTTCCTGTCTTATTTCAGGCTCTTGCTGCTGCTGCTGCTGCTGCATAACCTCACCACCACTCTTGGTCTGTACTGGCATTTTTTTGCCAAGCGCAGGGAAGGGTGAGGGATGCTGCTTCCAGCTGGCAGTTAAGTAACTGAAAACCTGTTAGCTGTTTGCTGTGTCTTTTTGGAATAATGAGCTCAGTGTCCGGGCCGGAGCTGGAACGGAGAGGCTGCTGTGTCTTGCAGCTAGCTGCTTAGTGTCCTTCTGCATCACCGATGCCAAGGACAAATGCCTCCTTTCATCTCCTGGGCAAGCTGCTTCAGCTGTTGCTATATAAAAAAAAAATAGATGCAGGCTCTTCCACCTGTGAACTGTACATCACTTTACTCTTAAGGCTGTGAACTTACAGTATGCATAAGCCTGTAAGGTCAAATTTGTCTTAAACAGATTTCAGTGAAATTGTTCCTGTCAATGGCTCTGGAATTCCACCCCTTTCCCCCTTTCCCTTTTCAATTCGGAAGATTTTCAAAAGGCACAGCAGGGACTACAATACGAAGCCCACAACTGCTTCCCACAGCCGCCTATCTATCCCGAGGATCTTTGCTCTTCATTAGATTCTCTATGAACTAACGAGCAACGGACCATGCACAGAGCTAGAATGAACCATAAAACATCATTGCTGTTAATGGAGGACAATCTGGGAAAATATGCCGGTTCCACCATAGGGTGTGCAAGAGGGAGAGCTGGAACTCTTACTGTACCTCATTCGAATGATGAATGAAAACGCTGAGACATTTCTCCAAGACAGATGAGCACTCAGAGTTTGCAAAAGGTTGTCTGGGTAGGGCACATCTATAAAACTTGCTGTTTTGAAAGATGACTGCAGAACCTTTCTGTGTGGGTATTAATGGTGCTTAAAATGTATTCTCGAATATATACACATCTGCTTACCGTTAAGGTAGATATAAAATAGCACGCTATGCTTCACAACTTTCCCCCTTGATAAATAGATTAGTGCAACCGGCTGCCAGATTTAAGCTTCATAACTTTACTAATGTAAATGGGGGGGGGAGTTTAGTTATGGATTTGACAAATGCTACTATCCACTGCTGAACCACAATAATTTTTATCAGGAGATGTGCCGAAGTACCTGTGAATAATTTGGGCATCTGGCAAATTGTAACTTCCATTTCTTCCTCAAAAGAACAGACATGTGCCTGTTAATGCCTAAACAAAACCATCTCATTTATGCAGTGAAGCTCAACCTTGAAGGTCTTGTTAGTTTTTTTGTTTTGTCTTTTTAATAATATTACTTTGAAAGTCCTGGATTGTAAACTTGGCATGTATTAGGCAGGTGTCATCAGGGTTTGACCTCTGAGGTCATGCAGGTCACATGTTGAATCCCTCTTCCCTTTGTTGCCATTGCTGCTGGTGGCTGGTCAGGATGCCAGCAATGCAGCCCAGAATCCCTGGGGAATCAGGCCATCTCAGAGAAGCAATCACACATTCCTGTCTGCTATGAACACCTCTCCGAATTATTGCATATCCTCAGTCAGGGCAGATAGTGACAGAACCACACACAAGCACAAATGTGCAAGAGTTCCCATTCTAAACCCTACTGCTAATCTTACCCAAGACCTAAAAAGATTACCATTGCTGCACATGCATAATTCAGCCCTTATTTGAAGGTCCCTCACCCTCCATTTTCTTCCATTGACCTTCATTGATTTTCTGCTGCTTGCAATTTGTGGCAGTTCTTCGAACGTCACCTATTTCATTTTAAATTGGTAACACTACGTTGGACCATGCAAGAAAGATCTTAACTGGTTGGAATACATAGGAGATTTCAGTAATGCACAACACAAAATGCATTCAATTAGAATCCTCAAAAAAAAAGAGAGAAAAAAAGAAAAGAATAAAGAAAAAAAGTCCCCTGTAGTCGAGCTTCTCTAATCCTCATCTTAAAAGCAATTGCTTTTAAATATAAACTAACCTACATATTGAGAGCTAGCACAGTATGGTGACTAAGAGGATGAATTCCATGACAGGAAGTCTCTGGTTCACAGTTCACCTTTTAAATGGCATTGGGCAAGCCACAGTCTTTCTTAGCCATTGGGTTAATAAAGTTGGTCTGCAGAATACAGACTTTGTAAGGATACCTGAGTTAATGAACACAAAGTGGTTTGAATTAGGACAGTGTCAAAAGGGAAGTAGTAGCATGTGCTTCTTCCAGAAGGAGCCCAGGGTGGCAGAGTGGGATTGGCCTATTCAGAAAATGGGCAATCCTACTCTGGAATGAATTTGCTCCATTCTCAACTGGATTTGTCTACTCTTGGTCATGTCTTTTCCCTTTGTGTCATTTATTTTCTATTGTAAGCTTAGGGGAAGGAATTGTTTCATTAAAGTTATTTGTTAGCCCCACAAGAGAGGAATGGTAGACCAAACTGATGGACTATGCAGAGATGGCAAAAATGACTGGGAGAAACAGAAACTAGAAAGACCAGAATTTCAAAAAAGAATGGGGGGAATTCATAATTTACTTTGGAGACCACTGTAAACAATCGAGCTCTTTAGCAGGATTTGAACAACACTTGTAGTGTAACAAGAACTTGGGATATATGGGATACTTTTTAAAAATTGAGTGACTTAAAATATGCAGCGGAAAGGGACTAGTGATGGAACCCACAGAAGGGTGGGGAGAAGTCCAGAGATTTGGGTGAATCTGTGTTTATTTATCTTTTTATTACTTAAGACTTTGAATAGAAATTGTAATATGTAAAACCAAATAAAAACTTTTATATATAAAAAGGTAACCATCAGTCATCTGAAATAAAATATATGATAAAAGATTTTTTAAAAAGTTATTTGTTATCAGGGGCAGCCCAAGTCATTTTTGCTGCCTGAGATAGATAAGATGGGGACTTTAGGGGCACAGGATGCTGTATCAGGCATCCAATGGAAATAAATTTCCATGAATCTCCCAAAGAGACTGACCCTGGTTCCTTCAACTGCACCAGCTCACAGCTGGTTTAGGGAAATGTACCAGTCTTTACTGGGGTAAACCAGCAGGATCATTGATTCAGTGGTAGGTATATCCCTCTATTTCTCTCTGTGCAACATTATGATTGGCATGCCATTCAGGGTGGAAAGGTAGGTAAGGTAGTTTAGCTGATGCAAATATTACAAAATATTACCTTGCTGGTCTATTGACAGAAATATGTCACTGTTGGAAGAGAAAGAATTCTCACTGTGTGAACGTAGAGTAACATGGAATATCAATACTTTCATAATAAAATTTTTTTGGTTGATAAAATACAGAGCAAAGCTAAAAGTAGAACCCATTCTCATAGGAGAGATCATATCGTGGTAAAAATCTGTGCTAAGTGTATGTATATATATATATATATATATATATATATATATATATATATTTAGCATCCTCACAGTCGTCTGTTGCCTAGATTCTTTATGTTTGTTGCTTTATATGTTAACCATTTTAGTTTGGGGGAAAGAGCTACCAAGTACACTATCATTTGCATATATGTGGCAGATTTATGCCATAGAACACAATCAGGAAGAAAATGCAAGATCATCTCCTTAATTGTTTCTCTTTCTTTCTTTGAAAGAAAAATATTGCCATGTCTGAAAACAAACGGGGGTCTTCTTTTAAAACCTAATGGTCTTTTGATCGCTATGCACCACACATTGCAGGAAATGCAAGAAGAACTCTCAGCCCTATATACCTGTTACCCAATGGAGATATATCTGCCTGACAGATCTAGCAATCTCAACAAACATAGCAGTTAACATAGAGAAAATATCAAGTGAGTAATCCCCTGCAGGCTGCTAGGGCTCTTTTGGAGGGTGGTGGTGAGGGTATATCAATTTCTTGAAAGCACATTTAAATGAAGAAATATATGTTTGCAATAATGTTACATACCTGCACTATTTTTTTAATATAGAAAATAGAATTTCAGCTGCCTCTTTAAGGATCCTAGGTTTTAAACAATTTTGATGGGACATGATTTATTTTCAAAATTCATTTGCCCTGCCTCACCAAAAAAAATCAATAAAATCCCATGTATACCAACTAAATTATACAAGGGAAGATTTTTTAAAATGTTATTAAAGAAGCAACAGGAGATGTCCATGCCACAGGTTGGATGATCTGAGAAACGGCCAATGAAAATGATACACGGGAAAGAGCGTTTTGAAGAAAAGTGAAAATATCAATCCAGCAGTAGAAGAATGGTATAGAAAGACATAGGTTTGTCTCCAATACTAGTCCTACTCAGAGTAAAGGTAAAGGTAAAGGGACCCGTGACCATTAGGTCCAGTCATGACCCACTCTGGGTTTGCGGCGCTCATCTTGCATTATTGGCCGAGGGAGCCGGCATGCAGTTTCCAGGTCATGTGGCCAGCATAACAAAGCCGCTTCTGGCGAACCAGAGCAGCACATGGAAATGCCATTTACCTTCCCACTGTAGTGGTACCTATTTATCTACTTGCACTTTGACGTGCTTTTGAACTGTTACCGTGTTTCTCTGAAAATAAGCCATACCCCGAAAATAAGCCACCATGTGGTTTTTTGAGGAAAAATAAATATAAGACGGTGTCTTATTTTTGGAGAAACATGGTAGGTTGGCAGGAGCTGGGACCGGGCAACGGGAGATCACCCCGTCGCAGGGATTTGAACCGCCGACCTTCTGATTGGCAACCCCTAGGCTCTGTGCCACCCGCGTCCCTCCTACTCAGAGTAGACTCACTTAAATTATGGAGCCTAAGGTAAATGTTAAAAGTTAATGTTCATTAACTTCAGTGAGTCTGCTCTGAGTAGGAAGTAATTGTCTACAACTAATAGAATAGTAATCTACAATTAGTAGTTATTAATACACAGGCAGGGCAATAATAATGAAATAAGTGATATTGTGCATAATTGGGGAAATTATTCTATAGTGGAATAGGAATATCCCTCAAGAAAATGCATTCACAAAAATAACAGAAGTATTTTAAAGCTGGCGTCATGAGTACCTATGACTTTTTTGCTCACAGTTTAAAAATGGTTTATCCATTCCTTGTTGTAAATAAGTCTCCTGGACAACAGGTTTGACAATATTGTTAGATGTCTCCACTCCATGTACCTCCAGCAAAGATTAGGGTTAAATATGGGGTGGCAGAATGCTTGAAATATCCTTGGGAACAAAGAGGCAAGTTTTATAAACCCTCAAGATTGCAGGAATATGAAAATTATTGCAACCCATCCAAAATGCTGGTTGCCCAGTGCCATAGTTTATTTGCTTGGGCTATAAAGCTGTAATTGTAAGACTGTTTAGGTGGGAAATTTAAGTTCCATTAGAATCCATAGGCAGGCATTCTTAAATAGGATTAGGAATTAATTCGCAAGGTGGAAAATCCATTTTTACTCAGGAATCAGGCTACTTGAAAATGTAGCAGCATCTACATCCTTACCTACCTGCTCTGCTCATGAAGACAGCTTAAATCATGACTTAAATCATGCCAATCCCTAGCATTTATAATGCATTTTAGACATTTCACATTATTGTGTTGTGGTGCTTAGACCAAATGTCTAACACAGGTCACTGCTATTATTTCCCTATAGCACCTGGTTATGAGATCACAGTGGCCTCCCTTAAAGCCCCCTAGTGAGTTCGCAGCTGCAGCAAGATTCGGACCAGCGGCTCCTTGATTCATAGCTCAGTCTCTTCTCTGCTACACTATACCAGCTATTGGTATGTTCATCCATCATTATATTTCTCCTACATTCCATTTGTCACGTATGAAATGTGAGCAGGGCTTTTGCACAGGTAGGCTGGCAAATAGG
Source organism: Zootoca vivipara (assembly GCF_965207765.1). Classification (NCBI taxonomy): domain Eukaryota; kingdom Metazoa; phylum Chordata; class Lepidosauria; order Squamata; family Lacertidae; genus Zootoca; species Zootoca vivipara. The sequence continues at coordinate 16,816,785 of NC_142591.1, read as the reverse complement.
TCATTTGCATCTGCTCTGAGCTAGCATCACCTGTTACAGGGGATGCCTAGAGAGAAGGAGAGGGCATTGCACTGCTGTCTTCACTAATGCAAATTCAGGATCACTTCTGAAAGCCTATGCAATTGTATAGCCTGTGATTGGGGGCACTGCAAAAGGCTGCAGCAGATATGACTCCTCACCCATCCCTAGGTGTGACAAGCAGCTTGTCACAGATGAACTCTAAAACTGCACCTTGTAGTTGTTTAGTCGTTTAGTCGTGTCCGACTTTTCGTGACCCCATGGACCAGAGCACGCCAGGCACTCCTGGCTTCCACTGCCTCCCACAGTTTGGTCAAACTCATGTTAGTAGCTTCGAGAACACTGTCCAACCATCTCGTCTTCTGTTGTCCCCTTCTCTTTGTGCCCTCAATCTTCCCCAATATTAGAGTCTTTTCCAGGGAACCTTCTCTTCTCATGAGGTGGCCACAGTATTGGAGCCTGTCCTTCAGGATCTGTCCTTCCAGTGAACACTCAGGGCTGATTTCCTTCAGAATGGATAGGTTTGATCTTCTTGCAGTCCATGGGACTCTCAAGAGTCTCCTCCAGCACCATAATTCAAAAGCATCAATTCTTTGGCGATCAGCCTCCTTTATGGTCCAGCTCTCACTTCTACACATCACTACTGCAACTACTGGTGCACAATATGGCTGAATAAATCAATAGGATTTAAGCAGCTTAGCTGGAGTCATCGGTGTAAATCCATAAGAAGTATACATTGATTTGATTCTTTTTCTAACCTTTCCCCTCCCCATTAAATTACTGTCCTGCTGCTTCTTTAGCTCTCTCCGCTCCAGCAATGTTTGGTTTATCTCCCTTCTATTTTATTTTATATTTTTGCTTACTTCTTGTAAGTTCTATAAGGTGCATAGCCAATTCGGGGAGGAGGGTGTCAATAATTCGGCTGTCCCAGGGGCCAGTTGTCAGACTGGTCCCACAGGCCAGATATGCGATTGCTCTCACAAACGTGATGAACAACACACAAGTCAGTAAATAAGGCTAAACTTGGACACCCTTGTTGATTTAACCCATTGATATAATCTGGTAATTTGAACTACCGTAATTGGGCACATTTTGTTTCCTTTTAGAAAACTGAGTCATCCAAAAATAATGTTTTAAATCAGCATCTACATCTAGAGCCCTTGACTGCACCTGTGTAAATGCCTTTTCACAGATGGAAATTGAGGGTGGAGTATCTAAAAACAGAAGGCTTTGGGCTGGATTGGAATTTGAAATGAGGATCCTTCCATGACAGGTAAATCTTACTCTCAAATCTTCTCTTAAAATCCAACCAAAGTTTCAAAAATCAAGATCTAAAATTAGGAGGGAGCAAAACCCTTCTGATGAATTTCACTAACCTTGTAGGAACTCATTCTACTTTCCTTGATATTCTTCCAAACACTGTGGCTGCGGAGGGATGTCCAGATTATAGATATTTCAGAATTTTCCCGCATCTGACTTAGTCTACAGAAAGACCCTGGTGTCTCTGCAGAGGGATTTAGAGGGTGGCTTATGCAAAACAAAGCTCCCTGACAAAGCAAGATATGACTTGGGGAACCACAAAGTTTGCAGAAATGGAAAATGGTGTTACAAAGGGGAAGACCCCCCCCAAAAAACAACAACAACAAAATGATGGATGAATAGAGATTTTCTTTGGGGGGGGGGGTTAGAATCAATTCATATTTAATTCACCCACACCGTCTGAAACAATATGAGAACCAAAATACAGTTATCCTTTGAAATTTGCATATGCGGAGATAAAGTGTGCATAAAAATGCATTTATTGGTGAAAAGAAAGTAGAAAATGCATTATATTAGGGAACACTGCTGTCTAAAAATGTGTTTATTAGGGAGAATCACACACAAATGTGAAAAGTGGAATAAACTTGCACTAAAATTCTAATGAATTAGCATTTGAATAAACTAAAATTATTCCAAGTGACATTAAGCATTTGGATAAATGGAAAACTGAAGCTTAAATGTGGAAAACTAAACATAAGGTTGGAAATATGAGGAACTAAGAGAAACAAAAACTGGCACACAAAAACTATGGCTAAGCATGTTCAACAGCCACAGAATGTAGTGGGGTTGGGGAACAGGATGGGAAGTGGAGTAGACCATTCCAGAGGGGGGTACAATATACACACCATTTTGAAACATATTTTTGCAGACCCAACTTGTTATTCCCCTATTACACCTGTCTCAGACTTCCCCTCCATGTCTCCTCTCTATTGTTTTCCTGTCTCTCAAAGTCCAGATTGTAAGTCCTACAGGGTAGGGACCTTCTGCTTTTTCATATATTACTCTGCCATGTCAAGAAATGTTGGTATATAAATAATAAGCATAAGGAAAGAATAGCATTCTTCAAAAAAAAAAAGATAGAAAGTGAAGAATACCTTGTGATTTATTTTCTTTAATTCTGATGGGGGGGGATAATTGCAAAGGAGTAAAATGTGTTATAATAATTGGAGGAGCATGAGCATATTGGCAAGGTAGCTACGGCAATGGCTTGCCTCTCCAAAAGTGCATGGGAGAATATGATGCAAATGACCAATACCAAGGTGAAGGTCTACCAGGCTTGTGTGTTGAGTATAATGCTCTGTGGTGGTGAGACATGGGCAACTTACAACCATTAGGAGTGATGCCTCAACATCTTCTGCAAGTGCTGTGTCAGGAAGATTTGGAGCAGCACATGGCAGGACAGAGCCTCAAACAAAGCTGTGCTCTTCCAAGCCCACATTCCAACCAGGGCCATCTCTAGGCCCGGGTCCGGTGGCACGGGGCACCAGGGCGCCAGGCCACCAGGGGCGCTGCTGTGCCCGCTGAGAGGCGCGCCAGAGACTGCCCCAGGCGCGTCGGATGCAGCCCTAGGCACACCTCTCAGCTGTTCAGGCCGCTCTCCGGAGACGTGCAGGCCTGGGGCCGCCTCCGCCGCGTGCAGAGGCATCACAACAGGGGGCAGCCAGGCTGGATGGCGCAGGGTGCCAGTCCTCCAGGCGGCAGCCGTGCTGCGCCCGCCCGCCGCGCTGGGAAACGGGGCGGGTGGGCGTCGGAGGGATCCGTCGCACCAGGGCGCCAAGCATGCTTAAGAGAGCCCTGATTCCCACCATGTTTGTACTCCTGTCTCAGTGACATCGGTGCTGGTTTGGTCATGGCCACAGTATGGAAGATGCAAAGATCGCCAAGGATGTGCTCTTCAGGGAGCTTGCAGATGACCTCAGTGCTTGGTCACAGGAGGAATGACCGCTGGGAGGAGCGCAGAGAGAAGAAAAGCCATGGTACACCTGCATCAGCTCAACTGGACACCTCCTTCTGCCCCAGCTGTAACAAAACATGTCTCTTCCATATAGGTCTCTACAGCCACAGCAGGCACTGTAATTTTCCAACTGTTTGACTTCACTCCCAAAGGTCCACTCCTTCATGGTCTCCTGAGACAGCTGGGTGCCAAAGCAATTATTAGGAGGTGGTTAGAAAGTATCACTATTTCATAGAATTTGATTAACTATCCCCATAAAGGTCCTAGTCAGTCAACTCTTAGTCCTTTGGGGTACCCTATGAAGCAGATGTCGGCTCAAGTAATAGCATCAGATATCTGGATCCCCCTCTGTTTATAGTGGACGCAGGTGGCATTGTGGTCTATACCATTGAGCCTCTTGGGCTTGCCAATCAGAAAGTTGGTGGTTCGAATCCCCATGACAGAGCGAGCTCCAGTTGCTCTGTCCCAGCTCCTACCAACCAAGCAGTTTGAAAGCATGCCGGTGTAAGTAGATAAATAGGTACCGCTGCAGAGGGAAAGGTAAACGGCATTTTCGTGTGCCCTGGCTTCCGTCATGGTGCACCAGAAGAGGTTGAGTCTTGCTGGCCACAGGACCCGGAAAGCTGTTTGTGGTCAAACACCGGCTCCCTCAGCCTGAAAGCGAGATGAGCGCCACAACCCCATAGTTGCCTTTGACTGGACTTTACCGTCCGGGGGTTCTTTACCTTTTTATCTTACCTTTATAGTGATACATCATTTAAATAGCTTGGAGTCTGTATTTTAAACAAAAATGAAAGTTGAGACAGAAAGCAAATAGTGCTAGTTTACGTATCCTTCAAGTAAGTAAATTTGGGTTCTGAGAGCTGATGGAAACCTTTAAGATAGTCCTCCTGGGACTGCACCATTTCAGAGTGCAGGTAAGGTGATCACATTTTAGAACACTTCTGTGCACCAGAAAATGATTGGGCGTGGGTTTATAGCCTAGAGTTATCCTTTTGCGCTACTTTCATTGCTGAGTGATGGAACATTTTAAAATGAAACACCCTTGCCTGATGTGGTGCAGTCCCACACATGTACCATGTGTTCCCCTCCGAATGTTTCAATTGGCTTTCAGTTCCAAAATACATGAGTCTGAAAGTTCCACAAGTTAATACTAATAGTTTAGCAACATCTAGAGGGCCAAATTTTCCCCACACCTGGCCTAAATGAATGAGGGGGCCTCTATTTTGCTTGGAGGTCCTCAAGCAGAGGCTGCTTGTTTCTTTGTTTCAAAATGTTATAATCTAGAAATCTAATGGGCTCTTATACTATGTGTTCTACACAGTTATTTGTAAAGAATTCCCTGGACACTATTGGGACACCCACTCAACTGGGTGTCCCTATAGCACTGAGTCCTCCTTATTTCAGACAACTGTGCTCAATATGCAGTTGTTGGAGGAAGAAGACATTATGTCAGGGTAGGTCTAAAAACGCAGCCTTGCTCCAAGGTAAACACAACTATGTCCTACACGTTAAGAGAGAGAGGTGAATCTGTTGATTTTGGTTTCTCTCCTGTCCTCATTTTTCCCAATCTTAAGTTTTGTTTGCGCATTTCCACATACATTTGCATTTAAAAATAGATAAAAGTCAGCATAAATATTTGTATGCCTTCCTGTATGCATTTCTCCTGATATACACTCTCTGTATGCATTTTCACCTAATACACACATATTGCCAAGCAATTTCACATTATTAAATGCATTTTTGCATGTTATTTTCATTACTATACAAATTTGTGTCCACATACGCTTCACTAACATATGTATTTTTGTATGCATTCTACGGCTAGAGAACTACATTGCAAAATTCAGAGAGGTTAAAATTTCAAAGCTGAGCAGCGCTTCAGTTTACAAATTGGTTCGAGAAATAGGAACTTTTGTAAATTTCCATTAATACATGTGCCAGTGTGTTTCTCCTCATTCCTACGTATGAGTAATATATGAACAGGGCTGCACCCTTGATTCTAAATGACAAGCATAGCTGCCAAGTTATCCCTTTTTTTAAGGGATTTTCCCTTATGCTGAATAGGCTTCCTCGCGAGAAAAGGGAAAACTTGGCAGCTATGATGACAAGCCCTGCATTAAATTATCATCTGCTGTCTATGTGTCTGCCAGTACAGTTTTTGCTGGCAAGTTTTGCAAACAAAGCTTAATCATTTTACATGCAGTGAGAAAAGCCCACAAAATTATCTAAACAGTGATCATAATGAAACACCCACTGAAAAGAGTCTCTTGATTATATGACATCTCAGTTGTCCTTTGTCAGCTTCAGAATGAACAAAAATTACAGTTGTTCAGCATGAAGGGATGGGGAGAGAGAGAGAGAGAGAGAGAGAGAGAGAGAGAGAGAGAGAGAGAAACACTGTAAACCATGGTCAAACTCAGCTTCTCTCTACCTAAAAGGATGCAAGGAACTGCACTGAAACATCTTGGGAAATCAGGTGTTTTTTGTTCAAAGTTAGTCAGGTAGTTGTAACAGGTAACAAGTAGCAAGGCAGGGGTTGAAGAACCTTTGGCTCCCCAAATGTTGTTGGCCTCCAATTCACATCAGAACCAGCTGACATAGCCAGTGGTCAGGGATTATGGAATTTGTAGTCCAACAGCATCTGGAAGGCCATAAATTACTCATTCCTGGTGTCAGGGCAGTGTTAGGACACTGTATTAGATGTTCTAGCCCAGAGGTTTTCAACCTTTTTGAGTCCCCAGCTCCCTTGACCAACTACATTCTTTTTGCGGCACCCCTGTGAGGCTCAGGAGCCCAGTTATTTCACCCCTTGCCTGCAGAGCTGGCAGCCTCTCACCCTTTCCTGAACACCCTCCCTTGTGGAGTGTTCCTTCGGCCTCCTCTTCCCTCTCATTGGGAGTCCTTTGGGCAGCCGCTGCTGCTGCTTCTGGTCTATGACCTGCCCCCTGACCAGCCCCAGAAGAACCATTTGCCTGTGGAGCTTCTAGCCAGGGCTCTCTTAAGCATATGCAGTGCCAGGGTGCAAAGATCCGCCCGGCACCCCAGTCCCAGGTGCGCAGGAGGGTGGAGCCGGCCAGCCACCTCAGCGTCTTGCTGTCTCGGTCACCCCCAAACTCGCGGCACAGAGCCGCCTGCAGCAGAAGAGCCTGCCGTTGCACTCCGACCAATGGATGGGCTCTTCCCCAGACTCAACTCTTGGGCCCTGGACTCTTGCCCTGGTGCCCCTGAGAGCCCAGCACCCAGGTGCCCTGCACCCCTAGCACCTATGGGTAAGACAGCCCTGCTTGTAGCCTAGGCTGATGTAACAAACAGTTGTGCAAGCCTTTGGGAGGCAGAGATGTGAGAGGGCATCAGATTGAAAAAAGAAGGGCCTGTATTCATCAGAACATAATCTCATGAAGGGGAAGGGTTCAGATCCATTTACCTGTGTGTTACTTGTGTTTGGCCTGAAGCAAGATGAACGCTGCACCCCATAGCTGCCTTTGGCTGAACTTAACCGTCCAAGGGTCATTTACCTTTTGCCTACTTTTCTTCTTAAAATCAAATTCTCCTCCTACAGGTCTAGTCACACCAGGCGACATGGCTGAGCAACTGCCGATGGCTCAGCTGTGTCTCCTCACTATTTCCTCCTCCTCCTCCCAAGCCATGAAGACACTTCTGCCATACTGCTGATGCTGTCACCACCGCCACCACCTCCTGTTATTTCCAGTTGTGTGTATGGAAGACGTGCCCATCCACCAAATATGAGCTCAAACACAGGATCGTGATGGCAAAAAGAGGGGAGTTGGTGCCAGTTGTTGTCCATCGTAAGGAAAGGCATGGGGGTGTGTTCTGAGGGCCCATGGAAAACTGCAGCTGACGCAGACAACCATCATAATATTAATACACAATTATCTAAAGTCAGTGTGTAAATTTGATTTGATAGTAAAGAAGCTGTTTTACAGTGTAGCCTGTAAAATACCATGCGGAATTATGTACAGAATAATTGCAGGGGTTGAATCTTCTGCATTTCTTATTTTCTTCTTATTCTTTTTTTTTTTTTTTGTATATCATTTTACAGAGTTTTCTGCTTTGCAATTTAACATACTCATTTACATCCTTAAGATATCAGTGACTTCCCTTCTTCTCTTCCCATGGTTCATTTTACATATCATAAATCGCTGCATGTTTTATGAAAACTATACCATTCAGTATTCCATTATTGCATCCATCAAAACTTGTTTACACTGTTGAATTTCTCTTAATGCTGCCAGCGCATTTCTTTGTGCCAGAGAAGTGGGGACCAGGCTTCCTAGTGTTTGTTGTTGAACATGTAGCTCTATGCTGAAAGGCATTTTTCTCTACACATTCATCCATTTTCACTCACACCAAAATGCTTATCTGATGACTTAATATTTACATTCCTTTTTTTTTTAAAAAAAGTTCATTATCCAAATTCATAGTGCAAAGCAGATACTGCATATTTTCACCCAAACTGCTGCTTTTCTGCTCCAATATTACACATAATATTTTGCATTAGGACAGCATCAGAACATCCCTGGCATTATGACCGGGTGACACATTAGCCTGGCTGAATGAATGATGTGGGCTTTGGAACACAGCAACTTCAAATATTTAAAGCCACCAGAGTCTCAACTCACACACCACCTTTTGACTATCATGACTATTTAATGGCAACCTCCACTGACTTGACTGCAAGGACTATTGACTCATTTCAGTAACCACAATGTAAAAATATGGTGGGTTGTTGTTGTTTTTCTTATTCCCTGTATGTTGGCACTGATTCTCATGACACAAAATTGTTCTCAGCAGAGGACAATCCATTTGCTACCTCTCTGTCATGGGGATCTAATTCCTCATGTCTGCATACCAAATTCTAGGTTATGGGTGGCTGGATGAATTACATGGGGGCATGCATAGAGGAATGTCTTTAGAGGAAGGGTTGTAGCTCAGCCAAAGAGCACACAGCACGCTTTGCATATCAAAAGTCTCAGGTCCAATCCTTTACTTCTGTCATTAGGGCTTGAAAGACTCCTATCTGAAACCATGGAAAGCAGTTGCCAGCATACATACCTAGATTGATCAATGATCTGACTCAGTGTATTGCCATCTTCCTGAGTTCCATTTGACATGGACATGATCCAGGTCCCAGGGAAGGTGAGGGAGAAGAACGTTTCCACTCACCTCATTTGTACGGTTCTTCTAGCTAGATAGGAATACCGGAAGGGATGTTTAAAATGCCTCCTCAGTGATAAGCTTCATAAATCTAAACCCCAACATTCCTCTGAGGATTTGTCTGAGGAGCAACTTCCAAATGAAGTTTCACTTTTAGGAGAAATCCAGTGACGATCTAGGAAAGTGGAAAACCACTGCTGCCTCAATAAAACTAACCTTAACCGTAAAAATTATCCAGGCTTTAACAAATTCCCTTCAAATTGTTCTGTTGGCATCCATCTGTCTTGAGAGATAATGGAGTGTGCCTCTGGGGGTGAAGTCAAACTGCTTCATTAGCAGCACTGAAGTGACCTCCCTGGGACACAAGCCTTGGCAGTGTGTATGGGGGTCCTGGGCTGCCCAGAGGACAAGACGCCCTTCTCAGCCTCGCTGATGTGGTCTAAAGGAAAGCAGAGCAATATGTTTGGCACCAGCTGGGCTGCAGGAGTTGCCAGAATGAGGCATGCAAGGTGCCATTCAACCACCTTAGGGACTCCATTTAATAATTGTGTAGGGTTTAACCCTGAATTATGGTGCTGGAGGAGACTCTTGAGAGTCCCATGGACTGCAAGAAGATCAAACCTATCCATTCTTAAGGAAATCAGCCCTGAGTGCTCACTGGAAGGACAGATCGTGAAGCTGAGGCTCCAGTACTTTGGCCACCTCATGAGAAGAGAAGAATCCTTGGAAAAGACCTTGATGTTGGGAAAGATGGAGGGCACTAGGAGAAGGGGACGACAGAGGACGAGATGGTTGGACAGTGTTCTCGAAGCTATGAACATGAGTTTGACCAAACTGCGGGAGGCAGTGGAAGACAGGAGTGCCTGGCGTGCTATGGTCCATGGGGTCACGAAGAGTCGGACACGACTAAACGACTAAACAACAACAATTTGGCCTAAACTCTAGTTTTTTAAAAGGAGGGAGAATTGACACCATGGAACGATGATCAGACCACCACATGTGTAAATAGTAGCAAAGCACACTGGTGAGATATTTGGTGCCAAATATAGCATCAACATCATTTTCATGATTTTTAATTGGTATACCCTCTTTCTATCTTACAATACTCAAGGCGTTTTACAAGCTGAAGAAACAAAAAAATGTACATCTTATAACAATCTAATACGCTACAAAAATGTGATAATAAAACAAAACTTTAAAACCTACATCAAAAAAGTAACATCAACAGTATAAAATAATAACAACATATAAAAAGTTAAACAGAAATCCAGCAGTCTCTATGGTATTGAGTTTGGGAAACAAATGCTCAAAAGCCTCGAATATCCTTGAAATCCATCAGCGACATAGACAACCATGTCATTTTTATTTATTAAAATGCCTGAAATTATCCTGTATGGAAGACCACAGATATTTCTTGTCTTTTGTTTAGTAGACTCTCCCCGTATCACCTGTGTCATAACACGATACAAGTTTAGTTCACAGTTCTTTCAGGAACATCTGCGGAATTAAAATAAGAATAAATGCATTTGAGGAAGGCAAGACCACTCTAACATTTTCCTTTATGTGCAGGTGTGTTAGAAAGAGTGAGAGAGATTACCAAGGCCCTGTCCCCATTCATCTCACACACACCAATGGCTCAGAGCAATTTTGTTCTCCCTTTGTGTCCCAAGGGTCCCAGTATAGATTTTCACTTCTGCCAGCTGGACTGAGCTTAGGAACACTATGTACCTGACACTCTGCCTTGATGAGCTCCTTTTTATTGTCTATGTAAATACTCATTCTTATGCCAGAACTGTAGAGAAGGAGATTATCCTCCTACACAATGACCCTCTCAATAAGAATAGACAGATACTTAGTCCCACAAATAGACGAGTTTTTGTTGTTGATGAACAGCATTTTGCCATTAGTTCCCTCCTCAAGAGTAGATTTGCAATAGGCAGGATTAAGTGCTAAACCAAAATTCACTGTTGTTGAGAAACATTTTCTGCTGAAGGATTTTTGGGAATATACCCTTTCCCACTCCATTATTAATATTTTACCAAATTGGTATTTCCCCAAAAAAATAAAAAATAAAAAAATCACATGTTGATCACATTTAGCTACAGCCCTACTAATAAGTGAATTTCATTTAGTCATGCCTTTTTTTCCCCTGGAGAGATGCTATCTTTTCTTTGGCTCCAATATATTTCTTAGAAATGCAGTGAAATACAACTAGCAAAAGCTATTTAATTTCAAAAGCTACAGTTCAGTAAACCATGCCAAATACTGAAATATACTTAAGTAGATCAAGGGATATTTTATGTGGTCTGCTGTTTAATCGGGCCATTCAATCTGTAACAGAGGTTTCATCTTGTTTGATGGGCTTTTTCTTCACTGCAGACACAAAGATGTTTAAACAAGGCCTCTGTCTTCCTTTGAGGTGGCAGTGTGGCCAAAATGAGTAAAATTGAGATGCTCGCTGAAAAGTAATTATTTTGAAGATGATATAAATGTCTAATACGCCACATGTTTTATCTATTTCTTTGTTCCTTGGAAGGCATTTAGATCTCATAGCTGGGATAATCTAGTTCAATCAAATGGTAAAATAAAAGTTGATGGAAACTTTTGTCCACGAAAATGCAAGACATTATTAACTATGTTCTGAAATAGCCTCGCCCCAATATTATGTATCCTCAGGGAATATACTGCTGTTAAACCTTAAATCTTATATAGGTTGTAGACTCTCAGGGAGCCTGTGTAACTTATGATTTCCAGAAGAAAGACTGCTACTTCCGATGCGATGTAAAAGTGGGTTGAAAATTGCTTTCCAATTTCACAGATCATAAGAACAAAAGAAAAGCCTGCTGGATCACACCAACGGTCCATCAAATCCATCATTCTGCGTTTGTAGCGGCCAACTAGATACCCATGGGAGGTTCATAAGCAGGACCTGAGCACAGAGAACTCTTCCTTCCTGCAGTTTCCAGCAACTGGTATTCAGAAGCATAATGCCTTCAACCATGAAGGCAGAACATATATATCGTGGCTATTTGCTACTGATATCTTCCATGAATATGTGTAATCCTCTTTTAAAGTCACTCAAGATTTACACTGAGAAATTTGTCAACTGCAAAATTGGGGAGTAAATTTCTGCAGCTTTCCTGGGCTGCAGCACGTGTGGTCCCAAACTTGCAGAAGGCAAGGAAGCCAAGGCCTCACGTACAAGATTACCAAACAATGATGGGGTTCGTGAAGCACGCAAAGTCAAAGGCATGGGCTGAGCACATGGCTGAAGTTTTAAAAAGGCTAAAAAGGAATAAAGACTCCACAACTGATGCTGCTTTTCCTAGAAAAAGAGGCGGCAGAATTCACCGTGAACACCTCTCTTGTTATCTTATAATGGCAATGGCGCCTGTGGCAAATTGACGCAGTTTCGAAATGTTTATTCCTACCTGGCTGGCAAAGAGTTAATCCACCTCCAGCCTGACTGACATAGAATTCTGATGGGGGCGGGACTGTGCCCGGTTTAAAAGGAGGGAGTGTCGGTTTGGTCAGTGAGGAGGGAGAGGGAGGAGAGTGTGGTGTGATGTGGTGTGATGTGGTGGTGTTATATGAAGAAAGTGGAGAGGTCAGGAGACTGTGAATTTAGATAAGATTTAGGAAAACTTGAAGTTAAATGTTTGACTGAGGTTTTTTTTTTGTACAACTGAAACAAGGCAGATAAATACATGACACGTTAAAGAAAAACTTATGCTTTTAAGACAATAAAACTTCATCTCTGTTTTGCCAAAAAGGTTCGTCTTTATTATTCCAGCGAGGTACCAGGACTCACAGCCGTGGTGGCTCAAGAGAGGGCAAAACTCACCTCAGGCAGGGAGGTGGCAGTTTGTGTCCTGGAGTTAAACGGAGGAGGCTTAGTAGGGTAACCTGAGGCGCCAAGAAGTTGCCAGAGTGAAAGGGGCAAACTTTTACAGTGGGGAATCAAACTGAGGGAGACCCTTTACTGTAGGCAAGAGGTTATTCCATTGGACAGCCTAGAGTTTCTTAAGGTACCCGGCCACGTAAGCTGGAAGGCTCTCCTTACTGAGAAACCCATAAGTAAAAGGGGTTTATTTTTGAGGCGACAGGAGAAGAGGGTGGGTGTTTTCCCCTCTGAATTCCTGTGTCACATTGATAGTAAGAGAGAGTGGGACCCATCGTCACAGCGCCCAACTGAGAAGTGCCAGAACTGAGTTCCGTCGAGTTCTGGCTGAAAAAGAAAAGCCCAGTCCACAACTATCTCATACACTTCAAAAGTGTAACACCCCTGCTCTACAAACCTCAAAGTTTTCCTGCCCTTCCACCCTCTTCAAATGCATCTTTCATTTGCCCCCACCCTAGTCGCATGACCCCAAAAGTTTCAAATGGCCCAGGTGTTTGGCTCAACTCTAACAAAAAGTGACTGTTTCCCTAGGGCAGTGCTTCCCAAGCTTTGAGTAGCTGAGACATATGAATTTGAAGAGAGACTATCTTAACTAAAAACAAACAAACAAAAAATTAAGGGATTTATTGCTCTGTTCCTAGAGTAACAGGCATTCATCTTCCTTGCAGCTGAGCGATAAACTTAGCCAGCAGAAAGGATGTCCAAATTCCTTCTGAATGGAGTTTGGAATGGTGGCAACTTATGTTGCCCTGATTTACGTCAGCTTGGTATAGGTGGGATTACTTTTCTCAAGCCTCAGGGATGAGGCCATATTTTTTCTGCGCAATAATGATGCCTTTTGAGATTTCCCTCCTATCAGCTTTAGCATAGAGGAATCCAGGTCTCTCCTCTCTCCTTCATTCAGGATTACATTATTTCTCATACGCTGGAAGAGGCAGCAGTTGTCAGTGAAACATAGGATCTCGTTGCTCTACAGCAGGGGTGTCAAACTCAAATTCATCGGGGGCCGCATCAGCAGTTTGGTCACCCTCAAAGGGCCGGTTGTATCTGTAGGACTATGTGTCCACTCTTTATTATCATAAATTATTGTCACTGCATTCAATTATTACTGTTTTTTGTAATAATGTAAGTAATAACTAGCTCTGAAAGCAGAAACATAGTCAGAATAATGGCAAGTAGATATTCAAATGTACAATTATTGTACAATTTATTGAAAAATGATTTTTGGTAACTGCACTGGGTGGTGGAGGCTCGCTAGGGTTTCATGCAGGACCTTTGCAGAGCTACTAGTACCTGGAGATGCTGGGGTCCTTCTGCATGCAGGACAGCTGTTCTGCCAGTGAGCCACCACCCTTCACCAAAGGGACTGGCTGAGGTTGACTCACTGGAGCTGCTCTCCTGGTTCCAGGGTTTAAAGGCCAGAAGTATAAAGCAGCATCCTATGTTTCTGAGGAGAGGGAGAGGGTGAGGAAGGAAGGAAGGAAGGAAAGAGGGAGTGGGAGGGAGAGAGGAAGGAAAGAAAGAGGGGAGAGAAAGAAGAGTAGGAAATAAGGAAGGGAATAAAAAAGGAAAAAAAGAAAGAGGGAGAGAAGACAGAAAGGGAGAAAGAAGGAAGGAAGTAGAGGGAAAGAAAGAATAAGAATGAGGGAGAGGAAGAAAGATGGGAAGGACGGAAGGAAGAAAGGAAGTAAGGAAGAAAGAAAGAAAAGAGGGAGCAGGAGGGAGAGAGGAAGGAAAGAGGTGAGAGAAAGAAGAGTAGGAAAGAAGGAATAAAGAAGGAAAGAAAAAGAAAGAGGGAGAGAAGACAGAGATAAAGAAGGAAGGAAGGAGAGGGAAAGAAAGAATAAGAACGAGAGAGAGGAGGAAAGAAAGGGAAGGGGGGGTCGCCGCCTTGATTCAGCGCCAGAAAAGAGCGCGAAGGGACCCAGGGGCAAAAAGCATTTCCCGTGCAGCGTGAGGCAGCGGGTGTCCATTTTAGGAGAAGGGCGTAAAGCCTCAGAGTTGCACGTTCGTGAGGCTGAGCTGCTGCTGAGCTCACGTTCATGAGGCTGAGCCGCGGCAGGAGGAGGAGGAGGTGAGGCAAGAGGAGGAGGCGGCTTGCCGGGTCGGTGCCCGGCAGCGCCGTGCGGAGATTCCCGAGCCTCTGGGACGCAGCAGTGCTCTGTAGCACTTTGAATCCTCCTCCTCCTCCACACGGCGCTGCTGGGTGCTTTGTCTGTGCTTCAGCAGCAGCCGTTTCCAGGCGCCGAGCCGTGGCAGGAGGAGGAGGATTCAAAGTGCAATCCCGGCAAGCTGCCTCCTCCTTCTCCTGCTGTGGCTCGGGGCGCTCCACGCAGCGCTGCTCTGCCCGCCTTTCTACCCCCCCCCAGCCCCAGCTGTTTGTCGGCGCTTTGTCGGTGCGGCGCTTCAGCAGCAAGGTCCCGCTGCTGGGTCCCGCTGGCTGGGGCGCTCGGCGGGCCACATGACGAGGTCTGGCGGGCCGGATTTGGCCCCCGGGCCTTGTGTTTGACACCCGTGCTCTACAGGGACATAGAGGCTGGTAAATCAGCACACTTCAGCTCCTTTTTCAGCACAATACTGTGTCTTAGCTTGTAGCCTGTAGTCTCGATGTGGTCTGGTCTGTTATGAGTCGCAATAGAACTAGCTCTGAGTTTTGTCCCTAAGTGAAATGTAGAAGTTTCTGACTTTTTTGGGGGGGGGGGAACCATTCATGTAATTTCCAGGTACACACACTGACAGCAGCGTAAGTAGCCACTCGGGTGCCTGTTGTGGCGAGTGCATCCTGCAGCTGGGGTGGGGCGAGCCAGAGGTGCTTAAGACGGCCCTGACGTCACTCCCAGGAGAGATGCATGGTTCGGGCACACTGCAGGCCCCGCGGTAAGTGCCAGGCCCCGTGGTGTGGCGCCCAGTGCTAGCCGTGTTTCATTACCGTGTTTCTCCCATTTTAAGACGTGCCTATAAAATAAGCCAGGGCACGATTTTCTAGAGACAAAAAAATATAAGACATACCCCGAAAATAAGCCACACCCATGAGCTGCGCGGGGCGAGACCGCCAAGCGCCCCAGCCAGCCAGCAGGACCAAGCACGACGACCGCGGCAGGAGGAGGAGGCGGCCTGCTGGGTTGGTGCCCAGCAGCGCTGCGTGGAGCGCCCCAAGCCTCCTGCCCTGTTGCTGCTGCTGGCTCCAGGAGGCTTGGGGAGCTCTGCGTGGCGATGCTGCACGCCGACCCGGCAGGCTGCCTCCAGGAGCCAGCAGCAGCGAGTCCGAGGATCTCGCTGGCTTCCTCCGTCCCCTTGATTTCTGGGTTGAAGAGTTGGTTTGGAGAGGCGGACGGCAGAGTGAGTGTGTGTGTGTGTGTGTGTGTGTGTGTGTAAGAGAGAGAGGGGGGGAGGAGGAGGAGGAGAAAACAAGCCCTCCCTTGCTGGTCAGGGGGTGGGAGAAAGGTCCCAGATTCTCAAGGTTCCCCCTCCTCCCTCTCCGATTTTAATGGGTGTTTGGCTGCGGCGGCGGCATCCCCAGTCTGCCGATGTGAACAAGAGGGGAAGAGAGAGAGCTGTGGAATGCCATCCTGCAATGTTGAAATTGCCATTGTAATTTCCGCTCCCTGCTCTGTTGCCTCGCTCGCTTTCTCACCTCCGCAAACCTCCCCCGCCCCGTCCTTCTTTCTTCCTCCCCCTCCCCTTTTCAGCGATCCTCTTTTCCTCCCTGCCCCCCCCCACCTGCACTCCGATGTCTGATTAAACGAGAAGGAAGTTTGGGAGTGGAGGCTGCGAAGCTCTCCCTTTCAAAGGCAGCCTGCAATGACGAATTGTTGAAATTGCCTTTGCAGGCTGCCTCTTAAAGGGAGAGCTTCACTCCCACACTTCCTTCTCATTTAATCAGACACCGGAGCCCGGGTGAGCGAGGCAACAGAGCAGGGAGGGGACGTTTGTTCAAGCAGGGCGGGGAGGAAACCCACCCGATCACTTCTTGGAGTGGTTTAAAGCCACAGCGTCCCCTGGTAAAAGGCTGAGATTTCTTCACCAGCCCTGTTTACCTGCTACAGCCTTTCGCCTTCTTCCCCCAGTCTTCCCCCAGTGTATTTTTAGGCACCCCTTGAAAATAAGCCATATGCGGTATTTTCTTGAGTAAAATAAATATAAGACGTGTCTTAAAATAGGAGAAACACGGTAGGTTTGTTGACTGAACTAAAAAGTTTTGTGAGCCCAATTTTTTTAAACTCATGTTTTTTTGTCATTTTGTCACACACCCCTCCCCAGTGATGACACCCAGTGATGACACACTCCCCACACACCCCTTCCTCTGCCACTGCACACTGAGCAAGTAAATATTTGACCCTCCTTGTGGCTATCAGAAGTAGAATTAATTCCCACAATTTCTAGGTCTGAGAGGCTTTTCTTTTGACCTACCGCTTTCCCCAAGAAAACTCATGGTTTACCGCTGAATCAGAACAAGTGTCAATCCACAGAAAAGCTGATAGATGGTTATTCCAATTCAGGTGTAAACCATGGGTTTTCCCAGGGTAAGCAGCAGGACAAAAGAAAAACGTTCCAGACCCATGCCTAAAAAATCCAACAGGACAAACAGGCGAGTGGATGAAGCTTCAGTAGCCATGGATATAACCAAAAACCATGCCAGATGGAACCGATGATCTAGCCCAGGCAAAATATGGTCTGTGTTTGTATGAGAAACAAATGACTAGCTACATGACTACAATCATAAATTGAATGCATTTATCCTTCTAACATGTAATAAGGTCTTCATTTTCACCTGGAGACCATTTCTACTGATTAGAATCAAAGAATTGTAGAGTTGGAAGGGACCCCAAGGGTCATCTAGTTAAACCCCCTGTAATGCAGGAATCTTTTGCCCAGCTTGGGGCTTCAACCCATGACCCTGAGATTAAGAGTCTCATGTTCTACCAGCCGAGTCGTGTTACAGCAATATTTCCAAAATGTAACAAAATGTACCAACAAAATTAAAGATTTTGGCTTTTGCAGGGCCTACCTCACCAGAAACATTGAGTTATTTACCACTTGAATGTTCAATTTTTTTTCGGAGTGAGCTGATGGAAAGTCCTTAGCAGCCACCTTGTCGATTGACCACTGCCCTGGCAGATCAGAGTCCAGCTTTTCTAGCACCACCCACAAAGTATATATGTTATGAATTGTTAATTTTTATCTTGTCCCATGCATTAAAGGTAAAGGGACCCCTGACCATTAGGTCCAGTCGTGACCGACTCTGGGGTTGCGCGCTCATCTCGCATTATTGGCCGAGGGAGCCGGCGTACAGCTTCCAGGTCATGTGACCAGCATGACAAAGCCACTTCTGGCGATCCAGAGCAGCACACGGAAACGCCGTTTACCTTCCCGCTGTAGCGGTTCCTATTTATCTACTTGCACTTTGATGTGCTTTCGAACTGCTAGGTTGGCAGGAGCTGGGACCGAGCAACGGGAGCTCACCCCGTCACAGGGATTCGAACCGCTGACCTTGTGATCAGCAAGCCCTAGGCTCAGTGGTTTAACCCACAGAGCCACCTGGGTCCCCTTATCCCATGCATTAGATAAACTTAAATATCTGATTCTCAAGTGTAGCTAATCAAACATGTTTGGTAGACATGTAAATGGAAATCAGGCTTTCAACTGAATGGATATAATCTGAAGCATGCAATATTAAAGGAGCATGTTTAAAGATCAGACTTCTGTATCAAAAAGTGTTTTATTTTAAACACTTCTGTAACTTGCCTTCCAGACAGCAAGAACCACATTCAGCTACAAAGAAGCTGCAAGAAACTAAATTGGCTTTGGCAGGCCTTCATTACAGTATAAAGCTTCTGGAAGCTGTTTCAGGCACTACAATCATTTATTTATTTTTTACCCTTTGAACTGTCATGGCTTCCCCCAAAGAGTTTTGAGAATTGTAATTTATGGCATTGCTAAGAATTCTCTGCTAGAAATTCTTGCTTCCTCTATCACAGAACTACAAATCCCAGCATTTCCTGGGAAGAGAGATTGACTTTGGAACCTGTTTACATCTGTGATATGGACATGCTCTTAGTTGATAATACTGTACTTTGGCCTGAATGATCAGCTGTGAATTGTCTTAGGACAGGATTTTCGGAAAGTAAGCAAAATGGACATATGCTTCCTCTTTTCTTTCCCTTTCCCTCTTATTCAAAAAGGACTGTTCTGTCCCCAGCCATATGGCATGCGCTGGTCCCAGAAATTAAAAATGGAGTCTTTGCACAGAAGCATAATGTAGCCCAGGGGAGGACAGATGTTGCTGGTAAGTTAATGTTCCAGGCATTTGGACCAGTCTATGAAGCAGACACATTGAAACATTCTACCCATCATTCCTAAGTGAATGGGGCCTTGATGGCAATCATTGATGGGAAGTAGCATTGTGGTCAGAGAAGTGTGCAGGATGAGAAACTCGAGGCATTCTGGACAGGACTGGGGGGAATACAATTGCACATTAGACCAGGAATAATAAATGCTGGACTATAGCTTCTACCGTTCCTGACCATTGGCTATGCTGGTTGGGGCTGATGGAAGTTGGAGCCCAACAACCTCCAGAGAGAGCCAGGTTGACTACCTCTGCATTAGGTCATATTTTAAAGCCCAACAAGATTTACTAATATTTTAAAACTCAAGTAAGCTATGTAACAACAACAACAACAACAACAACAACAACAACAACAACAACAACAACAACAACAACTTATTAATTATACCCGGCCCATCTGGCTGGGTTTCCCCAGCTACTCTGCACAGCTCCCAACAGAATATTAAAAACATGATAAAACATCAAACATTAAAAACTTCCCTAAACAAGGCTGCCTTCAGGTGTCTTCTAAAAGTCAGATAGTTGTTTATTTCCTTGAAATCTGATGAGAGCGGGGGGTGGGGAGCCACTACTGAGAAGACACTCTGTCTGGTTCCCTGTAACCTTACATCTCTCAGTGAGGAAACTGACAGAAGGCTCTCGGTGCAGGACCTCAGTGTCCGAGCTGAACAATGGGGGTGGTGATGCTCCTTCAGGTATACTGGACCGAGGCCGTTTAGGGTTTTAAAGGTCAGCACCAGCACTTTGAACAGTGCTTGGAAACATACTGGGAGCCAATGTAGGTCTTTCAGGACCAGTTAACTTCCCTGGTTTCTTGCACAAACCTCTTAGTTTAAATGTGATTATATTTGCATCCCGGAGAAGTAAATTGCTGGCAAGGTGACCGAAGAGGCTCAGGCTGCTTGCTTAGAGCTGTTCTGACTGTGATCTTTCTGAAGTTACTTTCCTCCAAGGAAGCTACTGCAGCGCCACTCTTTCCTGTGCTGGTGTCAGTGGCAGCTGCTAAAATGTTGACTTGGTAGGGCTTCATTTTTTTTAACCTTGCTGCTTTCTTCACAATATAACATATAAGAAAGTATGTCATTGCACACATAGGGAATCTGATGAGAATGCTCCCTTATCCACACCAAATTCCAAACAATACCCGTGCCATTCTCTTGTTGATTTGGCAAAATATGCTAATTTGGGGGCCAGCTCCACTGGACTGGCAGCAGGCTGTCCTCCAGCCAAGTAGAGTTAGGGATTTCTCTGCCCTTGAGCCACTTCCAAAATATAGACATTTCTCTGTGGGCTGGTGGCACTGCCTTCATGTAATTTGTGCTTGTATTTGCTAACATCTGCTCTTTTTCTCCCCCACTCTTTTCTTTTTATAGATGGTACGATTTATACTGATGAATGCATATTTGTACTGTGGCCATTAATTACTTTGCTTTTATTTACACTTATGAATAAATTGAAATAAAGTTCTTACTCTGTCTCATTAACTAGCAACGCACACATTACCACTTGTCCCGGCAAACTCATTAAGTGGGTGCTTCAGGCTGGTTGGCGCTGTTGATTTAGGCTCTAATAAGAAGATAGGCCGGTCTGTGTTGTGTCTGGAGTGAGGCTAGTTAGTGCTGTCTATTCTTAAACTACAGAAAGCAGAGAGAAGAACCATGCAGTCTATCCTACCAGTGGCGTAGCATGGGAGTACCACAGGAGCGGTTGCCCCGGGTGCAAAATAGGGGTACAAAATATTAACACACAGTGCTGCCTCAATACAGTTGCACGCTTCCATCATTGGACTCTGTTGAAAACAACTTCCCCGTACGAATCAGGAAGTGACCTTTTCAGACAATGAAACAACTCTTCTTATCTTATCTCTGCAGCTGTGATCTCCTGGATGGCATGGATGCTGTTAGTCAATTGAATGCACATGCATACCCTGTCGATTTCCCTTCCTCCCTCTCACCCAATTTCCATATGGCCCCGGGTGCTGACAACCCATGCTACGCCACTGTATGCTACTATAACTTGAGGTTTGCATTTGACTGGTAAGACCA
This sequence comes from Zootoca vivipara, assembly GCF_965207765.1. Taxonomy (NCBI): domain Eukaryota; kingdom Metazoa; phylum Chordata; class Lepidosauria; order Squamata; family Lacertidae; genus Zootoca; species Zootoca vivipara. The sequence goes on along the minus strand of NC_142591.1, from coordinate 16,796,023 downwards.
GGGATCAGCAACCTTTTTCAGCCATGGGCCGGTCCACCATCCCTCAGACCATGTGGTGGGCCAGACTATATATTTTTTTTGGGGGGGAGGGAGAAATGAACGAATTCCTATGCCCCACAAATAACCCAGAGATGCATTTTAAATAAAAGCACACATTCTACATTCTACTCATGTAAAAACATGCTGATTCCTGGACAGTCCGTGGGCCAGATTGAGAAGGCGATTGGGCCGCATCCGGCCCACGGGCCTGAGGTTGCCTACCCCTGGGTAAGACAAACTGAGGGCCGATTTGCTGGTCAAATATTGCAAAATCATATTCAAAGTAGTTGAACCTTAATTAGGCAGAACTATCATAAAGAAGAGAAAGAGTGTGTGCTATCACAAAGCAAAAAGCAAGTTTTCAAGCTGAAGTTTCCAGGCAGGTGAGCTGGATGCTATTTCTGCTCCTCCGTATAAGCATTAGCCATAGTTCCTCAGAAAGTGCTTCCATCCAGGGTTAGAGGCAGACTAAGAGGTGTTGTGGCAGTCTACTGACAGATTGACAACTGCGGAAGAAAGAGGAAAAAAATGTCATTGGCCTCCCCTTTACAATACCATCCCATTTGGCTTCCGTTGACTATGTAGTGCTTGAAATTAAGCTGAATCTCTATTTTATGTACATTTAACTCCCAACTTTGCCATGTGTTTTTATTTACTTCTGCTCTCTGCCCTCTGCTTCTGACCCATGTGATTTTATTGCATGTTGTCTTTTCAGACACCTTGGTAAGTAACCTTGGAGTCGTTGTGGGGTAGAGTTGTATGACGGAATGAATAAAACGTATTCCAGTAAGTGATGGAGGCAGAGTCTAATAGCTGCAATTATTTTGTTGTTTTTTCTTGATTTAAGTGGAGGGAAAGCTGTATTATATATTCCTTGCCATGTTGTTTGTGGATGAACATTTTTTGATCTTATGTGTTATTATTTTTACTGTTTTCTGCTATTTTATGGCATTTTTGTATTTATAATCTTTGTAAGTCACACTGAAACTCTTTTATGAAATATGTAAATAAAATTAATAAATGCTGCTGCTGCTTTTAATACTGATGATGCTCCTTTAACCCTGTTGCCCTTGTTGCAACTGAAACCTACTTTTCACAATATATCCTAATAGCCTGTTGTTACTTTGGGGAGTTTTCTTAATGGGACATTATGGCAACCTGCAACTTTCTTCCAAGAACAATTTTCCAATAAGCTTTAAAGAGCACCATGCTGGATCAAATGGAAGGCCCTGAAAATCTCACAGCTAATCCAATGAACTCTGGTGCATATGTCTTCTATAACACTGCCACTCTGGTAACAACTTCCAATGTTTAGGGAGCAGGGGGGAGGAAAACTGAAGACACTATTTACAGGTGAAACTCGGAAAGTTAGAATATCGTCGAAAAGTGCATTTATTTCAGTAATGCAACTTTTTATTTTTTATTTTTCTTTCAATTTTTACAAATGCTTTCTTTTGGAAATTCCGCAGTAATAAAACAAATAGTTACAATAATACAAAAAATAAACATCGCTATTACATTTCATTAATTACATTCCATTTATAATTGACCCGCCTAACGACAAATAATTACAATTACAACAAATAAAAGCTTGACATATCTTGCTTTGCATGTCATGCATCTATCTCATTTATTGGTTTCACCTTTTAAGTTGCGTTACTGAAATAAATGCACTTTTCGAACAATATTCTAATTTTCCGAGTTTCACCTGTACTTGGTGCAAAATTAATTGGCAGCCACTTCCTGTTCGCCAAATAATTTTATTAGCTTTCTTGTAAATAGAAAAAAAACAACATATAACTACAGTAACTTGTCTAGTCGTGCAACATTCTTAGTAAGTTTCATATGCCGTATACAGCACACAAGCATTACGTTTATTTATGCATCATCAAGTATCCTCCCCACAGAGATTCTTGTGGAATAAAAGTATCTTCTGTCTCATTTATAAAGGAAAAGAATGAAAGCCAAGTCTTGCCAAAAGTGTCTATCCTTGAAGTGCCTTTAATTACCCTTCTGTGGCGAGAAAGGCATTCCAATAGAGCCACATTGCAAACATTTTTTTACCCATATTTCAATGGGGATTTCTATAGGTTGTTTCCAGTATTGGGCTATTGCTAATTGGGCTGCAGAGAATAGGAAAAAAACAATAATGCAAAGTCTCTGTATTTAAGGTTATTGTTTAAATTTGAGTCTAATGATAACAAGGCAAGAGTTGAAATGGGAGGAAGGATTTGCTGTATAATTTTTGGAAATAATGTGAAAGACCTTTTTCCAAAAGGAGAACACCGTTGTGCAACTCCACCATGCATGGAAATATGAAAAAATAATAATACAGTCATACCTTGGTTGTCGAACACCTTGGTACTCGGACGTTTTGGTTCCCAAACATCACAAACCTGGAAGTGAGTGTTTTGGTTTGCAAATGTTTTTTGGAAGCCAAACATCTAATGCAGCTTCGCGGCTTCCAATTGAGTGCAGGAAGCTCCTGCAACCAATCGGAAGCCACGCCTTGGTTTTCGAACCATTCCAGGAGTTGAACTGACTCCCGATATGGATTAAGTTTGACAACCAAGGTACCACTGTGTCCTCAAAACCTTTGGAAGGGAAGGAACATTGTGATAATCATCACTCTGCTGCAGCCATCAGGTTGTTGGAGAGGAAAAAGTTGTAAACACCCAGCTGTTAACCAGCAACCATCAGGCAAAGATCAGAAGTCGGTATTCTGTCTGATCCCTCCACTCCTGGAATGCTATCTCCTAAAAATAAATAGCTGGAATTTTCCTGGGGGGACTCAGGGGTACGCATACCCCTAAACCTTTTTGAGTCTAAGTTTGGCCTCATTGAGGGGCAGTATCTCATTATGAGTAGGAAAATGAGAGTACCCCTAAACATTTTTTCAGGAAAAAAAAGCACTGGCTGAAATGTTCCCTCTTTGACCCCTCACAAATGGACCAGCAAAATGAGGTGTTGGTGATGGTAACATCACCTGCATTTCTACTCAAAGTGCATCTAACTGGCATCTGTTTCCAGTTATACCAGTATAAATAGTGGTGTAGGTGTATAAACAGTACCAAAATCGTACCTACACTCTGCTGTCAAAATCTTGTCACACTTCTGCAAAGAAAGAAAAGCTGCTTCTTTATTAGACTGAACCTGTTTCTCAAAGATGCAGGGTATTTTATTTGTTAAGAAACAGGTGCTCTCACATTATACAGAATATCCAAAATCAAGATAAGTATTTACCTTGTATTCTTTCTCTCTATAGATCTCTTAATATGGAGCTGCCCGTGTTTCAAGCTGGTATTATGAATGTAATTCCCTGTTCCAAGCAGGAATAAAAGAGACAAAAGCACCATTCACATCTTTCAAAAGTTGCATCAGACACACTGTTGCTTGCTGGTATCTGTTATTAAAATCTTGGTAGTTTATATACCTTTTTTCCCCTGTTGAAAAATAGAGCTTCTGTCCTTTCTTTTGGTATACAAAGCCTTCACCCTGCTCCACAATATCCCCTCCTCCTCAAACTCCCTGTGCAAGTTCTTAATGCTTTGAAGCCATGCCAAACTTGTCCTCTTTCAATCCTCTTTCACTGACAGTGCTTTGATGCAAGTCTGGCATTTACAAAGCTTTTGCCATGCTGAAAAACCATTAGGATGAAATAATATTAACAGCTCTGGTGCTCAGAGCTTTCTCTGTAAAACTCCCTTGGTGACCAGAGGTATGAGTGGTTTCAGCGAGGCTGCCACAGGATAAATGCCTCAGGGGTGGTCAACCTGATGCTACTTGGAGTTTTAGGGGGATTCTACAGTTCTTAAAGGGACACGAGTGGTGCTGTGGTCTAAACCACTGAGCCTAGGGCTTGCCGATCAGAAGGTCAGCGGTTCGAATCCCTGTGACAGGGTGAGCTCCAGTTGCTTGATCCCAGCTCCTGCCAACCTAGCAGTTCGAAAGCACGTCAAAGTGCAAGTAGATAAATAGGTACCACTCCAGTGGGAAGGTAAATGGTGTTTCTGTGCGCTGCTCTGGTTGCGCCAGAAGTGGTTTAGTCATGCTGGTCACATGACCCAGAAAAACTGTCTGCAGACAAACATCGGCTCCCTCGGCCAGTAAAGTGAGATGAGCACCGCAACCCTAGAGTTGTTCATGACTGGACTTAACTGTCAGGGGTCCCTTTACCTTTACAGTTCTTAAATCAATTGGATTTCCCTGGAGTTTCTTCACCACCTTCTAGAGTAGGTTCCCCCACTTCTGAAGGACTGTTCACTTGCAATGTTTATGTACTACCCTTTCTTGGGAAGTGTATATTTGACTCCCAATAGTGTCTCATCCAGGTATCTGGATTTACATCTGTGTAAATTTACATCTGCGTAAATTTTAAACATCCTATAACACAAGGTGGCCCCAAGCTACACTTCTGGCCCTTATGTAATACTACCCACCTTACTGTATGCTTGTGAAATATGGACCACTTATAAATGTCATCTCCAACTCCTTGAAAGGTTCCATCAACACTGTCTCCGAAAATTTTTACACATCACTTGGAAAGACAGGCAAACTAATGCCAGTGTACTGGAAGAAGCAAAGATCACCAGTGTCAAAGCAATGATTCTTCAACATCAACTTCGTTGACTGGTCATGTTGTGCAGCTGCCTGGTTATTGACTTCCAAAGCAACTACTCTATTCCAAACTTAAAAATGGAAAGCGTAATGTTGGTGGTCAACAAAAGAGGTTTGAAGAATCTCTCAAGGCAAATCTAAAAAAAAAGTGGTATAAACAACAACAACTGGGAAACACTGGCCTGCGAGCACTCCAATTGAAGAACAGCCTTTACCAAAGGTGTCATGGGCTTTGAAGAACAAAAACTCAGAACAAAAGGGAGAAACATTCTAAGAGGAAGGCACACTTGGCAAACCCTCACTGTGATCAACTCCTGCCTGGAAACCTATGTCCCCACTGTGGGAGGACATGTGGATCCAGAATTGGCCTCCATTCACTTATGGACCCAGTGTTAAAACCGTGTTTATGGAAGAAAATCTTACTTGGCTACGAGTGATCGAAGAAGAAGAAGAAGAAGAAGAAGAAGAAGAAGAAGAAGAAGAAGAAGAAGAAGAAGAAGAAGAAGAAGAAGAAGAAGAATTAGTAGAAGAAGAAGAAGAAGAGGAGGAGAAACACATCCTGCAGTGATTTTAGGGTTAGTTGGTGACAACTGACAAGGTAAGAGGTTACTGATGAACCTCTCATTCTTGCAGTAAGTGGTCATGCATACACTAGAAGGCAGAGTGCATCTCATGAATGGAGCTCAGAGTTCCAGAGAGAAACACAGAGATTTTTGAAAGGTGCCAGGGTGTGCAGGTATTTTATTTATTATGCATTGCAGGGGGTTGGACTAGATGACCCATGGGTCCCTTCCAACTCTACAATTCTATGATTCCAAGTGTGTGTTCTGAGCATTCTCGGACAGCATACATTGTTACCTCCTGCAGGCACGAACACATACAACAACTTTGTGAGGTAGTTTAGGTAGTTAGAGAGTCATAGGTCTCCCAGCATGCTACTGAATTATCTGCAATATGCCAGGGTTTGACAGCAGGTGCACAGCAGTTGTCAGAAGACCGATGGTGAAAGGATGCCTTCAAGATAGAAAGCTTCAAAACCACTGGACTGGAGAATCAACACCGGAAATGTAAGTGGGGATGTTTACAAGGGACTTTCCCTAAGAAACATTAAAGCAAAGGGAAGCTAATTGACTCTTTCAATTGGGCGGTACAGAAAATAATGAGAATTTCTCCAAGGCTAATAGAAAATGGAAACAAAAGGAATGACAACCTACTTCCCTAATGTGGCTGCAATCATTAAAAGTACCAGCGGCTGGAAGCACACCAAGTAAGAGTGTTTAAAAGAGAAAAATTAATTCTGAGATGTTGTCAAAGACAAAGCAATTGCCAGATTCTCCACCCCTTCTATGCAAACAGCATGATCAACATGATTAGCAGGTAGAAAGTTGCGGCAAAGAGGGTTTTTTTTTGTGTGTGGAATCTGTCTTGACTGATATCCCATACAGAGGATAGGTAATTCCAAATTTAAGTGGCTGGTGTATGTGCATATGCTAGGAAACTACTGGAGTTGTAATCTGTTTCACAGGTCTCCCAGTCTAGGCTATTGCAAAAGGAAAAAGAAAAATACACAAGGATATTTTTTATGATCATTTATTCTTCATTATAGAATCCATGTGACCCAGGTACCCAAGGCTAGCAAATTAAACTTAATCAATAACTTCAGTCTTCTAACAGCAAAGAAGGAGGGAGGCATTTTCTGTGTCACCCCACACATGAATCTGCCCAGATGGGCTTGATTTTCTCCTCAGCGGCCCATCTGTCTATTTGAGATGAGGCGGGTGGCAACAAAAGAAATGGGTATTTTAATGGTGACACCCACCTTTGGAATGCCCTTCCCAGAAATGCTTGTGTGGCAAACCAGCACAAGGTAAAATACCTTTGAAAAAAATTGCTGAAGCTTTTTCGAGTTTGTCTCAACCATAGGTCTTGAGTCTGGTTTTATCCTTTGTTTTTATTATTCTTTTAGTTATTTTGCATAATGCAGGTGTGGCCATTTTTAACCTTTTGAGCTGTGCACAATGTATGAAACTAAGTAAATACCCAGTTGTATGACCAGCTAGAGGAGGGAAGGGAAACTCTAGCTCACAGTCACCCTTGACCTTTGGTCTTACTGGCTGGGGGTGATGAGAATAGTAATCCAATTTCATCCAAAGAACCACAGATTCCTTATCTCTGGGAGAAAGGATGACCATAGTTATTAGTTGGTTGTTCAGGGCATTCTAAGGTCATGATTTAGCAGAGGTAATTCAAGTTTAAATGGGAGACATGCAATTCAATGGAAGTTGAGTGGATGTGAACTGAATATCGACTCCTGTCCAACAAAAGAATAGGACCCCCTTCTCTTGCAACCCATGCCGTATCTCCAAGATTCCTCTTCTGAGGCACAGCAATGGCACTGAGTGGAAAATGTTGCTTTCCAAAATCTTTCTAAAGAGAAGGGCTTGGTTCATAAACTGACTCTCTTTTCTTTCCATTGTAATATTTAATACCGGCTGTGTTCGTTCTAAAGAAGAAACTCCAGGAGCCAAACAGAGTCTCTGCAGAAGATGATGCTTCTATTTATGTGGGATAGATTGTTTGGCACAAATTGCTAGAAACTGAAATGAATTTAGGCTCATCAGAGAGGAGAGGGATATTCCTCCAGATTTGTCTGACTTTTGAAGCTGCTCCAGGGCTCATTGCTGAGACTTCTACAGTATGCAAAATCAACTAAAGCAATTTCTTCCATATTTCATCTAGACATGAGGGGATAACAATTAAAAAATAACAAATTAGTCAAATTCTCTTTATGGATGTCCCTCCCCCCCTTTGTTATGCACGTGGTATCGATGTACAGTATCCAAAGAGTCAACTAACCAGAGAAAGGGGAGCAGGTACTCCTCACTGAAAATGCTATAAAGCTCTGAGATGCAAGAATTAAATTAAGTCAGCTATGCTAATGTTGTTTATTGCTAATAACTGACTTCCCCGAGTAATGATTTACTTAAAGCAAAAGGAAGAGTGGGGATGGATCAAATTCCTTCCTTTTTCATATGTGGTGGACGTTTAAAAAGGTGAAAGGCTTCTCGGAAATGATATATAATGAATTAAAAACGATGTTTAAAATAGCTATTCCCACGAGGCCTGAAGCATTTTTTTCCCTAGGGATCATAGGGGCAGAGGTTCCAAAAGAGACAGTTAAGTCATTTATTTATGCTACTACTGCAGCCAGAATCCTGTATGTGCAGAAGCGTAAAGAAGAAGTCCCATGATGTAAGTCATAGGGCTCCCCCTACTGGTGGTTTACCCTTAGATGGACTCCCTGCAGACAGGTGGGAGTCGAGATATAGCCTGGCTTCACCCCAGTGCCTAAGCCAAACTGCTCACATCTGTAACCAATAAAGTTGTGGCCTATTTGAACCCATAAACTGAAATACTTGTGTTGTTGTGTCCGCTGGGGTTGTGGCATGGCCCTAGCTCATGTCTGGGCATTGGACAGAACCCACACCCCTGGATCCCTTTAACAGGATACCCTTAATGAGGAGGGGCAGGCAAAAGCTATCCCTCCTTCCAAACAAAGACTTACCCAATGCCTAACCTCACAGAGTTGTGACGATTGCTCCAAGGTAGGCAAAAACCAAATGGCTGGTGCCAATTTGTCAAGTGGAAAAAATTCCTACCCGGCCCCAACAATATTGCGGCCGACATTTGTCTATAGCTAGGTTGTGTCATAGCACAGCATAAAAAGAGTGTGGGTGGGGAGGGAGATCAGGTGAAGGGTGCAAGAGGAGGGCTCTCTGGCCATGCCATGGTTTAAATTTCCAGTGGCCACACCTCCTACCAGTTCTGATTAGTCAGTGGGGCCACCCCTGGGTGACATGGCCTGGACAGCAACAAGGGAGGCATCAATCTCCACCCCCGCCGGATCACTGCAGGGGCCCCGATGTCTGGCCACAACGCCGCCCCCCAGAAAAGGTGAGAGAACTTTCCCAAACTACAAATGCAAACTGAGCTATAAAACCAGGGCCTTTAGTCAGGCAGAGTTAACTGGAGCTCAGCTCCGGCACCTCTCAGGTGGGCATCACTGTCATTCTAAGAGAACAAGGGAGAAGTTTGTGGTGAGCTCCGGCGCCTCTTTTCCTAGAAAAATAGCACTGTGTGAAACCAAAGACAACTGGGGATCTGACAAACTGCTGAGAATAAGTCAGAATCTGAAAGGGGATGGGGAATAATTTTGATTCAGCCAATTATATTATGGAAACCAAAGCAGAACTTCTGCAAGATTTTATAACCACATCCTGCATTTTTCAGTCTCCAACATCAGTGAAAGCAATATCCATTGTTGGCTGTGCATTTGGTGTTATATGGATGGAATGCAAGTTAATGCTGATCAATGATGAGTGCATTTAAACGAATTCCTCCAGAATGCTTGTGATGTCACATGTTATGTATATAAACCAATCTCAGCGTTCTCTGGTTTCAGCGGTTTGAGAATCAAGATGTGGATAACAATGCAGACATTGATAACAATGGCTCATTTAACTCTGATTTCAGATAATGTGTGTGTGTTTTCAAGCAATGAACAGGAGATTGCATGCTCTTATTTTCCCTCCTTTCAAATTTTATAAAACTGCAATCCGTAACAAAAATCTCATCAATCGACTTTTCCTGCGCTCGCCGTGTGCTTTCTGTCAAATTTGACAGCATATATTTGAGAACATATGCTCCATCTTGCAGCAGGAAAGCAAAAGATTGTAATGAATCTACGATCTCTAAATACAATTGAGGCATCCACTGAAAATTAATACTTACCATTTTCAGCCCTGTTGAAGGTAAGCACATTTGGGGGACATATTTACGATAATAAGAGTTGGTTTGGTCATTGATGATCATGAAAATGCAGAGATTTACAAGAAGAAGAAGAAGAAGAAGAAGAAGAAGAAGAAGAAGAAGAAGAAGAAGAAGAAGAAGAAGAAGAAGAAGAAGAAGAAGAAGATTGGATTCAAGACTCAGAGGCTTTCTGAAAACTCTGAACGCAGAGTTGCTTTTTGCTAACTTTTATTTTTATCTTTTAATCAGCTCTAGGTTCATATTCTTCATGAAGAAAAAGGAGAGCGAAAGCCTGCCAAAGTGAATATATGCACTACTCTGAAAGAAAGAGAGTGAGATAATTGGAACAAGATCATTTGAGCTGGTGTCAGACTGAAGAAGAAGGGGGCACATGCTTTAGCCGCGGAAAGTGGTTCACTTAATTTCTGCACCCGCCCACCCACAAGGCCCACTTTGCACACCAAGCTGTTCATAAATGAAACAGCACCGTTTTAAAAAAATGGATGGCTTTATACTAGTGGAATAATAACTCTGAATAACACAAGTGGCTTTCAATTGGTTTCCATGGAACTCTGGGATGTAGTTAGTTTCTCAATTAGTCGATCTGCAGTGGGTGGGCAAACTTCTCCCAAAGACCTATTGCCTGCTAATGCCAATTCCCCACTTCCCGCAGCTGTGAGGCCCAATAAGCATGCTGAGGAGGGCGCCACTGAGGAAGAATGGTGGGAGCCACCCCCTCCCCCTGCTCCTGAATCTTCCCAGGAGCAGGAGGACAGTATAGATTTGGAAGAGTGGTTTGCAGAGGGGCATAGTTCAGAAGGCAGAAGCTGGGAAATACTGGATGGGGAACAGCTAGGTGAAGAAACACTAGAAGAGCGAGGGTTAACCGATTCACAGTCTCTGGACAGCATTCCTCCACTCAGCCCAAGGTCAAGAAGAGCTCAGAAAGTTCCAGAACAGAAAGCACAGAGGTTACAAACTCAAATTACAGGATGTAGGAGTGATATACTTTAAAGGGACAGAAGCGGGTGTGACCCTTAATTGGGAACACCACCATTTCTAGGAGATATGTTCTTTGTTCTCTACCTGTGATTATTAAAGATTCTAACATGTAAGACTTTCCTTTCTTTGATCTTCTTATCTACTGCCAAGGGGGGAGTAAGCCGATTCCCCGAAGCCTGACACCATACTTGCCCCTCTCTCAATAGTCTGCCAATATTTGGTGGTCACTTAACCTACTCAGTCCTTGTTAGGTCTCTTTGGAATCCTGCCCTTAATTTTACTTCTGGAGCTGTTCTGAATTTCTGCAAAACTTGGGGCTCCCTTGAGCTTGCCAACAATTCCCCCTTGTATGTGGGTGCTACCATTTTGGCCATGTAATGATCCACACTTGGGGAATAAGTTCGTCATTAGTACGGAGGATTAGCATTTTCAATAATGACGTTTTCTGAATGTCAAGCACTTTTTTGAATCAAGAGGAACGTTTTCTCCCTCACAATTTTTTATGGTGGCTTTAAACCTCAGGTAATTGAAACAGTTGGCGGGTAGCACTCCAAGGAATCACCCTGTAATATTTCAAAGTTTGAGCTGTTGATTTCCTTTGGTCTTCTGCCTCAGTGTAAAAGAGCTTCCTGCCTGATGCAAGCTTTCACAGTCAATGGTCTCATAAAAGATATTGCTGTGCTCTCCCAACTTCCAAGCACAGCAAACTTCTGAAATTTATTTTTCGTTGTATGGGAGAATGTTACGGCATCTTTGTAATATTTGCTTTTATGTACAAATATACCAACAGATCAGAAGTGGGGTGAAAGGGCTTGCTCCTTTAGGAAGCAGAACTCACCCCCCCCCCCCCAGATCAACTTGCGTGTTTAGACCTTTAAACCTCCCCCCCCCCTTATATAAATTCAGACAAGCCTCAAATTTTGGTTTAATTTTTGGCAGAATTTAGGCCACAACGTTATTGATTACATCAGGTGAGTGGTTGCATAGGCTCTGGTTCGACTAGCTCCCTGGACCGTGACAGATAGCCCTGACCCCCTGGACTCAGCCACGGGCACAACCCTCTCAGGGTTGACCAAACCATTGAGTCCCTGGATTCCTTTAACGGAATACCCTCCACATAGGGATGGCAAGAGTGTTCCTCCATCCCTATCACCTGAACCAGAGCCTATCTGCAACCTTACAAGTTGTGACAATTTGCTACGCAGCAGGGGAAGCCCAAGTGGCACCAGCCAATCAGCCAACTGGGGAATATTCCTGCTCTGCTCCTGTCCTAATGACAGATGACACATGACAGCATAGCAAGGTCAAGCGCACAAGCCCTAAAAATAGGGAGAAGTGGGCGGGTGTTCCGATGCACTGACCAAAAGAGGAAGCTCTGGGTCACGGGCATGGGCATATATAGGTCCCTTGATTGGTTTGGCTAGCGTCCCATTGGCCTGATTAAACCCAGCATCAAGGGACCTACCAATAGGGTGTTGTGGCTATCCAGTCGTACCCACCCACAACATAGGGTTTGGTTGCCAGGTCGCACCTCAACACGTGCCCTCCTTAAAGGAGGACACGATTTGTGCAATCCAAGACTGGATCCCCAGTCTAAGTGACTGTGCTAGTCATTTTTCCTCTTTGCAATTCTACCATTTGTGCCAAAAGAGATTGCCTTGAAAATAGAAGGAAGTGGGGGATTTCAAGGGAACTTCAAAGAGCCCAGGAGGTTCATGTGCATCTTAATCTTTTGTAACATTGGAAAAAGTGTATTTGTGTGCTCCATTAAAACCATTATTTTACATTCTGGGCCTCTTCAAAGTTCTTGGTTGGGTTTTTCAGCAGGAACAGTCCAGGAAGCTAAGTTTTGGTTACACACCTAGTTCTCTGGTGTAGCCAGAGAACAAATGAACAAATGAAGGCCAACTCCTGCTGCAGTTCGTGGAGGGAGAGCTTTGCCTGCTTACCTGTGTCCATTACCTTAGTGTGTTCTCTCCGCCCTTATTTTTTTGACAAGCTTTGACTGGTAAACTAGGTTCCATTGTTTTTTGTTTGTTTGTTTTTGAAATGTGAAAAGAACTGTACCTTTTAGGCTTCAGTTTTCACATTCCAGCTGCCTTATAACAAAGACAGATTATAAGCAGGTTGCTTCCTCCCCCCCTCCCCCCGTTTCGGTGACGTTAGTTCCCTGGCTGAAAAATCTGTCATGAAATGAGTGCTCTTGCAAGAGATAAAAATAGAAGTTTTTCGTGCCGAGTCTGCAACCCTGTTATGATTTTTCCATACTGAAGACCGTGAGGTGCTTATTTCCACTATTCAAAGTGATGTCTGGAGAAAGAGGAGGGAGGAGAAAGCTCGTTTGGGTGGCGAAGAGAAACAGTCTTTGAAGAGAAACGCTCCGTCTACAGAGACGCTGGGGAAAATATTTGCAAAAACATCTTGCTGAAAGGTGACCATCGTTTGAAGACCCAGGCAAATGACAAGTTCTTTGATATGAAAAAAAACCCATGACTTTTTAAAACCAGGATAAAAGGTGTGAAAAGCCTTGTATTCCCAGTCACAGAATGACCATGAATTGCTCTCATTTCCTTCCTTGCACACTGCCACAGGCAGTCGCTACCTTCACAGCAACAGCAAGTGATATATGTGACTCATCACAATGCGCTGAACAAACCAGTGTTGTCAAAAAACCAATCTAGTTGTAAATAAGGGCCACGGTGCTGTCCCAGGGACCTCCTCGGCCTTGGCTGTGGTTGTTCAGATATCCACTGCTTTCATTTTCTCACTTGTACCACTATTGCCATTTACAAAATGCTTTCTACAAACAGCAGAGGCCCAGAGCAGGCAGGGTTTAGGCCAGGGAAATCCACTTTACATAACTGTATAGTGTTATCCCATTTAGCCACCAAGTACACACAGCACCATAAAGAAGGCCTATATGTAGCCTTTTTAGATCTTAAGGCTGCTTTTGATTCAGTCGATAGGGGGCTGTTATGGTCCAAACTGGAGTCATTGGGCCTAGATCCTAGGTTACTTTACCTGATTAAAAAGCTTTACTCAAATAACACCTGTCGTATAAGAATAATCCCAGGGGACGAGGAGTCAGACCCTGTTATAAATCAAGGTGTGAAACAGGGCTGTGTATTTGCTCCCTCTCTTTTTAATCTCTTCTTAAATGACCTTGCCCCATTAGTAAAATCAGTGGATGCTCACAGCCCAAAACTCAATGCATCAAAAATTCCCATCCTCCTATATGCGGATGATATGATTCTGCTCTCACGGACAAGAATTTTCTTAAAGCGTTTGCTAAATGCCTGTATCGACTATCTATCTAGAATGAAAATGAGTATGAACTTCGTGTTTTTGGGAACTCTCGTAAGAGCTATAGTTGGGTTTTTGGTGGGAAACACACCCAGCAGGTATCCGAATTCAACTATTTGGGCATCACTTTCCATCACAGGTTCCGGTCGTCTTCGCACTGTGCAGCGGCGGTAAACGCCAGCAAGCTTTTCTATGCAGGCCATAATGCACTTCTTTGTAACAAGAGGTAACCAACACATCCCTTCTGCCCTTAAGGTTTTTAATGCCAAAGTTAGAGCTGAACTGCTCTATGGACTTCCAATCTGGATGTTAGGGTTTACCCAGGCAGTGGAACGAGTGCAGGCAGCCTTTCTATTTAAGCTTTACGCTGTCCCACACTGTGTACCTTACGTAGCCTTGTGTCTAGAGGGAGGCCAACATAAGCTAGAGACAGTTGCCTGGGTGAGTTTTCTCTCATGCTGGCTAAACATTTGCTTTTCAGCAGACAAACATACTTTACTTAGCGAAGTTCTGTCAAACTCCTTCCCTTCCTCAGGGCTACAACTGTTTTGCACAAAGTTACAGCAACTTGGGCTTTCAGAGGATCTCTTGGGTGCAGTGGCTTTTCCAATCACCAACGGCATGTTAAAAACTAGGCTGTGGGATGTAGAGCACCAGGAACTAATTTCAGCTGCGGAAAAAACATGCCCCCCTCTTTATTTTCGACTCTCTTGGACGCAGGGATTTAACCTCAGTTATCTACCATTTTTGTTTAACCCGCAAGAAAGAAGGGTTTTCTTGCTGGCTAGGTTCAATTCTAATCCCTCTAACCTCCTCTGGGGTAGGTTCGCATGTATGACAGAAGGAGATAGGATCTGCCCATGTGATGCCCACCTGGTGGGAACTCTAGCTCACATGGTCCTTAAATGTAAAATGTATGATGATCTCCACCAACAATTCCTAGACCAACTATGTATCCCAATATGGAAACCAGAGACGGAGGTCATATGCTTCTTATTACAGGGGAGAGACCAGGAGCTCACCAAGATAGTAGCTAAGTTCCTCTATTTGATTTTTTTGCCGCCAAAGTACGTTACAGGACCCTGCCCTCGCTGGAGACCCACAGAGGTGAAATAGATTGCTTGCCTCTTCTTCCCTTTGGCAAGTGACTGTACTGTTGAAATGGCGACGAGATCGCACTGGCCTATTTATTTTGAATGTTTGTATGTGATGCCAATAAAGGTTTGATGATGGTGAAATGGCTAAAATGACCGGAAGAATCAGAAATCAGGAAGACCAAATTTTTAATAAAGAATGGTGGAAATTTACAACTTATCTTAAAGACCATTGTAAACAGTTAAAATCATTAGTAGGATTGGAATATTATTTGTAGTTTAATGGTGAATTTTGAATATAATGAAGATGTAAAAGATTTGGATCATCATAAAAAATACAGGAGGAAATGATTAATAGGACTCACAAAGTGGGGGATGGAAGTCCAGGATATTCCTTTGAATCTTGTTTTTATGATCTGTGTTCAATTTATGATTGTAAAATAATAATAAATATTTTTATTTTTAAAGAGAAAAGGTAGAGTATAAATATTTTTTTAAATAAAATTTTTGGATATATACTTGATTTGCACTGAAGAGTACTCAACAGAAAGCAGGCTCATATGTTTGTATTGTGACTGTTGTTAATGCTTTGTACACATATGTGGATCAAAATTGCTGCAGCGAGGCAATCATTTGTGCTGTGTGCTCTGAGACAATATGGTTGATTCTACGTCAAGGTTAGTGACCCTTAGGAAGTTTACTGACTGTGTGCTCACTAATCAAAGAGGAACACCAACCCATTGGTGAGTTGCTAGTCACTGCAGGTCAAAGGAGGCTAAAAGCAGAGAAAAAGAATGCTTGAATCCCAATACTTTGCATGCTCTGCCAGAAGAAACTGACCTAGTAAAGTAAATTGCCATGTCTTACCTGCCAATTTTTGAATTGATCTTCCAAGGGAGGTCCGGGTAAGATTGGTACCTAAGAAAATGCACTAGGAAAACGTTGAGAAGGAGGGCTCTCATATCAGAGTTTTATTGGAGTACAAATGAAAGAAATATAAACATGCAATAGGCTTTGCTGAACAGCAGCTAGCATTCCCAAGAGTCTAAAGTACAGTATCAAGTTCTTATACATGTTCAGCAACAAAATGTTATCAGCCCAGAGTTAAGGCAATAATATCCAATTTAAATTCCGGAAGGCTAAGCTTAACATGAATACCTAGACTCACAATCTTAACTCTCTTCCCTGATGAGAAGTATAAAAAACATAATCAACTATAGAAAAACACCGAAATTATTCCATAAAGTGTTTGTGTTTTGTATCCGCACTAGCTACAAGCTGTTATTTCACTTTGGTAGCGAACCTTTTGAAGGCTCCTTCTCCTCCACACTACAACTGAAGCAGCAGATAAAGGAAGGAATTCTATGTAGCATTTCTGCTTGTCAGATAGAGTGACTGTGTGCTGTTCTTAGCATTCACCGGGCACTTCCGGAGCCAATTTGTGGCAAATGAGAGGAGGAAAGGGGTAGGAACAAGAAACAGTGCTGTAGCCAGGGATTATTATTTTCCAGCCGGAGCTTAGCTTCAGCACCTTTCAGGTGGGCACCACTGCCATTCTAAGAGAACAAGGGAGAAGTTCATGGTGAGCTCCGGCACCCTTTTTTTTCTAGAAAAAGAGCACTGGCTGTAACATAGGTCCTTGCGTGGGCTTCAGCCAGTGGGGCTCATTTGCTCAGTGTGGTATTATTTATGGATGCCCATTATTTTATTCCTCTGCATATGGATAATGTCCACCTGTTCTAGACCTTGTAGCCTTGCAGGAAGATTTGGAGGAGCAGAGGCTGGGGAAGGAAAGGATGAATTTTCCTTCCCTGCGTGCCATGATAACAACAGCCTCCCTCCCCCATCTGCATATAATGAAAGGAAATATGTAGTTACATGCTATACTTTTCAGTGTGTCATTTGATATAAACCACATTTGGGATTGGAGCATTCATCTTCAAAACCAAGAAACCTTCTGTTTAGCTGCGGACCACATACTTTATGCCCCCGCCCCCACACCAAGCCTGATGCAACCCAACAGCCACTTACTTCAGACCACTGGGATATCAGCACATCTTCTGGTCTTGCAGCTTTCCTGGACCTGCAGAAATGGGTCAGGGTGCAGAGCACAATTCTTCTTCTTCTTCTTCTTCTTCTTCTTCTTCTTCTTCTTCTTCTTCTTCTTCTTCTTCTTCTTCTATCACTCGTAGCCGAGTAAGATTCTTTTCCATAAACACAGTTTTAACAGTGACTCCGTAAGTAACTGTGGAGGCGAATTCTGGATACACACGTCCTTCCACAGTGGGGTCATTGGTTTCCGGGCAGGAGTTGATCATGGTGAGGGTTTGCCAAGTGCGCCTTCCTCTTAGCACATTTCTCCCTTTCGTCCTGAGTTTGAGCGTCTTCAAAACCCATGGCACCTTTTGTAAAGGATGTTCTCCAACTGGAGTGCTCGCAGGCCAGTGATTCCCAGTTGTCAGTGTTTATACTACATTTCTTTATATTTGCCTTGAATGGCTGGTGACCAGTATTTTCTTTGGTGAATCAAAAGTTTGCAGACTTGGTTTCAATGCCAGCCTAGAAGAAACTCTTGCTCCAGTCCTATGAGTTGCAAGAAGAGGAATGTCAAAGGCATGTAGGCAATGACAAAGTTAGATTCTCATAATGACTATTGATGCCTGATCTGCATGGAGATTGGAAGCAATAGATTGCAGATTATAAGAATTAGTTTAGGCTGAAATTCCATTTGCTTCAGTTTGGAAGTTGATAAACATGGTAGTAATCCTGCTAGTGTGCGAGGACATTGAGCAGGAGCATATATTTGATGTGCCCTGAGTGACATTCATCCATTCTCTTTCTTTCTCAATTATAGATTAATTGACACTAACACAAATGTTCTCAGCAGAATACAAAATATTGCTGAGTGCACAAAGGCATTCACAATTGCCTTTCAGAAACATAACGCCTCCATGTAGAAAATGCTGTTTTAATGTAGCATAAAAATACAATTTTAATCTTTAAGCAGGTGTGACTGTAATGGGAAGAAAGGGTAGTTACTCTCCCCCATTTAACAGACAACACTTTCTATTAGTATTTTGTTCTGCTGCAGACATTATTTTCCTTGTAACATTACGGCTAATTCATATGGCTGCAAAGGATGCAGATTTTGTTTTCCTTTTTTTATGCATATGTAATAGTGTCACATTTTTGCATTAGCAAGGGGAAAGAAATAATGTCCAGTGTGAAGCTGTTTTATTTCTGCAGTGAAATGCTTGCTTGGTGTGCCATGAACAGATGGTTAAGTGAATGGGCAGCAATAGCTGTTGGACCTTGACAATGACACATTCCTCCAGGAGAAGAAACTTTCTTCTTTGGTCATTTGTTAAAAGTTAGCATTGGATTTCTCCTTCGCTATCTTTGTGGAAATCTGAGAACTAGCTATTTTAAGAGTCAGGCTGTGTACACATTACTCCTTGCTATGACTCCACTGCACTTCCGCCACTGATGTTTGTAGCCAAGTACACAATACATTAGGGTCGCATGTGGCGCTGTGGTCTAAACCACAGAGCCTAGGGCTTGCCAATCAGAAGGTCGGTGGTTTGAATCCCCGTGACAGGGTGAGCTCCTGTTGCTCACTCCCTGCTCCTGCCAACCTAGCAATCTGAAAGTGCAAGTAGATAAATAGGTACTGCTCTGGCGGGAAGGTAAATGGTGTTTCCGTGTACTGTTCTGGTTTGCCTGAAACGGCTTAGTCATGCTGGCCACATGACCCGGAAGCTGTACGCCGGCTCCCTCGGCCAATAATGCGAGATGAGTGCCGCAACCCCAGAGTTGTCCGTGACTGGACCTAACGGTCAGGGGTCCCTTTACCTTTACCTTTACACAATCCATAGCTGTCCGGATGCTTTTTGTTAAATACCAGACCATAGCTGCCAAGTATCCCGTTTCCACCGGGGAAACCCCTTTTTTCTTACCGTTTCCCGGCGGTCTCCCGTTTAGTGAAAAATCCCGGTATTGTCCCTTAAATCGGCTTCTGCCCGGCGGCCATTTTTCTGGTGCCGCTTTGCCCTTCTATGGGCACCAGAAAATTGCGGCGCCGGAAGTCGTTTCCGCGCATGACCGGAAGTTGCGTGACGTGACTTCTGGTGGCGATCTGCCCTTCTACGGGCATCAGAAAATGGCGGCGCCCACGCCGGAAGTCGCTTTACATGTTTCCGGTCATGCGCGGAAGCGACTTCCGGCGCTGGTGCCGCCATTTTCTGGTGCCCATAGAAGGGCGAAGCGCCACCGGAAGTTGCGTCACGCAACTTCCGGTCTTGCACACGCTGCCGATCCCGGATCTTTACGTCCCGAACTTGGCAGGTATGTACCAGACCCTCCAAGTGTCCCAGTTCCTGATTTGGTCTTGGGACGTCCCGCTTTTCGTTAGAATGTTCCTATTTTCATTGGAGAAATGTTGGAGTGTAAGGTAGGACGTCCTTATTTTCATCAGAAAGATGTTGGAGGGTATGGAGTCATGTGACCCCTGCACCAAGTAGATAAGTAACTATATGTCACTCTCATTCGCCAGTAGCTCCACCCCTTATACAGTGGCTGTGTGAGGCCCTTTGTCTATTTGCTTTCTGCCCTCCTAGTCCTAGGAGAAGGGGTGGTGGTCTGGAATGCTTTCTAATGTTATCCAGTTATTCTGGCCCTTCTGCTCCCCTTTTCTCTCCTTCCATTGTCTCCCAGCTTTGTCCTTCTTCTGTCTCAGAGTCAAGCCCTTCTGTCCTCCTATACTGGAAAGGTGCAGGAAGGGGGGGGGCAGCTGCCTCCAGCATTTCTCCCCTGACACTATACAGCCTTTAGAAGACATCTGAAGACAGCCCTGCATAGGGAAGTTATTTGATGTTTAAAGTTGTACAGTCATACCTCGGTTTAAGAACGCCTCGGTTTCGAGTATTTTCAGTTTAAGTACTCCGCGGACCTGTCTGGAATGGATTAGTCCACTTTCTATTACTTTCAATGGGAAAGTTCGCTTCAGGTTAAGTACGGACTTCCGGAACCAATTATACTCATACCTCAGGTTAAGTACGCTTCAGGTTGAGTACTTCGCAGACCCGTCTGGAACAGATTAATCCACTTTCCATTACTTTCAATGGGAAAGTTCGCTTCAGGTTAAGTATGCTTCAGTTTAAGTACTCCACAGACCATCCGGAACGGATTAATACATTTTCCGTTACAGTGGTGCCTCGACTTACGAAGGCGATCCGTTCCACAGCGCTCTTCGTAAGTCAAAGTCTTTGGTTGTCGAAGCGCCTGTTTTGTGCATGTGCGAAGCATGATTTCCGCGCCGCTTCTGCACAGGCGCAGAACGCACGTGCGGCGAAAAGACTTCCGGGGTTGTCGACTTCGTAAGTCCAAACCTTTGGAAGTCGAGTCATTCGGATGTCGAGGTACCACTGTACTTTCAATGGGAAAGTTCGCTTCAGATTATGTACGCTTCCGGTTAAGTACAGACTTCTGGAACCAATTGTGTTTGTAAACCGCGGTACCACTGTATTATGTTTTTATATATATTGGAAGCCATCCATAGTGGCTGGGGAAACCGAATAAGATGGACAGGATATAAATAATAAAAGAAGTGTTGTTGTTGTTGTTGTTGTTGTTGTTGTTGTTGTTGTTGTTGTTGTTGAATAAGACACCCCTATTTTCATCAAAGAAATGTTGGAGGGTATGAAATACTCCTGTTTGGTGTGCTTTCCTTCAAATTAGCTTCCATCCAATTAAGAAAATAGAAGCCATGGTTAAGCATATGGCAGCTTCACTGAACTGGTGTTCGGTGTTGGGAAACAAATCCGGTCATGGGCGTTGGGTGAAGAGCCCACCTCACCCCTCTCCGGTTTGGAGAGCAACATAAAAAAGCAACTTGAAACCAAGCAGGGTGGAAACAACCTTGCTGTGTTTCAGGCCTCTAATGTGCACATAAGGTGTAGTAAACAGATGCTGGATTTGATCTAGGGAGGCCTGCATTCATATATCCCCAGTCAGCCAAGTTGGCTGATAGCTTCAAACAAGTTATTTCTCACCATCCTGACTACCTTATAGCTTCCTTATGAGGAGAAAATTAGATAAATGCACATCTGCTGCCATACATTCCTTGGAAGAGGCTGGGGGAAATTGTAGGATAAATTACAAGTAGAACTTGCAATAAAATGTTGCATTGAGGAGTGCATGCAATCGTAGCCATGTTATCTTCCAGGATACTCCTTTGCATTTACCCAGTCTGTTTTCCCCCACAGTGTCTCTGAAATATTCTACCATTTAGGAAAGTATGGAAGACTCTTCGTTTTTGGTCACTTTCTCATGAGCTGTGTTGTGGCCAGTGCTATTTTTCTAGAAAAAGAGGCGCAGGAGCTCACAATGAATGCCTTGCTCTTTTGTAGTGGCAATGGCACCCACCTGAGACATGCTGGAACTGAATTCCAGCTAAAAAAAGCCCTGGTTGTAACTTTCAGTTTGTCGTAATGTAATGTATTTTGCCACAGGATTTTTTGTGCTTTCTCTTTAACTGGTTTTTATTGGGACTATCTGTGCACATAGCAATCCCCAGTCTTAAATATAAAAATGATTTACTTTGCCTTGGGGTAAGCAGTTTTACAACTGTGCAAAAGCAGACGACCTGAAATATCTATCATCTATCTATCTACTGTAGGGACCCAGGTGGCGCTGTGGGCTAAACCACTGAGCCTAGGGCTTGCTGATCAGAAGGTTGGCGGTTCGAATCCCTGTGACGGGGTGAGCTCCCATTGCTTGGTCCCAGCTCCTGCCAACCTAGCAGTTCGAAAGCACATCAAAATGCAAGTAGATAAATAGGAACCGCTATAGCGGGAAGGTAAACGGCGTTTCCATGTGCTGCTCTGGTTTGCCAGAAGCGGCTTTGTGATGCTGGCCACATGACCTGGAAGCTATACGTCGGCTCCCTCGGCCAATAATGCGAGATGAGCGCGCAACCCCAGAGTCGGTTACGACTGGACCTAATGGTCAGGGGTCCCTTTACCTTTATCTATCTACTCTATCTATCTATCTATCTATCTATCTATCTATCTATCAATCAATCTATCCATCATCTTCTCCCAAATCAAGAATTGGGCTTTCATCGGCTTAAATATAAGCAAGACTGTGTGATATGCAGCAGTTTAAGGGAGGGGGGCTCCTCCTCCTCCTCCTCCCCACACCCATGTCCCCATAAAAATGCAGAGCGACCCAGCATCCATTTATATGCTCTCTCCTTTCTAGCTCATCAACATGAGCATTCAATTTCTGGTGCAGCACAGAGGGCAAACTCAAAGGAGGAAAATGTTTTAACTCTCTAAGTCAAACGGCCATCCATCACATTGAAGGCCCCTGATGGCAAGGAGTACTGAGGACCTCCTTATGCACCAGAGTGCACCCAAACCATCTAAATTTCATGGATACCATTAACTACATTCATTTCGTGCGCACACAAGCAACAGATAGGTAGGTTTGTCTTCCAGGACATATTTTTTTTAGCAGTGTGCTTTTTTATATTCACGACAAGACTCTTACATACTCTATCCAGGTAATGTGTCTTGGGGCTTATTTTGAGCTTTGGCTCAGATAGAGGACCTTTTCAGAGAGAGCTTCGCTTACATTAGATCCACACGGGAAAAGAAGAGAATTTGAGGTAAGAAAGCTGGGGGTTGTAAAAGCCTGAGGTGGCAGAATGGACCGTAGTGCTTCGGACTGAATGCCTTTTGGTTTTAAAAACATTTTACATCTTATAAAAACTCCTTCCAGTAGCACCTTAGAGACCAACTAAGTTTGTCATAGGTATGAGTTTTGCTTTCTCTCTCCCTCTCTTGCTTAACTATATTGGCTACTGAATAATGGAAAAAACCTAAGACAGTGTCCTGTCTATTCTATCTATTGCCATACGTCCAGAATTTCCCGGACACATATGGAATACTGCTGTCTCTAGCAGTGTCTAGGTGGAAAACGGTAAGAAAATGTCTGGGGAAACACGGACACATGGCAGTCCGTGGCTTTTTTGCCCGATTTTCCATAAAAATAGCTCAAAATTGGCTCAACAACTTTGGGCAAAGAAAGCTCGCTGTTTGAAATATGGCAACCATAATATGATGAAGTTATAATCTGTAATACTAGTTACAGGTAGGTAGCCGTGCTGGTCTGACGTAGTCAAAACAAAAAATAAAAATAAAAATCCTTCCAGTAGCACCTTAGAGACCAACTAAGTTTTTCATAGGTATGAGCTTTCGTGTGCATGCACACTTCTTCAGATACACTGAAACAGAAGTCACCAGACCCTTATATATAGTGAGAGGGGTATTACTCAGAAGGGTGGTGGGAATGGGTGATTGGCTGATAGGAGTGGTAAACCTGTTGACGACTGTTAATGACTGCAATTGGTCTTGCAGGAAAAAGCAAGGGGTGAGATGGCTAAAGAAAGCTTTATCATGTATAATGAGATAACAATCTTTGGCTTTCTTTAGCTGTCTTATTACAGAAAAATTTCAGAAACAGACTGGAAAGAGAAGTTGCTGAATTGCAACTCATTACCAGGCTTAAAACCATGGAGAGACCTGGTCTGAATAAAGACATTGGATTCTTATCTCATTATACATGATAAAGTTTTCTTTAGCCATCTCACCCCTTGCTCTTGGCTATCAGCCAATCACCCATCCCCACCACCCTTCTGAGTAATACCCCTGCCCACCCTCTGACTATACATAAGGGTCTGGTGACTTCTGTTTCAGTGTATCTGAAGAAGTGTGCATGCACACGAAAGCTCATACCAATGACAAACTTAGTTGGTCTCTAAGGTGCTACTGGAAGGATTTTTTTTATTTTTTTATTTTGACTACGTCAGACCAACATGGCTACCTACCTGTAACTAGTATTACAGATTATAACTTCATCATATTATGGTTCCATATTTCAAACAGTGAGCTTTCTTTGCCCAAAGTTGTTGGGCTATTTTTGAGCTATTTTTATGGGAAATTGGGCAAAAAAGCCACGGACTGCCATGTGTCCGGGTTTCCCCAGACATTTTCTTACCGTTTTCCACCCGGACACTGCTAGAGACAGCAATATTCCATATGTGTCCGGGAAATTCTGGATGTATGGCAATAGAGCGAATAGACAGAACAATGTCTTAGGTTTTTCCATTATTCAGTAGCCAATATAGTTAAGGAAGAGAGGGAGAGAGAAAGCAAATCCAGCCTCTGCCGCTTCTCTGAATGATTGCAATGTTTATTTTAGTAGCATCCTCATTTCTAGGCAAGTAATCATTCAACAGGTATTTCACATTTGGTTGTATATCAAAATGTGTGTGTGGGGTGTGTGTGTGTGTGTGTGTGTGTGACTCATCCAAGACTGAAACTATCAAAATTGTTCTGGATGGGGAGGGAGTGAAATACATTTATTTTAGACCCCGCTAAAGTGACCCATGTCCTTCCTTGCATATACCGGTACAGCTGCTGCTTCTGCCCTTGAAATGATAGCTGTGTGCTTAACTAAAGGCCACCAGCATAGCTAAGGAACAGGGGAGTTGGGGGGGGAGTCAAATTATGTACATTAAAGTCACTTTGAGTATCGGTACATACAGCTTCCACCTGAAATGTTAATGGAGCAGAAACGGAGAGAGAATATGCATTCAAGGGTGGGAAACATGCTCAACAGTCAAAATAAGAAATGAAGGAGGAGAGTTAAAGAATATAGCATTAGCCGAACCTGCCCTCCATTTTCTCCCTCCCTCTCCCTTTTTTTCCTTTCTTGCCTCAAGGAAAAAAATCAATTTGCTGTTATGCTAATTGGCGAAAGGCACAGAAAAGAAAAACAGCACAGTGTTCCTTAAAATAAAACCCACCCAAATCTTGAAAAGCATAGGTTGTTCCCCCCAACCCCACAATGCATGATTCAGCCAGATGTTTTCATTTGTAGATTTTGGTGTATTTAATTATATGGCTTCAGGAAGATGTCTGAAAAAAAGAGAGAAGAGGCTGGCCAAGCCATTAGAAAAAAAGGGGGGGGGGAACTGTTTAGGCATGATAATTTCAGACCTGTCTTCTTTTTTTAAGGAAGGTGTATAGTTCAGCTTATCCAGTCATGATCACAAACCTCTTTTTGATGTGAGCTTGCTAGGTATTGCTGAAAGTAAATTTGCCATACATAAATACGTTGATTTACTGCACATTACCAAAAAGAAAAAGGGGGGAAAGCACTGAAAGCAGGAACTGAAGCTATTTATGCTAAATAAAATCTTATGATGAAATGTCTGACAGAGCCCATCCCCTGGTTAATTTAGGCTGCAATAATATACCCGATTACCTGTAAGGTAAATTTAACTCAGTGGGACTTCCTTCTGAGCAGACGTGCACTGTGTTGGATTTCACTGTTAGTCATCTAGTCTGACTAAAGAGCATTTTTCAAGGTATCAAAAAAAAGAGAGAGGCTTTTTAGCTCTGATGTCAGATATCTTTGTTTTAAAAAAAGCACGGAGTTTCAGGTATTAAATTTGGGATGATATACATGGGGTCACGAAGCGTCAGACACGACTAAACAACAACAACATACAAAACAAATAGTCATGGGTTTTTTAGCAGGAACTCAGGGGAACTGAATTCCTTTACCTTTTTATATTAAATAATTATTGGGGTGTTTTTTTTGCTGGAACAGATATACACCCAATGCCTGGGCCCAAACCCCACCTTTATCAGTAACCAATAAAGTTGTGGCCATTTCTAGTCCAGATGATTGTCCACTTGAGTTTAATAATCACATTTTACATTTAATCACTGTTTGGGTGGGGTGGCATTGTGACTGGGACTGTAACAAACAAACAAACTTGGTGGTGAGTTTTTCTAGGGGAAAAAAGCACATCATTTCGTCTCTGGTTTGATTTACAAGGGGACAGGTCTGCAGTACTTTTCACAGTGCTTCAGAACAGGGAACTTCATCAATGCCCTAAGAACTAAACACACACACACACACACACACACACACACACACACACACAAGATTTAACAAATTTGGGAGAACAAAAAGGTCTTCTCTTGGTACTGAGAAAAAATCCTGTGGTGGAGGACTTTAAAGGCCATCCCTTTCTCACAAGGCCCACTGCTCATAATACCCTTTCCATGATTTTTTTTTTCCTGTCGTACTAAGAAAGGCCCTAAAACCTATTTAAAAATGTGTGAAGCATCCTGAGAAGGTTTGATAATTTTGTAGAAGACCTTGTACCGTAGAAGGGTCCCTTGGCTTTTGCTGATCCAGGTTCCTACAACCAGCTCCTACAACCCTAAACCCATGCATCTTTTACCTCTTTCATCCCTGTGTCTTTGTACCCTGGCTCATCCAATGGCAGCCAGAAACCATTAGCATCAGAGCAGCTCAGCCAATGGTAGGGCTAGAGAAGGGATTTGCTGAGCCTTTATGGAGCAGTGAATTTGAACACAAAACCCAGTCAAGTTATGCACAAAAAGTACTCACAATGATGCATTATATTTTTGTGTGTTTAAAGGATGCATAAAAAAAAAATAACATGGGTAAATGCATCAAAAAGCAGAACAAAGTGTATTTTGCATAAAAAGTGCATACAAAATGTGTACAGTTTATAACAGCGGGCCTCAAAGACCTACATTGGCTCCCAGTACATTTCCGAGCACAATTCAAAGTGTTAGTGCTGACCTTTAAATCCCTAAACGGCCTCGGCCCAGTATACCTGGAGCGTCTCCACCCCCATTGTTCAGCTCAGACACTGAGGTCCAGTACCGAGGGCCTTCTGGCGGTTCCCTCACTGCAAGAAGTGAAGCTACAGGGAACCAGGCAGAGGGCTTTCTTGGTAGTGGCACCCACCCTATGGAACGCCCTCCCATCAGATGTTAAGGAAATAAACAACTACCTGGCTTTTAGAAGACATCTGAAGGCAGCCCTGTTTAGGGAAGTTTTTAATGTTTCACGTTTTATCATTTTTTAAATATTCTGTTGGGAGCCAACCAGAGTGGCTAGGGAAACCCAGCTAGATGGGCGGGGTATAAGTAATAATTATTATCATTCTTATTCTTTCTTATTCTTATATATATATATGCATTCTTTCAACAACAAAATCTGTATAAAGTGGAATGGAATGGACCTATGATCGATGGCCAGTGAAACTGAAATGAAATTGAATTAGGCTACTCAGTCCATTCCTAGCAAATGGCAATTGAACAAACATTTACCTGCACTACCTTACTACTATTATAGGGCAGGGTAAGGAACCTGGGACCCTGCAGATGTTGTTGGACTACAACTCCCATCATCCCTGACAATTGGTCATCTGGCTGGCGCTGATGGGAGTTGGATTCCCTACCCCTGTATCAAGCATCTCATCCAATCCCTGTATGTGCCTACTCCAAGGTAAATGTGACTTAGCTCAATGGGGCTAACTTCCTGGTAAGTGGGCACAGAACTGCAGCTTTCATGAATGTTACGCTGACTGTCTCCCATTCTCTCAATGGGGCATAACAAATATTTAAAAGCCCATTGTACAGCACAGTCTTACATAATCAAATGAAAAAGGGTTCCTTGATTAGTTCATCCTGTCATTCATTTTCTTGATGACATTTTTTCCTCCCCTTTCTTTGAAATTGCAGCTCTTCATCATTGCTCTTTGACAAGAGATAATCTTCTGATTACTCTTTTCGCTCTTGCTAGCTAGCAAGACGGCTAAAACAGATTTCCATAACTATGTTTATTTTCTGGTGGATACAAGCACAGATACTGACTAATGAAACTGTCGTATAGAGGTAAATCAAATCTTTTGTGTCCTGTACCAATTTGGGGGATATATTAGTATGTCGTGCCTTGATTATACCAAACAGTAAAATTATAATTAAACATGTTTGTATGAAGATTGGCACATAATCTACCTTTTTTTAAAAAAAAACCACTGGTTTTCAGCTAACTTCTTTTTTGCTTATCTCTTACTTATAAGCATATAGGAGACACAATTATTGATTGTATAAAAATGGCAGAGTATTTGCAACTTGCTCTAAGTATGGAATGACTCCCAGTATTTTGTCCTTTGGTGCTGCTTCAGACCCATTTCAGTTTAATTCAGGGCTTTAAGCAGATGTTTAAGGATGGACAAGGATTAATATGTGGTCTTATTCTTATATTTTAAACAGAAGGTTCTTAGAAATACAACTGCAAAAATGTTTTAACAGGTTTTTTTAGTTTTTTATTTATACTTTTCAAATGTATAAATTTCTGTAGTGTTACAATCAATTTAACATTTCAAAATGTGACTTCCTTCCCCTTCACACCATTGTAACATCCAAACCTGTTCAGCTGTGATTAATAGAGAATATTCATGAAGAAATAATGCAGACTGCCTCTCTATACATCACTGCAGATGTGTGTATGTGTGGAGGAAACAGCATTAATAACTGTTGTAATTGTGTCATGGTTTTAGTAACAATCATATTGTTCCATAACCTGGTTCATCTAGTCATTTTAGAATATAGGTGATTATTTGGTAAAGGTCACCCAGTGTAGCTAGTAAATGTTAGAAACATTTATCATTTTTAAATTCAATAAAGGTTTCCAGATATCTACTTATTAGTTAATAGACAACCAATATATCTGTCCCTTTCTTTTTGCTGGGATTTATCTAACCATCTGTGAAAACCACAGATATTATTTATTTTTGTCACTGTGAATGCTGAGGATGCTTTATCTTATTTAAGGCTCAGCAGGAATGGCAAAATTCCATATCCTTCTCCCCTTGAAAAGGATGAGGTGCAAACACTCTAAAAAGATAGTTCATGACATTTTCCTAGAAGTTTGTTCCTGATAGAAGAATTTTGCCAGTAAACTGGTAAAAATTAGGAATACTTGAAGAATTCAATCTTTGTGAATTCCTTAACAAATCAATTTGACCTGTATTTTGCACGCCTGGTGTAGAGTGTCCCTGATGGCTCCTGATCAGCCAATACTGTGAACCAAAATACATGAGATGCTAAAGACACCTCTATGTTATGGGATCCTTAGCTCTGACACAACCTAGCATGTTTTGCAAAACAAAGACAAAGCTGATGAAAAAATTGAAGATGACTATTGCTGTTGTTGTTGTTGTTGTCACCCCACCCCTCTGGCTGGGTTTCCCAGCCACTCTGGGTGGCTCCCAGCAGAATATTAAAAGCACGATAAAACATCAAACTTTAAAAACTTCCCTAAACAGGGTTGCCTTCAGATGTCTTCTAGAAGTCAGATACTGTGGTTGTTTATTTCCTTGACATCTGATGGGAGGGCATTCTACAGGGCGGGCATCACTATTGAGAAGGCCCTCCGCCTGGTTCCCTGTAACCTCACTTCTTGCAGGGAACCACCAGAAGGCCCTTGGAGCTGGACCTCAGTGTCCAGGTTGAACAATGGGGAATGGAGATACTCTTCAGGTATACTGGGCCAAAGCTGTTTAGGGCTTTAAAGGTCAGCACCAACGCTTTCAATTGTGCTGGGAAACATACTGGGAGCCAACGTAGGTCTTTCAGGACTGATGTTTTGCGTGTGGAGGTCCCCAAAACCACCCCTCAAATAACTCACCACATAGACAGATTTTTTGTTTAATGGTTTTTGGCATGAATTTTGGCCACAACTTTTATTGAATACCAAACATGTGAGTGGTTGCATAGGCATTGGTTCTCAACTGTCACCTAAGGACAGAAATAATAATAACTTGCCTTGTCAACACAGGGAAATCCTACAGAGAGAGACGGGGACCTGGGTGCAATGAACTTTCCCCTCTCCCTTCAGGCTCCTAGGGGCCTCAATACGCCGTCCTGGCCCCCTACCTTGGGGTTACGGACACAGCATAGAGCCCCTGTATTCCTGACCGGGATTTCCCCAACCACGCAGGCATAAACTTGGGGCCAACATAATCAATAAGACCCTTTAATACAACCAAAATAGCCAATGCCTAACCGCCAACCTTACAAGTTGTGACTATTTGCTATGCAGTAGGCAAAAAACCAGATGGCACCAGCCAATCAGCCAAATGGAAAAAAAATCCTACCAGGCCCCTGAATACAGGCGACCCCTTGAGAGGCACAACAATGTCAACACAGAGGCCTAAAAACAGCGGAGGGAGGGTGGGGATCAGAAACACAACCAAAGAGAAAGAGAAACCAAGCATTTATCCATTTATACCCCAGGGTTTGGACTTACCACTTGCAACCTGCTATTTTGCCCAACAACAGCCCAGGTCCAATCGGACGTTGGCCACTCATGGCCCCACCTTTGACTCAGGAGTGGTTTGCTAGCCCCCACCGCAAATCGTGCTCTCTATGATAGAGAACCCGCAATATGGTCTCGGCGGCCACTCCCAGTCACCAGTCTAGCTGCCACACTGAAGGAAGAGGTTCTCCCGTTTTGTCTATAGAAGGAGGAAGTATGTCTGTCAGTACTCCTGTGGAGAGCAGAGCTGCACCCACAACAGAAAAGAAAGGACATTGACCAACCAGAGGGAGGAGGTAGTGTCAGAGTTTGAGGCAGAGGGGCCAGATTAAGTCTTGTGGCCTAGACTCTTCCCGCAGTGTTGCCCCAATGAAAACCCATCCCCCCAGCTACTATTTGTATCAGCTCCTTTTGACCCCAATTGCTGTGTCCCTTTGTAGTTGTTGTTCTAGGCTGATTCTAATTTTACACTTCACAAAATAACTCTGAAGTGCCTTGTGTTTGATCTTAAAGCTCACAACATTCTTTCAAATGTGGCCCATTGCGCTAACTAATTGCAACATATGTTTTCTTCATATCAGAACTCTCTGTAGCAGCACTTGAAATAATTAGAGACGGTAGGGGGTATGCAATGAGAAAAAGGTATACAGTCCACTCCTGCTCGTACTTACTATTTATTTATTTTTAAATGTCCTACTGTGTTCACTAGGACTTACTCTCAAGTAAAAGTACAAAGGCTTGAAGCACTGCCAATTCACACTTTCCTGGAAGTAAGTTCCTTTGAGGTCAAGGAAGTTGACTTCTGAGTAAGCACATATATGATTCTGCTATAAAATTCACTTGAAATTTACTCTCCTCCACACCTATATACACTATTATTGATACCATAAATGATGTGTGTGAAAGAGAGAATATCTTCATTGTGTGTGAAAGAGAGAATATCCTCATTGTGGAGGGGAAAAGGTAAAGGACCCCTGGCCAATTAAATCCAGTCAGAGGTGACAATGGGGTTGCGGCGCTCATCTCGCTTTCAGGCTGACGGAGCTGGTGTTTGTCTGCAGGATCATGTGGCCAGCATGACTAAACCGCTTCTGGCGTAACAGAACACTGTGACAGAAACCAGAGCGCATAGAAACACCTTTTACCTTCCCACTGTGGCGGTGCATATTTAACTACTTACACTGGCATGCTTTCGAACTGCTAGCTTGGCCAGAGCTGGGACAAAGCGACAGGAGCTCACTCCGTCACAGGGATTTGAACCTCTGACCTTCTGATCAGCAAGCCTACGAGGCTCAGTGGTTTAGACCACAGTGCCACCCACGTTCCTTACACTCATACGCACGCTGCTAGATTACTGTGCAGGAAGGGGGGCAGAGCATCCCATCCCTTTTCTGCTTATTGCTTTCTGTATCTTGGGATTCATTGTTAAGCGCTTCTGGCAAAGGGGGTTTAAAATGAAACGAGCAAAAATTATAATGCGTAAATCTACAGCAGGCCTGCACAATTCATGAACGACCAAGCCAAATGCAGCCCACAGCCATATATTATGGATTATCAGGTATTTGGAAAACAGTGTTTTTGCAGTCCCTGACAGGTGGTAAAAACAAGAGGTTCGCAAAATGCTGGGGATCTGCCACCATTGGTAAGTAGACTCCAGCCGACTTCAAGCATTATGAGCTAATTCATTATTTAAAGCATTTGTCTATAGATCTGGGTGACTTCTCCGAAAGGATATTGTAGAGTTGGATAAAGGGATAACTAAAAAGATCAGAAACGAAGCGTCCTTCCTGTGCAGAAAGTTTAAGTTGGGGTTTCTTTGACAGGGGGGAACAAATAGGACACCACAGCCAGTGTGGTGTAGTGGTTAAGAGCGGTAGACTCATAATCTGGTGAACCGGGTTAACGTCTCCGCTCCTCCACATGCAGCTCCTGGGTGACCTTGGGCTAGTCACACTTCTCTGAAGTCTCTCAGCCCCACTCACCTCACAGAGTGTTTGTTGTGGAGGAGGAAGGAAAAGGAGAATGTTAGCCGCTTTGAGACTCCTTCGGGTAGTGATATCAATCGGGATATCTTCTTCTTCTTCTTCTTCTTCTTCTTCTTCTTCTTCTTCTTCTTCTTCTTCTTCTCCTCCTCCTCCTCCTCCTCCTCCTCCTCCTCCTCCTCCTTCTCCTGTTTATTTCAATAGGGAGAAAATTAACCATGCTGAATCTCCCATTGAAGCTAGTGACTTGAAAGTCAAAGCACTTTTCAACAGTCAGAATGCAATTTTCACGCAAGACAATCACCCTGATTCTTGCCAATACATCTTAACCTACTGCAGCCCCATCCCAACATCCCATATTGTGCCAGAGGGTTCCCTGAATCTCAGGAGCAGCTTTTGGGGAGGCACAGAGTGGGGTCCGGCTAGCAGGAGTCCAGGAACTGCCCTGCATGAGCCACTCACACGACATCAACTCTTGATACAAGCTCATGGGATTTCAAAGGAAAATGCTATAGCTTAGCCTTCAAAGCAATCCCAGAGTGCCAAGTAGCACCCTGTAAGTGGAATAATAATAATAATAATAATAATAATAATAATAATAATAATAATAATAATAATAATATATTTATACCCGCCCATCTGGCTGGGTTTCCCCAGCCACTCTGGGCAGCTTTCAACAGGATATTAAAAACACAATAAAACATCAAACATTAAAAACTTCCCTAAACAGGGCTGCCTTCAGATGTTTTCTAAAAGCCAAATAGTTGTTTATTTCCTTGACATCTGCTGGGAGGGCGTTTCACAGGGCGAGCGCCACTACCCAGAAGGCCCTTTGCCTGCTTCCCTGTAACCTCACTTGTTGCAGTGAGGGAACCCTTGGTGCTGGACCTTATTGTTTGGGCAGAACAATGGGGGTTGAGACGTTCCTTCAGTGGGTCACCTTGCTGAAGTTAACCATTCCTCTTTCAAAGATTCCAACCCCACAGGTGGGAATAACACAATAGGGCTTACTCTCCTGCTACACAGCCCAATCTATAAGGCTGTGAAAGAGGACCTCCTGCTTTCAAATATATATATTGGTTTAAAGAAGGAAGAGCCCTTTCTACCCCTGACATTTTCAGCAAATCAAGCTGCCTTCTAGCAATCACGAGAATTTCGGAGGCCTGGTGGGTGACCCTGTCACTCTGTGCCAAGTCTCTAATTGCATTATCAGCTGAAGGACTTCAGAATGCTCTTTCCTTCACCGCCAATTACTCTGTGTTGCTGCCTTGATTATGTGTCCTCTAATTGTCGCCTTGTGAGACAAGGGGACCCTCTGTGTAATGGAAGCTTCAGACAAGCTGGCTTTCAACTGATAATTGCAACCGCACCAAAAGAAGCACCCAAGAGTGTGGACCTATAAATGCATACTGCGAACACCCCATAGCTACACACAGCAAGATCAATAAAAACAACCCCATTTAACCCAAATAATGGGCAATAATTTCAAGCAAACAAAATCATCAAAAATAACCTCCTGGAAAAATGAATAGAAAAGAAATTAAAAGAGAAAGATAAAAAATAAGAATTATTATTATTATTATTATTATTATTATTATTATTATTATTATACACAGGTATCAGGGTGTTTCACAGCATAGAATCACAATATGATAGTGTTGCCATATTTCAAAAGTGACACAAAAGTTGCAAAAGTTAAAGTAACAGAGAAGATTTTAAGCTCTTTTTAAAGGAAAAATCGCCACCAAGGATTTCCTGCACATTTTTGCTGCTTTTCAAAAATTCCGCCCAGACAACATTTTTTGCAGGTGAATCTGGGAAATTCATGGCCTATGGCAGCCTTATAAGCCCTACGATATGAAAACACAAAACACACAATAAAAACAAGGACAACCCAATGCCATTTTTCTGCTTCCAATCACATTAGCTCATTTTTAGTTAGTACAATTGCTATCCTGCCCTTCCTGTCAGGCTTGTACATGTGGCGTATTCTCAGCTATCCTCATGACAAGCCTATGTATTAGGCTAGATTGAGAGATTTGGCTTTTACAAAGCTAATGTGCACAACGACTTAGTTGGGATTGGGAATCGCGGTCTCAGTGGCTCAAGTCATATAGTTCTCCTAGATTTGTGCAAACCTCTCCCCTCTTGAAGAATAGAGCTAGTCTTATAGAAACTCTGTTGACTTATCTCAAAACACTTCATTCTTTCACTGAAATTCTATCCCCCCAAATTGCTTTCTTTTAGGTCAGGTTTTGGTAAGCGGGTTAATTCTTTCCATCCCACCCCACAGACTTTCTGGTGCTAATTATGGGGAACTGTTTTAAGACATGAATTCCAATGAAGCATATCAAATTCATTCAACTCATACAAGAGGATCACTACAGCAGTTCCATTGATATAGCTCCACTCTCAGTCTAAGACCTTCTCCCCCACTCCTCCTGCATCTAACTCTTTCATTGTATCCTTGCTATTAAGGTGATTCAGAGCAATCGCATTGTATCTTTAGGCATCCACTAGGCTGTACACACAGTTCTTTTTGTGCCTAGTCCCTGCAG